>NC_135329.1:179351308-179654338 GCF_023851605.1 Tamandua tetradactyla | reverse complement strand
TACTCATTTTCTCAAGTGCTTATGAATAATTCTCCAGGATAGACTGCATGTGGGGGTCACAAAAAAAGTCTTAATACATTTAAGAAGATTGAGATTATACAAAGCATCTTCTCTGACCACAATGGAATGACCACTGGAAATCAATAATAGGCAGAAAACTGGAAAATCAACAAATATATAGAACTTAAATAACACACCCTTAAACCATCATTGGGTCAAAGAAGAAACTACAAAGGAAATCAGTGAATATCTGGATATGAATTAAAATGAGCACATGGTATATCAAATCTTATGGGATGCAAAGGCAGTGCTGAGAGAAGTTTATAGCTCTAAATGCCTACATTAAGAAGAAAGAGGTACAATAAAAGATCCAACTGCACACCTGGAGGAGCTAGAAAAACAACAGTAAACTAAACCCAAAACAAGCAGAGGAAAATAAATAATAAAGATTATAGCAGAAATCAATGAAATTGAGAACAAAAGAAACAATGGAGAGAATCAATAAAACCAAAAGTTGATTCTTGCAGAAGATCAATAAAAATGACAAACCCTTAGCTGGATTGACAAATTAAAATAGAGAAGATGCAAACAAATAAAATCAGAAATGAGACTGGGTACATTGCTGTTGACTCCACAGAAATAGAAAGGATCACAAAAGGATATTATGAACAACTGTATGCTAACAATTAGACACCTTAGATGAAATGGACAAATTCCTAGAAACCCACAAATACTAGAAGAAAAGATCTCAGCAGACCAATCACCAGTAAAGAGATTGAATCGGTCATCAAAAAACCACCCAACAAAGAAAAGCTCAGCATGAAATGGCTTTACAGGTGAATTCTATTAAATGTTCCAAGATGAATTAATACCAATTCTGCTCAAACTCTTCCAAAAAAATTGAAGAGAAGGGAACACTGCTAACTTATCCTATAAAGTCAACATCACTCTAATACTAAAACCAAATAAAAATATCAAAAAAAGAATATTATGGACCTATTTCCTAATGAATATGGATGCAAAAATCCTCAAAAAAAGAAAAAAATCTAGCAAACTGAATCCAACAGCACATTAAAAGAATTATATACCATGATCAAGTGGGATTTATCACTGGTATCCAAGGGTAGTTCACAACAAGAAAAGCAATCAATGTAATATACCATGCTAACATAATGAAGGGAAAGAACCATATGATCATCTGAATTGATGCAGAAAAGGCATTTGATGATTTCAGTATCCTTTACTGATAAAACCACTTAGAAAAATAGAAATAGAAAGAAACTTCCTCAATATGATAAAGGGCACATATGAATAACCCACTGCTAATATAGTGCTTAAAGGTGAAACCTGAAAGCTTCTCTCTACGATCTGGAACAAGAAAAGGATGCCCACTGTCACCACTATTATCCTTATTGCACAAGAAGTTCTAGCCAGAGCAATGAGGCAAGAAAAAGAAATCGAACGCATCCAAATTGTAAAGTAAAAAGTAAAACTTTCACTATTTTCAGATGATAAGATCCTATCTATAGAAAGTTCTGGGAAATCTACATCAAAGCTACTAGAGCTAATAAACAAATTCAGCAAGGTGGCAGGGTACAAGATCTATATGCAAGTGTCAATAGCGTTTCTACACACTCACTATGAGAAATCTGAGTAGGAAATCAAGAAAAAATTCCATTTACAATAAATATGGTTGAGATGTTGTCATTGTCAGGTTCATGTGTCAACTTGGCCAGGTGGTGGTACCTGCTTGTCTGGTTGAGCAAGTGCTGGCCTGTCTGTTGCTATGAGGACTTTTCAAAATTAAATCATGATCACATTGCCTGCATCCACAGCTGATTCCATTTGTAATCAGCCAAGGGGAGTGTCTTCTGCAATGAGTAACATTTAATCTAATCAATGGAAGGCTTTTAAGGAGGATCCAGAAGAGATGGTCTCTCTTCCTACTTCGGCTGGTGAGACTCTCCTGTGGAGTCCATGCAGACCCTCCATCAGAGTTGTCAGCTTCACAGCTTGCCCTTTGGATTTTGGACTCTACCTTCCCACAGTTATGTGAGACACTTTTATAAATTTTATATTTATGGATATTTCCTGTTGATTCTGTTTCTCTAGAGAACCCTAATACAGCTGTCAATTACACCCAAAATGATTTATAGAGTCACGGCAATCCTAATCAACATTCTAACATTCTACTTTGCAGAAATGGGAAAGCCAATCATCAAATTCATCTGGAAGGATAGGGGGACACTGAATAACAGAAAGAAAAAAAAAGAAGATTGAAGTTGGAAGACTCAAACTTCCTGACTTAAAAGTATATTACAAAGCATCTTCTCTGATGTGTAGAATTACCATATGACCCAGCAATCCCACTTCTAGTTATATATCCAAAAGAACCAAAAGCAGGGATTTGAACAAATATTTGCACACCAATCTTCACAGTGATGTTATTTACAATTGCCAAAAGACAGACATAACCCAAATGTCCACTAATGGAAGAATGGATAAATAAAATATGGTGTATACATAGAATAGAATCTTCATCAGCATTAAAAAGGATGATATTCTTATTGATGCAACAAGAATTGTGCAGGTTTGAAGCTGTTATGTACCCTGGAAAAGGCTATGTTCTTTTACTCCCTTCTTGTGGAGGCAGACCAGTTGGGGGCAGGGGGACTTTTTGATTAGGTTGTTTCGATTGAGATATGACCCACCCAATTCAAGGTTGGTCTTAATCCTTTACTGAAGTCCTTCACAAGGATAAAAGAGAGTAAAACTGAGAGTACTCAGAGAGAAAAACCTGCGAGGACACATGGAAGCTGAAATCAATGGAACCCAGAGAGAAGAACCAGCAGATGCCAGCCATGTGCCTTCCCAGCTGACAGAGGAATCCCAAATGCCAGTGGCCTTTCTTCAGAGTAGGTATCATTGCCTCAACAGGGACATTTTCAGTCTTAGAATTGTAAATTTGCAAACTAATAACTCCCCTTGTAAAAACCAACACATTTCTGGCAAATTGTATTCCAGCAGTTTTCACAAACCAAAACAGACATTATGTTCAATGAAATAAGCCAGACCAAAGGATAATTTGCATGATTTCAGTTATATGAAGTAATCAGAATAAATAAACTCATAGTATTGGTTACCAGCATTGGGAGTACAGAATGGGGAGTTACTGCTTAAATGGCACAGAATTCCTTTTCGGGTTGATTGCACAGTTTTGGTAACGGACGGTAACACGATATTGCTAAGAGTACTGAATTATATATGTAAATGTGGTTAAAAGGGGGAAATTTTAGGTTGTATATATCATACTAGAATAAAAATTAAAAGAAAAAAACAGACGGTTCAACACAATGAATCCTATTCTAAATGGTGGACTATGGCTAATAGTACAATTATAAAAATTTCTTTAATGAACTATAAAAATTATACATGTTTATGCGAGGAGTTAATAATAGGTGATATGTGGGAACTATGTATTTTATATATTTTAGGCATAGTATTTCTGTAAATCTACAACTTCACCAACAAAAAAATTAATAAAAATTTTTAAAATATAGACACCCAGGTTTTTAGAACATTAGATGAGAATTGGCTTCTCTCCACTTCGCAAATTCTGGTCTTATCTATGCCTCCCCCTCATCTAGATTGTTCTGTGACAGTCATGTGTGAGTCACCATTTCCTGAATGCTCATGTGGGCCCAAGAAGAGAACTGTGACCAGCAATTCTGTGCATTCAAACAAGTCAAAGATGTTTACAATGTGAATCGGCAATTAATAATAACTGTTTTTTATAATAAATCCCACCTTTCATATAAGCAATACTAATTATGCTGTTTAGTTTTGTTTTTCCAAGGAGAATGACAAGAAAAATGTATAACCAAGGGACTGTTGACAGAAGTGAAGAAATATGAGACAACTAAAACAGAATGAAAAATAATGAGAAAAATGATTAAAGGAGCTGAATTGTGTGGCTTGTTCTACTGGTAATGAGCCTGAACTAAATGAAGAAGTTGGGTGTATTTATGGAATCTGCAGGAGATGTGGGGGAAGCAGTTCTCTCCCAATCCTTAACTGGATTTTGGTTTCAAACTGGGTGGATAATGTGAAAGCAGCATGAAAAAGTTGTCCTGGGGCCATTCTAGCAGTGGCCTTACATGAGGAGGTGGGCCTTTTATTTTCCTGCCCTTGGATTCTATTCTTCCTGGTTTACCTAGAATTTCATGAGTATTCTTATGAATTCCATTCACCCCCATTCCATCTTTCCAGACTTGCATCCTCACTGCCTCCCCCCACCTCACCATCTACCTTCAGGCCTGCTTAACAAGAATCACATATTTATTTGCCCAGTGTTTCTTCTACTTGTATTAGTTTTCTGTGGCTGATGCAACTAATTATTACAAATTGCATGGCTTAAAACAAGAAAAATTTATTCTCTCACTTTCTGGAGGCCCAAAGTCTAAAACAAAGATGTCAGCAGCACCATAGTCCCTCTGAAGTCTCTAGGGGAGAATTCTTTCCTGCCTCTTCCATCTTCTGGTGGCTCCAGTGGTCCTTGGCTTATGACTGCAGATCTCTTATCTGCCTCAGTCTTCAGGCAGCTTTCCCCTGACCTTCCTCTGCCTTTTCCTTATAAAGACATTTGACTTTGGATTTAGGGCCCACCAGGATAATCTAGGATGATCTCATCTTGAATTTCTTAATTACATCTTCAAAGACATTTTTTTTTTTAAGTAAGTTCACATTCACAGGTTCCTGGTGGACGTACCTTTTGGGAGATATTGAACCAAATGCACCCTTCTTTCCTAAATACTTGCTCCCTAGGAAAGAGACTAATCGATCAAAGAAGTATCAATTTATAATCCTCCAAGGCATTTCAAATGACTCTTTTCTTTCCTATCCAATTTCCTCACAAGCCAAAACTATTTAAGATCACCATTCTCTTGTACACTATGTCTCAGACCCCCCTTGAAACACAAAGTCTACTTGGCCTTAGGGTTCTAAACATTCAGCTGGTTCTAGTAAGTATACTTTCATTGGCCAGCCCTCATGGCTTTACTATCTAGATTAACTTAGCTTTCAAAACCAGTAACTATAGATCCTAGTTTACCTGTCCCAGTCCGGTTTTAAGCCTGTTTGCCCCTGTGCCATTTTTGGTCAGCATTGCCTTTAACTCTCAAAATCACAGTTTAGATGATAAATCATACAGCCCCCCTAGCTTAAGCAATTTCTCTTTTGGAAGGAGGACTTGAGGGATGTTGAGAAGTTAGAATTCTATTTGGTGAGTCATGAGGAGGGAAGGCCTTCGTCCGAACTTGGAAATTTGGAGGCTAAATTTGGAATGGGAGGCATCTTAAGGACAGAGTTGGTATACAGAATATGCCAAAATATAGTTTCAAATCAGCCTTTTGCTTCACTGACTAGGGGGAGATTGGACATCTCCTAACAGCTTGGGCCCTCAGTTTCCTTATATAAAATAGTACTAGAGCAATTAGCTTCTGATATTCTGAGTCTCTGATCCAATTTTATTGTTTGGTTTATTGAAATATGGTCTATACAGGTTTGTAAGCAGGACATTACTTACAATGATTCTGTGACAATTTAGGCAACCTCATCCATGTGCTCATGGGATGGTGATCTTATCTTCACCTCTGAGAGTCTCCCTCAACACATAAAACACAGTGAACTGTTTAAGGAGCTCAGCATGAAATGGTGCAAACTCTTTGGAAAACAATTTGGCAGTTTCTTAAAAGGTTAAATATATACCTACCTTATGACCCAAGAGAAGTAAAAATTTATGTTCACAATAGGAGTTGTACAGAATATTTATAGATGTTGTTCATAATAGCCCAAAACTGGAAAAATCTCAAATATTCATGAACAGAAGAATTGATAATTACATTACGCTAGTCATGTACTAGAATACTAATCAGGTATTAAAAATAAATCATTGATTAAATCAATTGATCAATCGCTCCTCAGTTCCTGTGGATTCTACTTCCAAAATATATTTACTTCTTTCTATCTTGTTATAATCATTCTGCTATTAGCTCCCAAAGTCATCCTTGGCTCTGATCAATATGACAGACTTCTACTTGGCATCTTCTCTCTTGCTCTTTCTTCAAATTCACTCGCCACACAGTAGCCAGAGTAATCTTCTAATAAAGGCAAATCTGATTTGATACTTATTTGCTAAACCCTCTTGTGGCTGCCCCTTCCCTTCTGGATGAAGTCTAAAATCCTTTCCATAATTCATAAATACCCTACAGAATCTGTTCCCTTCCTGACTGTGCTGATTTGAAAAGATGTATCTACCCTAGAAAAGCCATGTTTTACTCCTAATCCCATTTTGTAAAAGCAGCCATTTCTTCTAATCCCTATTCAGTACTGTATGTTTGAAACTTTAATTAGATTATCTCCCTGGAAATGTGACTCAATCAAGAGTGGTTGTTAAACTGGATTAGGTGGAGATGTGTTTCCACCCATTCCAGGATGGTCTTGATTACTTTATTGGAATCCTATAAAACAGGAAGCATTTAGGAGAAAAGGGGAGATTCTGAGAAAGCAGAATGACATAGTCACAAGAAGCAGAGAGTTCATCAGCCAGCAACCTTTGGAGATGAAGAAGGAAAATGCCTCCTGGGGAGTTTCATGAAACAGAAAGACACAAGAGAAAGATAACAGTTGATGCCATGTTTACCACATGCCTTTACAGATGAGAAAGAAACCCTCATGGTGTTTGCCATGTGCCTTCTCACTTGAGAGAGAAACCCTGAACTTCACTGGCCTTCTGGAACCAAGGTATCTTTCCCTGGATACCTTAGATTGGATATTTCTACAGACTTGTTTTAGTTGGGACATTTTCTTGGCCTTAGAACCATAACCTACCAATTTATTAAATTCCCCCTTTTAAAAGCCAATATGTTTCTGGTATATTGCATTCCAGCAGCTAGCAAACTAGAACATTGACATTCCTTTGGCTACTGTCCCTTTGTTCCTTGTGTTCCAGCCACCTTGATCTTCTCTTAGCATCTCCAACATGGCAAATTCTCTTGGGCCTCTGGGCCATTGCCAAGGTTGTTCTTCTGTATTCCACATGATTCTCCCTCTCTTCACCTGGTCAACTCGCTCCTGTATCTCCTCTAGAAAAGGAGAAGTTGTAAGAAGTTAGCTCTGATCCACATTTTAGGTTGGAATGTAATGTTATGCTTTCTCATGGCATCCTGTGCTTTCCCATCATAGCACCATCGCAATGATGATACAAGTTTTTTGGGTGATTATCTGCTTATTTTTTCTACTGGATTCCTCTTCCTGCTGTAATAAATTATGATTCATTAACAATTGTATGAACGATTGTATGAACAACAATACAATTTCATTATCTTACAGATCTGGAGGTTATAATTCTGAAATGGATGTCACAGGACCAAAATCAAGATGCCAGCAGGCCTGTGCTTTAGGGGACACTTTTAGGGGAGACTCTTTTTGTTGTTGTTCCTTTTACAACTCCTACAGGTCACCTACATTCCTTGGCTTTTGGCCCCTTCTCCATTTTCAAAATCAGTAGCATAGTATCTTCTCTCCTCCGTGACCTCTGCTTCATTGTCACATCTTTTCTCATCATTCCCTTTTATAAAGAAGCTTGTGATTACACTGAGCCCACCTGGAAAATCCAGGATAACCTCCCCATCTCAATATCTTTAATTCAATTGCATCTACTGTCATGGTTAGGTTCTGGTGTCAACTTGACCAAATGATTATGCCCAGTTGTCTAGTCAGGAAAGCACTGGCCTGACTGTTGCTACCAGTATTTCATGGGTGGTTGATAAACCAGATGGCTATTGTATTAAATCATCAGTTGGTTGACTGCATCTGTGGCTGATTACATCTGTGATCAACTAAGGCATGTCTCCCACCAACAAGATAATCCAGTAAGTTGAAGGTTTTTAAGGAAGAAGAGAGACCTTTTCCTTGCTTCTTCAGCCAGTGAGCCTTTCCTGTGTTCATCCAGACCTTTCATCAGAGCTGCCAGCTTCTCAGCCTGCCTTGTGAATTTTGGACTCTTCCTTTCCCATGGTTGCATGAGACATCTTTATAAATCTCATATTTACAAATATCTCTTATTGGTTCTGTTTCTTTAGAGAATCCTGAATAATACAGCTTAGTACTGAGAGTTGAGTTGTTCTTGAGAAACAGTATCATAAAAATGGGTTTTTACAATTGTTTTTCTACTCTGATTAGACTCAGAAGCACTAATAACTCTGTTTCCAATAATCAAGATGGCACTGACAGTTTCAGGGGTGAGTTGGCAAGAGAGAAACTTAAAATATCACCATTAGATTCTGCTAATTGTATGCTATTCTAGTTTGCCAAAGCTGCCAGCATGAAACACACCAGAGAAGGATTGGCTTTTAATAAAAGGGGATTTATTTAGTTATAGTTCTTCAGAGGAAAGGCAGCTAACTTACAACTGAGGTTCTTTCTTACATGGAAAGGCACAGGGTGATCTCTGCTGGCCTTTTCACCAGGTATCTGAGTTCCAACAACTTTCCCTGAGGTGATTCCTTTCTGCATCTCCAAAAGCTTGAGCTGAACTGCAAGTGCCGAGATGAGGTATACTGATCTGCTTGGGCTTTACTATGTTGAGTTCTTTCACTTAAGCACCAGCCAATTAAATCAAACATCATTCATTGCAGCAGGCAGGCCTCCTAGCCGACTGCAGATGTAATCAGCAACAGATGAGGTTCACGTGCCATTGGCTTATGTCCACACAGTAGAACTAGACCTCTTCACCTGGCCAACTTGACACCTAAATCTAACTACTACATATGCTTTTACTTGGTGGGAATGTTTTTGACACCTTTACAGAGTTTTGTGGAACTAAGAAGTATAATGGCGTTGGCTGGTTGTTATTAGATATGCCAGATCAGTGAGGAGGAAAAGGGATGAGCTAAAACCTTCAAATTAAGCACTGTATGAATGATGTAAAATTTTACATATTTGTCCTGGAAGAAAGTCTTCTTTCCTGTGGTTGCAGACTTCAGATCTCTGAAAACCAGACACAGAGCCTCATTGTGCAAGTAGCAAATTTATAACATAAACTACAATCTCAACTAAAGTCTGCTATTAAGGTAAAGGCTTTGATTGGAAAATAACGGGATCCTGAAACATGGGAAGATGATATTTGGCTTGATAATGATGGCAATGGGAAGATGGGATCTCTGGAATCTGCTAAGCCTTTACTAGATAGACCTGTGATGGAGTTCTCTGAGGAAAGAGCTTCCTGACCTCCAGTTCTCCCAGAGGAGTCTGCCATCCAACTTCCACTGAAGGATATTAACTCTTCCATGCCTGCTAAACCTGTAACTGCCTCCCCTGGAGAAACAGCCCTCACTGCTCTGTCTGGTGCAACTAATCCTGTTTCACTAGATGAAACTGCAACAGAATGTCCTTAGGTAATTGGCTTGAAAGACACTTCTATTTCTTTTCACGCCCCACCTCCACCACCTCTCTTTTCTTCAAGACCTATAATAGACTAAAGTCCCAATAGGCCCTGAAAGGTGAGGTACAAAGTGTGACTCGTGAAGAGGTATGATATGTTCCAAAAGAACTGCATGAGTTTTCCAATCTATATAGACAGAAATCAGGGGAATATGTATAGGAATGGATATTAAGTGTGTGAGATACTGTTTGGAAGGAATGTAAAGTTGGATCAAGCTAAATTTATTGAAATGGGCCCACTAAGCAGAGATTTTGCCTTCAGTGTTGTAGCTCAAGGGTTTAGAAAGGGCATTAACAGTTTGTTTGAATGATTGGCTGAAACATGGATCTCAAGGTGGCTGACATTACCTGAGGTTGAAATGCCAGAACTGCCTTGGTATAATGTAGATGAGGGGTTCCAGAGGCTTAGAGAAATTGGAATGTTAGAGTGGATTTATCATGGAAGACCTGCTCACACACCCCAGGAATGTCCAAAGGACACATCCTTCACCAGAACCTTGAGAAATATGTTCATGAGACTAGTTCCATCATCCCTGAAGAGTTCTGTAGTTGCCCTTCTCTGTAGGTCAGATAACTATGGGAACTGCTGTCACTGAACTGGAATCCTTAAACACAATGGGGATGATAGGATCCCAGGTTGGCAGAAGCCATGTGGCAACAGTTAATCACCATAGACAAGGTAGACATGGCCACCATAATGGACAGCAGACTCAAAGCAGCAGTCAAAATAATCTGACTTGAAGAGATCTGTGGTGTTGGCTAGTAGATCATGGAGTAGCTAGAAGTAAAATATATGGGCAATCTACTAAATTCTTATTTGAGCTGTACAAGCAGAAGTATTCTAGGTCAAGTGAACAGAAGTCTAACTTGAATTACAAAAACAGAGAGTCATGGCCCCTGAGTCAATTTGCAAACTTGACAGCTTACAGACTATACCAGTTTGAATTTGTGGTGCACCCCAGAAAAGCCATGTCCTTTGATCCACATTCAATATTGCTGGGTTGCAATTTGATTAGATTTTCTCTATGGAGATGTGACTCTCCCATTTGTGTTATTAACATTTGATTAGATGGAAATATGACTCCACCCATTCCAGGTGGGTCTTGATTAGTTTACTGGAATCCTTTAAAAGAGAAAACGTTTTGGAGAGAAGACAGAGCCATGAGAACCACATGAGCCCATGTAGCCAGAGTCCTTTGGAGATGAAGAAGCTCCCAGGGGAGCTTCATGAAACAAGAAGCCTGGAGAGAAAAGTAGCAGACGTCACCATGTTTGCCATATGCTTTTCCATGCCTTAATTTCATTGGCCTTTCTTTCTTCTTTCTTTTCTTTTTCATTTTCATCTTGTTTTTAAATAATATTTGGTATTTTAAAAATAGATAGCTTTTTTGTGTTTTCTTTCTTTCTTCTTTTTTTTAATAGACAGCTTTTAAAGACAATAGATCTTCTATAAAGACTAGAATCATCACTGATAAATGGTGATAATACACAAAGGAAGTACTGCTTCTCTTTTCCATTTTCAGATTTAAACAGACCCTTAGGTAATGGACAGAGAGCAGGAACCTGGGAACAGGGGCCACACCAAAGAGAGCTTTTCTCTCAAGTATACTCTACTTCCTCTGGCCTCAAACCTTCCTACTTTAGTAACCAGAGAACTTGTAATTGTCGAAATTTTATAAAGGAGAGTGAAAGCTACTGGTAACTCAGAGGTTAAGTTTCTAAAAAAAGAACATTTTAAGTGGTCTTTCCCAAGTCAGACCTGAAAGCTCACAAATTCTCTTTTATACTGACATCCTCTGATCTACTGTTTCTGACCCTAGTTTTAAACGTCTCCCAGTGACCACCCCATTCCAGATGTTTCCCCATTGTTTTCTAGTTAAGTAGATGGAAATCTTTTTTCCATTTTGTAATTTCTACTCTCCAATTTAAGAATAGAAGAGACCCTACTCTACCAACTTAGGACTTCTACCCTTCCTGGAAATCTTTTGAATAAATCAACATCATAAAGGAATGAGGGACAAACAAAAACAAACAAAGGGTGCATATATGTTGTGGAAGAGAACCATTAAGCATTGTGTCTAAAAGACAAATGTTAAGGTCATGGGTCTTGTTCAGGTATGTTTGTACCTTCTTGGAAAGCAGCAATAGAGGGACCCAGGAGCCACAAGGTCTATCAGCTGATCTCTGAAGTACAACAGAGGTGTGATCCTAGGGATTGCTGAGTGTCTTTCTTCCTATCATGGATCCAGGTTCATGTTCCAGGAAAAGGAGAGATGAAAGCCTTGCCATGCTAAAGACTATAGGAATATTTTAATTCATTTGTTTAAATTACATTATGTGATATTAGTATCAGAGTCTATTTTACAAGTTAAGTGTGTGAGAATGGATGAAATAGAAATGGTGGGAATGACTATGGATCAGGAACATGAATTTTCCCCAAAACCAGGCACCAAAGGAAGATGTGTAGTCTGCAGGGCCCGAAGAGGAAGCCAGAAGGATGACAGGTACAGCACTGGCTCATGGTAAGTGTTTGTTCTTGTATTTATACCAAGAAGAAGTTGGTGTACCCCTCTCTGCCCTGATTTAGGGTTGGGAGTTTAGTCTGGCCAGTGGAAGATGGCTGCTTGGGAGAAAAAAACCATCTGGTAACCTACATGGAGCTGGTCCCCTGGCAGCTGCAGGAGGTTTTTGCTGAGATGGGAA
The DNA here is from genome assembly GCF_023851605.1 of Tamandua tetradactyla. Lineage (NCBI taxonomy): Eukaryota > Metazoa > Chordata > Mammalia > Pilosa > Myrmecophagidae > Tamandua > Tamandua tetradactyla. The sequence continues at coordinate 179,642,134 of NC_135329.1, read as the reverse complement.
TTAGGGGTGGAAATGTCAAAAATCAAATGCATGGAGGAAAAAAGTAAACAGTTTCCTCCTCCCCACAAAAACCCAAATTCTTGAAATATACACACATTCTTCTCTCAGACATAGAAAAGTCTCACTCTGGATGCGCTTACAAGAAGATCATCACCAAAAAACTTTGTTTTTATGATAACATTTCCAGTTAAGACACCTGCTGGCACCATCTGGGACTCAGGTACTGTCATCGCCCTTCTTGAGTGAAGGTAACCTCTTGATGTCATCCTACTTTGGATATTTTTATACACTTGCTTTAACTGGGACATTTTCACAGTCTTAGAACTATAAAATTGCAACTTATTAAATTTCCCCTTTTAAAAGCCATTCTGTTTCTGGTATTCCAGCAGCAAGCAAACTGGAACAGATCTTGGTACTGGAGAAGTGGGGTGCTGCGGTGGTTTGCAAATATCAGACATGTTGAAATGGCTTTTTAAATGGATAAGGGGAGGATTTTGGAGGAGTTGTGAGAAGCTTGATAGAGAAGGCCTAGAATGTTTTGAAAAGATTGTTGTTAGAATGTGGACTCTAAAGTTACCTCTGATAAGGCTCTAGACAGGGATGAGGCACCTGTTATTGTAAACTGGAAGGAAGGTGATCCATGTTTTTAAATGGCAGATAATCTGGCAAGATTGATGAGTAGCTTTGGCTGGAAGACGGATTTTAAAAGCCATGAACTTTGATATTTAGCAGAAGAGATCTCCAAATTAAATGCAGAAAGTGCCTGGTTTCTCCTTGCAGCTTATAATGAAATGTGACAAGAAAGAGATAAGCTGAAAACTGAACTCTTGGGTACAAAGAAACCAGAAATTGATGTTCTGGAAAATTCTTGGATTCCAGGGAGACCCCAGAGAATAGAGCCCCACATGAGGATTTAACCAAATGTGGAACCAGTCAGCCATTTTAGAAAAAGCCAAGATTGGATATGAAGTTATCCAGGAAGGATTTGTGGAAACTCCTCCTGTCTGATGGGCATGATCCAAATACTGTCGTGAAAGCCAACAAGAGTGTTTTGGGATCTCTATAAACAGAACAACTGCCAATCTGGACTGAGAGGAACAGAGAAGGGACAAGTTGGAGGAAAAATAACTTCAGAGGCAGAACTATGGAAGCTAAAGTCTAAAGTCAAGAAACCTTGGGCCAGGAGAGTGGACCCACCAAGCACTTGGAGAGGGTGAATTTGCCTCCTTGCAGTGGAAGAGCCATGCTGCCTCAGGCATTGAAGAGGGTCCAATACATTCCTTGGGATTTGGGGAGAGCCTGGATGCCACCATATGGAGGGGTTGAGCATGTGTCCCAGAAATGACAGAGAGCCCAGGTGCAGTCCTGATGCTTGGAGATGGTGGAGCCAAGAAAAAGGTGGTCTCCCCAATGTCTATTGGAAAGACCAAGTGAAAGTCACTAGAACTGCCCCTACCTAGCAAAATAGTGAGTCAGAAGCAATACCATGTTCCTGGAGGGATTGCAGAGATTAGTGCCACTCTTAAGGACTTGAAGGATGCTGGGGTGGTGATTCCCACCACATCCCCATTCAACTTTCCTATTTGGCCTGTACAGAAAACAGATGAATCTTGGGGGATGAAAGTGGATTATTGTAAACTTAACCAGTCATTCCCCCAGTTCCAGAATGCTGCAATTACAGAGGCTGTTCCAGATGTGGTATCATTGCTTGAGCAAATCAACACATCACCAGGTACCTGGTATGCAGCTATTGATCTGGCAATATTTTTTTCTCAATATCTGTCAGTAAGGATCATCAGAATCAGTTTGCATTCAGTTGGCAAGGCAAGCACTATACCTTTATTGTCCTGCCAAAGAGGTATATCAACTCTCCAACCTTATGTCATAACCTTGTTCTCAGGGACCTTGATCATTTCTCTGCCCCACAAGACTTTGCAGTGGTCCATTATATTGATGATATTATGCTGATTGGACCTAGTGAGCAAGAAGCTACTTTAGACTTATTGGTAAGGCATCTGCATGTCAGGCAATGGGAGATAAATCCAACAAAAATACAGGACCTTCCACCTCAGTGATATTTCTAGATGGCTAGTGGTATGGCAAATGTTGTGATAGCCCTTCTAAGGTAAAGGATAAACTGTTGCCTCTGGCCCCTCCTATGACACAAAAGAGGTTCTATGCCTAGTTGGTCTCTTTGGATTTTGGATACAACTTATTCCTCATTTGAATGTGTTTCTGCTGCCCATTATTTACCTAGTGTTCTAGTTTGCTCAAGCTGCTGAATGCGATATCCCAGAAACAGAACGGCTTTTAAAAAGGAGAATTTATTAAGTTGCAAATTTAGTTTGAAGGCCGTGACGATGTCCAAATTAAAGCAAGGCTATAGAAATGTACAATCTAAGATATCCAGGGAAAGATACCTTAGTTCAAGAAGGCCGATGACATTTAGGGTTTCTCTCTTAACTGGAAAGGCACATGGTGAACACGGTGATGTCTGCTAGCTCTCTCTCCAGGCTTCTTGTTTCATGAAGCTCCCCCAGAGGTGTTTTCCTTCTTCATCTCTAAAAGTCTCTGCTGTGTGAGCTTTCATGGTTCCTGTGGCTGTCTTCGAAATGTTTCCTCTTTTACAGAATTCCAGTAAGCTAATCAAAACCCATCTGGAATGGGTGGAGTCATATCTCCCTCTAATCAAAATCACAATTTGTTGAGTCACATCTCTGTGGAGATAATCTGATCAAGTTTCCAACCTATAGTGCTGAATCAGGATCAAAAGAAATGTCTGCCTCCACAAGACGGATCAGGATTAAAGCATGGCTTTTCTAGGGCACATAATCCTTTCAAACTGGCACACTGAGTAACCAGAAAAGTTGTTAGTTTTGAGTGGAGACTTGAACAAAGGAGGCTCTGCAACAGGTCCAAGCTGTACAAGCTGCTCTGCCACTTGGGCCATATGGTCCAGCAGATCCAATGGTGCTGGAAGTGTCAATGGCAAATAGGGATGCTGTCTGGAGTCTTCGGCAGGCCCCTATAGGTGAATCACAATGTAGACCCTTTGGATTTTGGAGGAATGCCTTACCAGCCTCTGCAGATAACTACTTTCCTTATGAGAAACAGCTTTTAGCCTATTACTGGGTCTTACTAGAGACTGAAAGCTTAACCATGGGCCATCAAGTTACCACAAGACCTGAGTTGCCTAGCATAAGCTGGGTGTTGTCTGACCCACCAAGCCATAAAGTTGGGCATGCACAGGGGCACTCCATCATAAAATGGAAATGGTTTTTAAGAGATAGGGTTAGAGCAGATCCTGAAGGCACAAGTAAGTCACATGAGGAAGTGGCCTAAATGCCCGTGGTCCCAACTCCTGCCACATTACCTTCTCTTTCCCAGACCAGAGCTATGGCTTCTTGGAGAGCTCCTTACAGTCAGTTGAATGAGGAAGAGAAAATTTGGGCTTGGTTTACAGATAGTTCAGCACGATATGCAGGGACCACCCTGAACTGGACAGCTGCAGTACTACAACCCCTTTCTGGGATGTCCTCAAAGGATTGTGGTGAGGGGAAATCCTTCCAGCAGGTGAAACTTCGAGCAGTATACCTGGTTGTTCACTTTGCTTGGAAGGAGAACTGGCCAGAGGTGCATTTGTATACTGACACATGGGCTGTTGCTAATCATTTGGCTAGATGGTCAGAGATTTGAAAGGAGTGTGATTGGAAAGTTGGCAACAAAGAGATTTGGGGAAGAGGTATGAAGATAGATCTTTCTAAGTGGGTTAAAAACATGAAGATATTTGTGTCCCATGTGATTTGGCACCAGAGAGTGACTGCAGCAGAGGAAGGTTTTAATAATCAAATGGATAAGATGACCCATCCTGTGGATACAAGTCAACCTCTTTTCTCAGGCACTCCTGCCATTGCCCAATATCTCATGAACAAAGCAGGCATGGTGGTAGGGATGGAGGTTATGCATGGGTTCAGCAACACATGGACTTCCATTCACCAAGGCCACCAAGACCCATATTCAGTCCCCAATATGGCAACATTCCCTGTGGTAATCAGCCTGCTCCCTGGTGGCAGGTTGGTTACATTGGACCACTTCCATCATGGAAGGGGCAGTGATTTATTCTAACTGGAATTGACACATACTCCAGATATAGGTTGTCTTCCCAGCATGCAATGCTTCCACAAAAACTACCATCCATGGGCTTATGGAATGTCTCATCCATCATCATGGTCTTCCACACAGCATTCCTTTTGATCAAGGAACCCATTTCACAGAAAATGAAGTGCAGGAATAGGCACATGTCCATAGAATTCTCTAGTCATATCATGTTTCCAATCATCCAGAGGTAGCTGGATTGACACAACAATTGAGTGGCATTTTGAAGACTCAATTAAGTTGCCAATACCTTACAGGTCTGGGGCAGTGTTCTCCAGGAGAGCGTGTATGCTCTGAATCAGTGTCCACAGCATAGTGTTGTTTCTCTCATAGCCAAGATTCACAAGTTCAAGAATCAAAGAGTGGAAACAGGAGTGGTAACACTCACTATCACCCCTAGTGAACCACTAGGAAAAATTTTCCTTCCTGTTCCTGAAACCTTAAGCTCTGCTGGTGTACAGGTCTTAGTTCCAAAAGGAGGAGTGCTCCTAACAGGAGACATAGCAATGATTCCATTGAACTAGGAGTTAAGACTGCCACCTGGCCACTTTGGGCTTCTAATGCCACTGATTCAACAGACACAATAGGGGATTATTGTTCTGTCTGGGGTGATTGATCCTGACTATCAAGGGTAAGTAGGACTGCAGCTACACAATGGAGGTAAAGATGAATTTTTCTGGAATACAGGAGATTCCCTAAGGTGTCTCTTAGTACTACCATGCCCTGTGATTAAAGTCAATGGAAAACTGAAACAACCTAATTCAGGCAGGACTATCAATAGTCCAGACACTTCAGGAATGAAGGTCTGGGTCACCCCACCTGGCAAAGAACCATGGCCAGGTGAAGTGCTTGCTGAGGGTAAAGGGAACATGGAATGGGTAGTAGAAGAAGGTAGTGATAAATATGATCTACAACCACATAAACAGTTACAGAAACAAGGGCTGTGATTGTATGACTATTTCCTCCTTGCTTTGAGTATGTTTTCACTTGCATATAAGCAAATATCTTGTTTTCCTCTTATCATGTGACATAAGTTGCATTGTTCATGTCACAGTATTTAAGTCATAAGATATGAAATTTAAGAGTGAATGTTACCTAAGGACTTCCACCTTATTCTGGAGAGATGTATATCAATTCTGGTTGTACGCAGGACAGTTAAGTATTGTTACGTGAAACATACGTGTGTTATTGTGTTCTATTTGGAAATTAAGCATGTTTCAAGGTGATGTGTACAGCTGCCAAGTTGACAAGAGGTGGACTGTGATAGTTAGATTCTGGTGCCAACTTGGCCAAGTGAAGATGCCCTGTTCTCTGGTCAGACAAACACTGGCCTGATTATTTGCTGCAAGGATATTTTTGTGACTGGTTGATAAACTGGAAGGTTGATGTATTAAATTATTAGGTAGTTGATTGCATCTGTGGCTGATTACCTCTGCGATCATCTAAGGCATGTCTCCCACTAATCATATAATCCAATCAGTTGAGAGTTTGTAAGGAAGAAGAGAGTTTTTTACATTGCTTCTTCAGCCAGTGAGCCTATCCTGTGGAGTTTGTCCAGACCTTTCATCAGAGCTACCAGCTTCACAGCCTGTCTTGTGGATTTGGACTCTTTCATTCCCATGATTGTGTGAGTTACCATTATAAATCTCATATTTACAGATATCTCCTATTGGTTCTCTTTCTCTAGAGAACCTTGATTAATAAATCTGCAAAGTCCCTTTTGCTGTCTATGGTAACATACTTACAGGTTCTGGAAATTAGGACATGGACATTTTGGGGACCATTCTTCAGCTTACTACATTTATATTCTCTCAAGGTTTTAAGTTCCAGGAAGGAGAGGAACCATGTCTGTCTTGTCCATTGCTGATCTCTGGCTGTCTAGCATGGCATCTTGCACAGAACAGATGCTCAAACATTCATTTGCTGTATAAATTAATAAATTCATTTTAAAAAATTGAAGCCATTTGCATGCATATGACATGATTTTTAATATTTACTTCTCAGTGTCATTTCCAAGTTTAACACAGGATTATCTGTAGCTCTATAGCTATTAAGGATGAGTGCCTTTTCTACCTCGACTTCCTAGTCCCAAGTCAAATTGTTCTACAAAACTACCTAATCTATGGCTCAGAATTCACCAGTTCTGTTCATAGAGTTTCTTGCATTAAATTCTCTTTGCCCAGTCATCCAACACCTAGGACCAATTCTCTTGAACTCCTTCTTCTTTAAAAGAGTTCTCATCTACCTCATGAATGCTACAATTCACATGAATTAGCATGTATCTTCTAGTTCAACAAGCTTCTAAGGCATCTATACACCCACAGTGTTCCTCCAGGCCAGATATCTATAAACTGTATTTGCATGTTCAACATCACCATTTCATTGACAACTGCAAAGATGGAGAACTTGAAACCAGTATTCTGAGAGCAAGATGATAGCTTAAAACATCAGAATAATTACAACTCAATTTTACTAGTCCTGTTTTAACCTCTGTCATTTTGGGAATTTCCCAGGTTAAATTATGCAAGGAGAGATGAAAAAAGTGTGTTTTCAAAGAAGGGACATAAAATAATTACATTGAATACATTTCAAAGTGGCAACTTTCTTAGGTTAATGAGGAAATTCTTCCAATTAACCAAACTAAAAATAGAGACAAGCAAGTCCTTGATATCAAGTGGTCAAGAAAGGAAAAGATGATTGATTAGTGCTATTTATTTTTTATTTTTTGCATGGGCAGGCACCAGGAATCGAACCCAGGTTTCTGGCATGGTAAGTGAGAACTCTGCCTGCTGGGCCACCCCTTTTTAAAATTTTTTACAGTTGCATTGATCCTATGTAGACATAGTCTGTAGGTGGAAGCAATACTCATCTGGTAAATAAAATAAACAGATTTAGGACAATGTAAATCTAATTCTGTTCATGAGCATTTTGCCTGCTCTGCTTTGAAATCTTGTCTTGGCTTACTTCACAAGGACCTTATGAAGGCCAAAAAAAAAAAATGTGGAGCAATATTTAAGTTCATTGTCTCCACCTAGCCTTGGCTAGACTTACAGCATGATGCCTGGTCAGAGGAGGCTGCTTTATTCATTTCTCACAGAGAAGTCAAGTAAATCAGGATTAGCTTCATCAGTACACCATGCTATTGTCCCAGGAGAAAGGTTCTCACCCACCACAATGCATGTGCACATCAGATGCAGCAAGAACTTTTACAATCCAAACCCATGACTATACTCCTTGTGATTCTATTCCCACCAGGGTCGGGAAGAGACTGCTCAGCCTTCTGTATTTTATCTTATCTGTTGCTGGCCTTCTAATGCAAGGGTTTAGTTGGAGGCTTTACACAGACAACATATGCTGGTTATAAAGGACTTTTTATCAACGACAAACTATTTTTGACGTAACTTCAGGTAGGCACTAGGTATCCAAGCATCATGATAGATAACAAGATTCTCACTTGATAAATGCTAGAAAATTACTTCAAGCAAAGAGAAACCAAGTCAAAGAGAGTGTAACCAAGAGGGTCGCATATATCCAATCCCTTGTTTTTGAATATTCAGGTCCAAGTTTCTGAACATAGTTAGGAAATTTGAAGAATGGACTTAAATTACATAAAGGGGAAGAAGGTTGTTCCATCTAAAAAGTCCTAAAAATATTATAAAATCCCTAAGGCCATTACCTCCCCCTGGCTTTGTGTAATTGGGGGTCTGCCTTGGGTGGTGGGGGATGGGTGAGGACATCCTTCTGCTTCCTAGGAGAGCAGTGTTGCTCCAAGCACCTACCTAAATTGAACTTAGAGCTACCCACAATTTTTTTTTCTCATGGGCAGGCATGGGAAACCAAACTCAATACCTAGAATTTTGAGCCCAGATGTTTATTCCAGCAACAAAACCTGACATAAAGCGACACACATTTGGAATTCAACCCTGCACACACCAGCAGGTAAAAGACGATGACCATTGAAGGAGGAAGCCTCCATATGGGAAGTTTACTCCCCTAGCAACTTCACTGTTGGGACTGCTGTGAAAAACTGCCCTTCCATTTAATACTTGCATGTGCTTCCTGTTGCTGCTATAACAAATGACCACAATCTTAGTGGCTTAAAACAGCACAAATTTATGATCTTATACTTGGTGGATGTCAGCAGTCCAAACTGGGTTGCACTGGTCTACAATCAAGGTGTGAACAGAGTGTGTTCCTTCTGGAGGCTCTAGAAGAAAATCCATTTCTTTGCCTTTTCCATCTTCTAGAGGCTCATGCCACATTCCACCTAGCAGTTCTGACCTCTGCTTCCATTATGACTCCTCCTTCTCTGACTCTCCCATTTCCTATTTTCCCAAATAAGGATCCCTGTGATTACACTGATCCACTCAAGTAACCCAGGATGATCTCTCCAGCTCAAGATTCTTGTCTCACATTTGCAGCATCCCTTTTGCCACATATCCACAGGGTTTGATGATTAGGACTCAGTTTCTTTGGGGCAATTATTCTGCCTAACACAATAGCCTTTTCCATTTTCAAACAGCCTATGTTTAGCCCTTCTTTCTCCCTTGTCTCAACCTACTACCTGACCCTTCTTTTACCCCAAAGTATTATATGTAACCTTCTTACTCTTTTACCAGATTGAGAGCTCCTTGAAAAGCAGATTTTTATTATACTTATTATTGTATTCTGCAAAGTCTTTAGCACAGTGTCTTGCATGAAGTATGTCCTCAAAAGTGCTTATGATTTTTTTAAAGGAAGAAAAACAATGACAGTTGTGGAGAACTAGCATTTGGAGTTCAGTGTGGCAGAGGGCCTGGGGTATGTGGGAGTGAAAGGTTAATTTCACTTCAAAGATGATAAAGGGGCCTGGGGTGCTAGGGTAATTCAATAGGGGAAAGGACAGTCTTCTCAACAAATGGTACTGGATATCTATAAGGAAAAAATGAAATGTGAACTTTACCTCATGCCCTACACAAAAATAATAGAAAAATTAACTTAAAGTCTGTAATATTTCTAGAGAAAAACACAGGGGAAAATTTTACAACCTTGGTAAAGGCAAAGTTTTCTCTTAGAGGATGCAAAAAGAACTAATGATAACATTTTAAAAGTCCATAAACTGTGGGCAGTGCAGTGGTGACCTGAGTTCGATTCCCAAAGCCTGCCCATGCAAAAAAAAAAAAAAAAAAAAAAAAAAAAAAAATCATAAACTGTGCCCATTCAAAACAAAGAAAAACTTCTGCTCATCAAAAAGACATTATTGAATAGTGGAGCTAAATTAGTCCTTGACAGGATTTCTACTTCCAGCCAAGTTAAAATAACAAGGACGAGATATACTTTCCTGCCAGAAACAATGAAAAAACTGGATAAAATATATGGCATTATGGTTATCACAACTTCAAACACAAATCAACAAAGACAGTGAGTCTATCCCTGAGAGAAAACAAACACAGTCAATCCCATAGTTCCCTGAGCTTTCTGCCTGGTGAGAGTTTATGACCAAGGTGCAGAGAAGGGAAATCCAGGTAGAGTTCAGTGGTCTTCTGGAATTGGGGGAAGATGGGGGTCTGAGTGGCTAGAGTTCAGTAAAGAATAAGAGAGAAGTGACTAGAGATCTACAGTGTCCTGGCCTAGTCTTCAGCTGAGTAACACCTGGGTACAGCGAGGACACTACCCAAAGAACTCTGAAATGATTAGAGGGAAAATACCTGGTGCTCACACAGAATCCAGGAACAGTTCCTGTTCCCACCAACCAGAATGGGAAACCGTGGGGTCACTGGATTTAGCTTCAGCACTGGGACAAATAAACCCCTACAATCAAGGCTGCTCTAATTCCACATAACAATTCTCAAAAGCAAGTCCTAGAGGAATCACACTGTTCATTAAATATCTCAACAGTATTGCAGAATAAACTCAAGAATATTTACAGGAGCATAAAAATACCCAGCACCCCAAAAAGGGTAAAATTCACATGTGTGACACCCATTTAGAAATTAATAGGCTTGTGAAGAAGCAGGCAAGGATGACTCATAAAGAGGAGAAAAATCAATCAAAGGCCTAGGAATTTCACAAATGATAGAATTAGTAGACAGTACATTAAGCCAGTTATTATAACAGTGTTCTCTAAGTTCAAGAAGCTAGGGGAAATATTGTACATGATGGGTAGAGACAAGATAATACAAGTGATCAATAAGCACCTGAAATGATACTCAACATCATTAGTCATTTGGGAAATGCAAATCAGTGAGATTCAACATACCTACTAGGAGGGTTATAATTGAAAAAACAGACAATAAGAAAGGCTGGTGAGTATAGGGAGAAATTGGAACCCTTATACCCTTATATATTGCTAGTGAGAATGTAAGTAATACAGACGCTTTGGAAAACATTGGCAGTTCCTCAAAAATTTGAGTACAGAGGTAGCTTGTGACCCAGCCATCCTGTTCTTAGGTATATATCCAAGAGAAATGAAAACATATGTACGCACATGAATGTGCTTAGCAGCATTATTCATAATTGGCTAAAAGTGGAAATAATACAAATGTCTATCAACTGATAAATGGATAAAGAAACCGTGGTATAATCATACCCTAAAATATTATTTGGTAATAAAAACTAATATATGTCACAACATGCATGAATCTTGAAAACATTATGCTAAGTGAAAGAAGCCAGTCACAAAATACCACATATTATATGATTTCATTTGTATGACATGACCAGAACAGGCAAATCTATAGAGACAGAAAAATAAATTAGTAATTGCCAGGGGCTGGGAGCAAGGGGAGGGTGCAGGTAGAGGATAGGGTGGGATAAAGAGATGGGGAAGGACTGCTAATGGGTATGAGGTTTCTTTCTGGGGTCATAAAAATAATCTAAAATTAGATTGTGGTAAGATCACACAAGTCTGTAAATATATTAAAAACTGCTGAATTGTGCTTTAAATGGGTGAATTTTGTGGTGTGTGGATTATATCTCATAAAGCTCTTTAAAAAAAAAATTGCCACTACAGAGATCAATCAGCAAATTGTCAAGAAAATGAAACATGACAAACATATAATAAATTCCGACATGACTATTTCATCATATGCCAAAGCTCTAACATTATACTTTTAAATGGCAAAACTGACTTCAAAACACAATATTCAATGTGCAGATTTGAATAACCCAACCATTGGAGGGAGCTTCAGGTTTGTGGTTTGGTTTCGTTCACAAGAAAGTGTTCAAATATCACGGTAGATAATATTGCTGTTACCGTAAACATGAATTTTCCTGTGGCTGACTGGAGAGCAGTATGCGGCCTCCAGGTTGGAATACTATTTTATGTCTTTCATAAGTCACAACATTATTTGAATAGCATATTTCATTCATTTAACATTGCTTAAGCACCTGCTCTCATTGGTAAATTTTTGTGTGTGTGCATGTCTCCCTATTTGGTTAAAGGCCTTAAAGAAAGCTTTTAAATAATTCTTATCAACTTGAGCACTTTTAGATTCCCTTTATTGTACCGTTATTTTGCATACTTGTAAAGTGACTATTCCTAATTATCTAAACTTGCTGAATAGCTTAACTACATTTGGAGATTGATTTGTTTTCCCTGGCCTGGCTCAGTTCTTCCATTATGAGTTCTCCTTCATATTTTCCAGTGAAAAATTTTTTTTTCCTATTTTAATTAGAATGCATTTTAGTCCTGGAGTCTTCTAGACAAAACTTTCAGCTACTGAGAACCAGACTAACATTTTAAACCTGGAAAGAAATCTTATTCTTGTTTCCTTTGTGCCGTCACTTTTGTGGACATGCGCAGCAGCTGGGTTTACAGGTCAGCAGATGCGATATGAGAAACACTGTGGGGCAAGCCTCAATCGTGGGAATCCGAGAAAATAAGTGTGCGCTCCAATAAAAACAGAGCAGCTCGCTTTCAAATCTCCCAGCTTCCAGCAAGCCCTGGTGTTTCCATTTGGTTTGCGGAACAACTCTGCCTCACTCTCCCGCTGCTGCCGTCTTTGTCTCTACATCAGCAGCACAAAGACCAAAGGAAATCTCAGGAAAAGGGTCTGGTAGTTGCTTTACTTGAAGTGAGGAGAGATACATGATTTCACAATAAGAAAAGATATCTGATGTAGTCCCCTTTGTTTCCTTTCTCCAAGTTTTACAGTCTTTTTTATCTGTAAATAAAAAAAAAAGTTGTACATATTTTTTCAAAATGTGCTGCATAATACAACTTCATACATTTAGGAAGCTGACAGCTGCCCTCTGAGGGATAGCCTGACAGCCTAAAATCCAGGAATCAATCATTTAGATATAGCGATGCTATGCTATTGCTCCCGATATGTATTGCAGCACCCAGGAACCACTTATTTGAGATATGCCATCGTAACTCTGATAGATTAAAGCACCACATCCAGGAAACAATTGTGTGGGGGAAAAATGTGATCATAGATCTGCCATGTAACTGCCCAGCATCCAGCAGCCAACCAGGCAAGTCTGTGCTGATCTGAGTTTCCAGAAACCTGCAAAGCAGCATGATGACAGTTCTGTTCTTCAACAGCCCATTATGAACTAATTAGCATACATGAATTGCAGATTTGAAGCATTAAAGTGATGTACAAATCATTAATTTTTTGTCAAATTCATGTCATCCTTGTGTATGCCTTCCTATTTTAATGTTGCATGACAGGGAAAAGAGGTACAATGTTCTGTATATAAAGAGGAGAGATTTGGGGTGGCTGATATAATGAGATCTATTTAAACAGTATGCATTTTTCAGCTTTCAATATATCTGCTTGGAAAAATGCTACACTGCCCCATTAAGGTTAATTGTGAAAGGATGTTCATATAGTCAAACCCCAGGGTAGTTCTATCGGTTGTCTCGATGAAGCAGGGGATGTAAGACCAACTTTGCATTTCAACTTTCTTTTTAAAAATAGTCCCCTTACTGAGAAATAAAAAAGAGCCATAGACTCCTTCTCACTGACGATGAAGAAATAATACTATTGAGAATGAGAGTTGGGTGTTTAGGTGTGAGGGCTCCAGTGCAGCAACTCTATTATTTTTAACCCAAAACCAAACTTAATTTATAAAGACACATAATGTAATGCAGTGGAAAAGAGAAAACCATATCACAGCTGACTTTCATACTGGAAAAGGCTTCTAAATATTAATTTGTGGTTCTCTTGTATTGTCTCTCTATATTTAATTACTAAAACTATTTGCGCTTAAACAACCATTTGGTGTTTCATTTGAATTTCTTATTTCATATTACAGTGGAGTCACAATGCTTAATTTGTTAGTGCTATAATCGTTTCCATGGCAACAGACTCTGTTATATATAAATATGTATGTGGTATGTATATATGTTTGTATTATAAATATGTACTACAGATGATTGTGACTTCATTCCAAGAGCACATCTCAGAAGGGTTAGCTCTCAAGGAAAACCCTAATTAAAAATGCAGATAGGGCAGTGCGATGGTGACCCAGTGGCAGAATTCTCTCTTGCCATGTCAGAGGCCTGGGTTCGATTCCTGGAGTCTGCCACCTCCCTAAAAAACAGAGGAAAAACGCAGGCATACTTTATGAATACACAATAATGGTCACAAACTCAGTTCTCCTTTTCCCATGGGAAAATGGAAGTTCTGAAGAAGGGGGAGATGTTTGTTTACCTCGTCTTGTGAGATCTGTTCTGTTTGGGAGCAGAGCCACTCATGCCCTGGGTTCATACTCCATGGACCTCTTCTCTTCTGTGTATTCTCTTTTCCACTGAGGTTTTTAACCAGGAAAAATCTAGATAAAATGAAAATCAAGGGCAAACTCCAGGAGGAGGTGTTTTTCCAAAGGTCAATATAGTAAGAAGTCTGAGGGATGTATTGAGAAAGGAGCAGGAAAAGGTGAGATGATTTCTTTCATTTGCTTTGGTGAATGAGGGGAAATTTTTATATATATGGATAATATATATAATATTCTATATGTGATCTTCACTATAAATAATTAAGGTAGATTTTATAATCTTCATTTTAGATTTTAGGGAACTGAGGCTCAGTGGATGAGTAAACATTTTCAAGGTCAAACAACTAGTCATGAGGTTAGATTTGTCAAAGCCTGTGCTCTTTCTATAATGTCACCTTACCACCATGAGGCCTTCTTTAGTGCCAGGTACCAGGGTTATCAGCCCACTTCTAGATGAATAAGCCTCACCCGGGTCCCGCCCCCACTGTGAAACCTGGGGCAATGGCAGTGATATGCCTTTCACTGGAGATGACTCTGGTAATATACTAAGAATCAATCCGAGTGAAGAGAAGGGTAGAATAGCATGGCCATCTCTCTCAGTAGGGATTATTTTCATATCCATGAATAAACAACAGCAACAAAATGACTACAGTAGTTTAACTAAACAGGGGTTTAGTTTCCTCAAATTGTAACAAAAAGTCCAAAGATAGGCAGGCCAAGACTGATATGGAACGTTTATGTCCTAACAGGGACTCAGGTTTCTTATCTCTCCACCATGCCATCCTTTGTGTGAGGCTATAATTTTCATGCTCACAAGATGGCTGCTGCCCCACTGAGCATCACAACAACATTCAAGGATAGTAGAAGAGGAATGAACAAAGGGCAAATGCACATATTAGTTGAACTTGCCTCTGTTTAATAAATAACGTTTCCATAAACTGTAACCAAATTCTGTGCCTTCTTATAGGTCATTGGCCAACGTTATTTAATATGGTCATCCCATAAAGGTAAAGAAATCCGTGGAGGTGAGTAATTAACTGAGTCCAGTGCTGCCCTTAGCAAAACGGGAGAACAATTATTGGGTAGGCAATGTGCTGTGGTCATATTCTGTGAGAAACATTTCCTCATGGATTCATCAAGAATATACGCTGATGTAGGGAAAAGACCATTGCCTTGGGGAAAAACATTAAATCTGTATTCTGGCATGTGGTTTGTTACCAGCTTGGCCCTTACTCATTTTCATACTATTTCTTGATTCCTTAGTTTCCATTCTTAGATCCCTTCTTTGTTTAATCCATCTAATTTGGTGTATTGTTTGGCTGCTTGATTGGTATTTAACCATTGGCTCATTCACTTGGTGCCTCTGTAGCTCTAGTAAGGTGGTGGCTGTGGGTACACTGTGAGCGGGTGAGTTTGGCAGATGCTGTGTAGTCAAGTGGCTCCAGAGCTAAGGAGTCACACTGAACTTGGTTCAAATTTGAGCTTCACCTCTTATAAATGGCATGACTCTTCTTTAACTTCTCTAAGCCTTGATTTTCTCATCTGATAACCTCATCTGATTTTCTCATAGATGATAGGAAGAGTGAATGAGTCAATGCACAGAAATCACTTAGAGTAACATCTGATACGTTGTAAGCATTTGAACAATGTTGACTAATATTATTATTACTATTAGTCAAATTTACTGGGATTCAAATCATGGCTGCCATTTTCTTGGACATGATACCAAAATTCTTTGATCTTCAATTTTATCACATGGAAAATAGTCATTGTGCAACATTAGTGATGATACATATGTAAAGAACCTACTATGATGACTGCTAAATAATTATAAACACAATTAACTAATTGTGTTTGTCCATCCCCCCTCTCCCTTTATTAGTAGAATTCCATTTTGTTCATGATAGTGATATGTCTTACTAAATTTACTCACTTCCCCACTCCCTAGCAGCTAAGGAATGACAAACTTCTGAGCAATGTAATGCAAGTGGAATTCCCTTAAGAAAGCTTTCTTTCCTGAGAAAAAAGGCAAAACCTTACTTTGGCCCTGTTTCTTCCTCATTGTTTGCCTGGAGGTGCTGCACCTGTCTAGAAAGCATGAGGATAAGAGCTATAAACTCATATTTTCAAGGCAGGAAACTGATGGCATCACTGGACGCCTGAACCAGCCTTAGAATGCTCACCCATAGATTTAGTATACAAGGAAAAATAAACCCTTACTGGTTTAAGCCAGTATTTCTTAAGTTTTATTTTATGTGCAGCCAAACACAATCCACAGTGATATAGGTTTTTACCACATAGAAATTGTATTAACAATCATCATCATCATCATCACCTCTATCTATGACATGGCCCCAGGATGCCCATTATGTTCTAGTCTTATGGGCAATTACCAAACGGTTTGACCAGGCTCCATGGAAGAACGTAAAAGGAAACGTTGCTTAGGACAGTTCCTGGGAGGGAAGTGGAGAAACCCTGGGACTCTGAGGTACAGTGACCAGATAGTAGCCAGATCAACCCTGACAGTTTAGAAGGGACTGCTAACCCAGGAGAACATTGTGCATGCATTGAATCCCACTGAATCCTTCTGAGTTTGTAGTCTGGATATCTATGGATTTATTACCCTCTGATTGCCTATAAGCACCCAGGTCACATTAAGAATATCTGGAACAGGGCTAAAGAAAGATCAAGAGCTGACTGAATAATGTTGCAAACATTGTGGATAATGTTAGCCACCAATAATTAGATTTAGGTAAGGAGTAACTATCTCCTCCATAACCTCTTTACTAGTTTATAATGAAAGTGAATCTCTGACCAATATGGCCATGCACAGACAAGTATTAAACAAACATTGATTAGCAAGCAGGCACAAAACAGCTATTTTATAAGTTTGATGAAATTCTATCTCTTGGCCTTTTAGGTGTTCTAACCTAAAAGTGAAATGTTCGCTTGAGGCAGATATGACTGCATTCTAAAGGCAGTATTCAGTTAATTTCATCGTAAACATCAGGCAACTTGGTGTTCATCCCAAGTTGGTGTTAATCCGTGAATTCTCTAACCTTATTGCCTTAAGATGTAAGCCTTTTCACTCTATTAATATCATAAAAAATTTACCCACAAAGTAAAAAGCAAATTTATCTGCTGTTGTTTGTCTTGGAGCAGTATAAAATGGGATAAGGCAAGATTAAACAATAGAGCATCAAATAATGAATGTTTGGATTTATAAGAAGTTGTCAAATGTAAAATACCACAGTGGGTTATTAGAAAAATTAAGAGAAAACATGAAACAAGTTTGACTGAGAAGTTCAAAGCAGCTCTCCTCTTTTCAATACTAGAATATCTGTATTTGTAGACCTGCTCTAATTTCATAACCATAGACATTCATCCCTTTGATAATTTCTTGTTTATTAACAAGCATCCACTCTATGACTACTAATTTATTTATTTATTTATTTTTATTTAAAAAGTTTTTTTTTGCATGGGCAGGCTCTAGGAATTAAACCTGGGGCTCCAGCATGGCAGGTGAGAATTCTGCCACTGAGCCACCGTTACACTGCCCCTAATTTATTTTTTGCACAGAAAATTATGAGAAAACAATTAAAGAATATTCAAATATGATGCTGGATTGGTAGTAGCATTGTTTCTATTTTCAAGAAGCTGAGACAGAGTCTGATATACAGACTCAAGGGTCATATGAAGAAATAAAGGAAAAGGTCTATTCCTAGCATCCTTATCCTTCTCTGTCAGCTCACTATCTTCCTTAGAGGGCTGCACTCACTCTCCCACCCATCGACCTCCGACACAGAGGGGAGGCCTTCTAGTTCCTACACTTGCTTTCTGGCTTATGTAAATGTGCTTGTTCCTCCTTTGCTTTTCTTCCGAAGGAAAACCATTCCAAACCTTGCTATTTTGTCTATTCAATCATTGTAGACATAAAGGCTAAATATTGCCAATTCAGCATATCAAGAGGCTCTTGGTTTGGGTCTGTAAGAATGAGTACACTGATGGAAGCCAATATTGTGATGAAATAGTTGGACTTTCTTGAGGAATGAAGAGGATGAGAAGAACTCATTTCTACCCAAAGAAACTAATACCCAGCTTGCCATGAACTTGTCTATATTTTTCCTTCAAACAATGGTAGCCTATCTCATACTTTCTCCATCTGTAAAACAAAGATAATATTTTAGCTTCCTTCACAGAAACTATAAAATAAAAGTTCATATAAAAGTTTAGTTAGGCACTAAATGTTAAACCAGTTCCTAATGATAATCTACTGAAGTCTTTATTGCTTGAGCTTCTGAGAATTAAAAACCACTGGCCCTTCCTGAAAACTTTCCACTGCGGATCGTGTATGCCTCCTAGGTTCTCTGTAATTAAACTTCCTGGAAAGGAGGGGGCTGGGAAACTGTAGACCAGTTGGTCCATAGATTAGAAACAAACAAACAAAACAAACCACCATCAAAACTAGTAGCTAAATGCATTAAATAGTTAAGTGGTGGTCCATATGAGGACTGCCCCTTTCTCTCTTATATCCAAGGATGAATACTATGATGAGTTCAAAAGCACCCTAAGCTTAAATACCTTTGGAAAAAAACAAGCTGGTTTAACTGATATAATTATTGTGCATCCATTGAAGTCTGAACAGCAAAGTATTAAAAGCAGTCAGGAAATATTACATCTCCCCTCTGAGACCATGATTGGGAAAAAAAAGGTAGGACAGCTCATTTTTAATATGAAAGCAGGATTGGGCCTGATTAGTATTTGAAATATTTCTTTCCCAATTTTGGGCAGCCTTAGAATTTGGCTAGTGAAATATAAATGAACATCATTGTACATGACAACTGCTGATCCAAACCACTTAAAATTCCCTGAATGTCCTTTTCTCTCGTAGACTGCCAGCCAGAGTCTCATAATCAAAGCCAGCAGACTCGACAAAAAGGAAGCTCTGCGGTGGAGGCCCCGCCTAAGCTGTGAGGGGTTAGAGAGATAGCTGTTTGTTTTGTGAAGACATGAATCACTATCAGGGCCTTTACAACATTTCCAGCTAGGTCACAGTACTCCAAGTCACTCTGTAGTTTTCTCAGAGGCAAGGGAGAGTGGGAGACTCATTGCTGCCTTTTTGTTTCAGTGAAAATGAAATTCAATGGAAAAGAAATCCACTTCCAAAACCACGTCCCCATGCTTCAGGCTGATGCCAGAGTCTAAGAGAAGTATTCAAGCATCAAACTTTAAAGCCATAATAATAAAGGTGGCTGATTTGCCTAGTATACATTTTTGTTCATGATTTGGAAAATCGATGAAGACTGAAAAAAATATTAACTTGCTTTCAATTTGTTCTTGGAGAGAAATGTAATCATGGTTAGTCCTTGGCCATCATAATGGGGCAACTAAAGCAACTTCCTAGGCCAAAAGAAACAGTTCATTATGTACAACTAATTCAGGAGATAAGGCTGAGTTGGTGTTTTTGGAAGCCAGGACCTTATCTCTCCATTTGGTGTAGTCTAACACTCCTAAGATTCCAACCTCTCTGGAACACCCTCCTCCTCCACCCAGAGTTGATCTGAAGATTTTATCTATGAGATCTATTAGAACAAAGAGCCCACTAATTAAGCAGCTAACCCCAAGACTATGCTGTTAGCCTGGGGGACTCATTTTATTCCATTAATTTGAGAGCTGCTACTTTATCTCCAGCAGTAATTGGCACGTTAAGTCTATCTCTACCCAAATACATGGGAGGAGATGCAACCATTTACTCTAATTTGAACTCAGTTTTAATACCACAGGGTAGCCCAGCAAGCTCTGCATCTTTCTGTTAGTGATCTTGAAGAAGCATCCTTTATAGTGCTTGGGAAAACTGCTCCATCTTTATCTATTACCTATGTGAATGTTTTGTGTTTAGCTAATCCTGTAACTGATAGAACCAAAATGTTTAGGATATTTTGGATTAATTCTGCTCTCTACAGCCCAGTCTGCTCTTTGCTGTATGAATTGGGCATGAAAGGTCACAGTGAATCAATCCTGCCCTGGGTTTGCAAAAATGTGAATAGAAGGTAGTCAGTCATGGTAGCTCCCTTTTGTGAGAAGGTTATTAAAGTTCACTGGAAAACAATTTCCCCAATCTCACATTTATAATTGAATACTGCGGTTGTGAAGTTTCAATGAGACAAAGTATGTGAATGTGCTTTGTAAACTCTGTAAAATAAAAACTCTGAAAGGATAGCTGTAGAAATATTCTTTGATTCTTGCTCAAGAAGAGGATATGGGGGGGGGGACATCACTGTCTAATTTATGTACTTCACTAATGTTTGAAGTTTTAAAATTACAAATAGTATTACTTGTGAAATCAGCAAAATATTTAAGAATCTTTCCACTTTTAAATGTCCACAGGAAGGGATATAATAATAGGCTATCTCCTTCCCTACAAACCCACTGTGCCCTGGATTTCAGATATTTTTTATCAGGGGTAATTATCAATATTTTTTCAAGGAAACAAATTAAATATCATATATGTAGTTGAAAATAGGAAAAATGAAGCTAGATTTTGTTCAGAATCATGATATATTCTGTAGGTATAAGACAGTTTTTAAGAAATTGTGAAATGTGATCTTTTTGGGGTGGGCTTTTTGCTTAAAAGGTAAAAACAACACTCTCATAAATATACTGAGGAAGCTGTTTGAGAACTGAACCTCAGGCCATTCCAGGTCACCAAGAGGATTGCCCTGTAGTTGTAAATAAAAGGAGAATGCATATGGAAATTGAAATCAAACATACTCCCAGGGGATTAAGGAAGAATTCTGAAGGGAATATGTAACCTTACCTCTCGTCCCTTCCATTAGCAGTCTCTACTCTGCTATTCCCTGTTCTTCCTGCCCTTACTGTGGGCTCCAGTCCTCTAGGGCCCCTTTGGACTTTGGAGTCAGAAGATTTGAGGTCCAATTACAGCTCTGCCAGTTATTAACTGTTTGAGGCTGGACTCTGCTGTGAGAATTCAATGAGACGGGCAACAAAAGCAATCTGGAAAGTGCATGTCACAAACAAGTATAAGGCGGAATATTATCTGAATGTTTTCCATCCTATCTTGTCCGTCAACATTTTTGCAACTGCTTTTCCATTGCTTCGTACCTTGCTTTCTGTATTTAATCTGATAAATTGTGCTTATGTTTCAGTGGATGCTAATGAATTAACTTAATACTCTTCTCAGATAATATATTTATAGGTGAAAGAAACTACAAGGAGCTTTTCCCACATAGTTTTCCTACTTGGGAAGATGAGGAGGGAGTAGGAAACGAATAATTACTGCCTTTCTCATGTGCCATATACTCTGATAGGAGCTCCATTTTCCCTTCTTTTAAAAAAAATCTAGGAAAAGAAAAGGACTTTCTCTCTCTCAGTAAAAAATGTCAAACATTTATCAAAAAGTAGGGAATAGTATAATGAGCCTCCATATAGAAATGTCAATCCACATTGAGCATTTATCAAGATTTGCCCTCACTTGCTTCATCTATCCCACCCTTTTCCCCCAAAGTATGTTAAAGCAAATCAGACTTCATGTCATTTCAGTCCTACAAAATGATGACGGAAAATGATAATTTTTCTTTAAAGAAGACCTTTCCTTCATCAACCAGGGCTACTTAATTACACTGAAATACAGTTCATCCAGGAAAGCTAGGTTAAATGCTTAATTTTCCCCTTTGCCAGTTATCAGAATGAAGTATTGTATACAAGTTTCATCAAGGGTGGTGACTAGGAAGGTTGTGTGTGTGTGTGTGTGTGTGTGTTGTTTTGATTTTGCTTCTTTTGCTTTGGCCACCCCTCTTTGTCTGAGTATCATTATGGACTCATGGGAGTTTTATGTATTCGATGTTAAGCAGATGCTGTCGGTATCCTGCCCATGTCACCCCAACACTCTCCATTCCTGCATGTAATGACGGCATGCATCTATGAAACTCTCCCCTGAGAGCTCCATCTCATTCCATGCCCAGGACAGGTGGAAAGTGCCACAGAGTTAACTCTGCAGTGTCGCCCTCAGTCAATGGTGAACAGGAGTAGAAGGGCTGGTCTCTCAGAGGTCCCAGCAGGATTGACACCCAGTTGCCCTCCCCAGTGATGTGCTTATTAGCTCGGATTTATTGTCTTCCTACCCACATTTGTCTTACTCCCCGACTCCTCTTCTTGTCTTCCCTGGGATCAGCCTTCAGTAAACCACGTATACTTAAATTGTCTCAGTGGCTGCATCTGAGGGAACCCAGGAGTGGACATAGGAAGCAGACACTCAGGATGGGATTCTGGAGTTGGGCAACTAACTGGCTCGATAGGCCCCATTGCTGATGGCAGGTGGGCCAAGGATTACCTCTAGCATGGAATAGCATCACAGTTACTTAGATCTTACCTACTGAGGATTGAGATGGGGAACATGTAGAAAAGGATTATACAGTAGCTCTAGTGCTTGAAAGATATGGGACAGTGGGAATCATGAAGATTGGGAAATTCGTTGGCCATTGTCAGCATCCATAGCAAGGAAGAATATAAGGGAGTCATGTCAGCAATCTATCAACTCAGGGCATGTTATGAACGCTAGATTGTCTCATGGTAACATTTAAGATATCCTCATCCTCTGTATCCGGAAGGCTGTGTAAAAATCAGGCCTAGGATTTAATATAAGAGTAGTGAAGTTACAAAAGAGACTGAACTCACAGCCCCAACATCTCCTGCACTAACATCAGGGCCCTAAGACCCAAGATGAGGACATCAGAGTGGATGCACTCAAGCACTGTAAACCCCCTAACTCCTCTGAGCCCTCTGGTCCAGGAAGGGTGACCCTCTCTCCCTGGCTTGAGGGAATCAACTTCCCAATTTCTGGAGATCATGCAAAATTTTTAGCTGAGATAGATGTCTTCAAGATAATGTTTGTTCTCCTTAAATCTGTACCAACCCCTACGCAATTCTTCTAGACCTATGTTGTCCAATCCAGTAGCAATTAGCCACATGCAATTACAAGCTAGTTAACATTGAATAAAGTCAAGAATTATCTTTCTCAGTCACACTAGCTACATTTCAAGTACTAAATAACTGCATGTGGCTAGCAGCTACCACGTTGGACAGTGCAAATTACAGAACATTCTGTAATCACAGAAAGTTCTATTGCACACTGCTGGTCTAGACCAGACTTTGGAAAGCTTTTTCTTACAGGGTCAGATAGTAAATACTTTAGGCTCTGCAGGCCATATAGCCCTGTTGCTACTATTCACCTCTGCTTTTACAATACAAAAGCAACCACAGACACCACATAATCAAGTGAGCGTGGCTGTGTTCCTTAACTTCACAAAAGTTTTAGGCAGCCAGACCATGGGCCCTAGTTTGCCAATCCTTAGTCTAAACCAATATCTAGGGTCAATTCTTGGCATAGTTCAATTAGAAAGTACTGTCCATGCTATGGGAAGAAAGAGAATTATTCATCAAAAGGACTACAGGGCATAGCTTATATATACCAACGTGAATCAGGAGACTGTATCTGGGAATGAGACTTGAGGCAGCTCAGGGAGGTTGAATATAAAATTAGATGGGAATGAGTTTATAGATATGAATGCAGGAAAGATTTAACATTTTGGCAAGGACATCTGGAGCCAGGTCTAATACACTGCAGAAACAGCTCCTTCACTCTCAAGCCTCCCATTTTCTGGAAGCCTGTAGTAAATGAAGTGAAGATGCCAGAACTCTCTTGGCAGAGTATTATGAAAGAGGTCAAAAGAATCAGAGATGTAGACATCTTAGAGTGTGTTTACTACATAACACCAGAGAACCCCTAGCTGTCTGTGTTCCCCAGCAGGGCCCAGAGGATAATCCTTCACAAAAGCAATAAGGAATGTGAGAAGCTAATGGTTGTGGCCTTTGTAAGCCAGAAGATGATATGGAGTGGCTGATACATACCTGGACTCCTTAGTATCAATGGCAATGATAAGCTTCTGGCATACTAGAGGCCAGGTGGCAGTATTTAACCATCTGAATGTAATTGCCAAAAAGGGTAGCACAGTTGGAATGACAACAAGGAGCCCTGGACCCACAGAAATTGTGATGATGTCTAACAGAGCATGGTGTCCCTAGGGGCAAGAAAGTTGAGTAGCTATTGATGACATTACTTACTTACACAACCAAGGAAGATCAGTAGTGGGTGAACAGAGAGCTGGTGCCAAACACTGTTATTAGTTCCCTACTTCTGCCACCATAAATTAACATTTACTGGGTGGCTTAAAACAACAAAAATAGATTCTCTCATGGTTCTGGAATATTTGAAGTCAAAATCAAGGTTTCAGTACGACATGATTTTGTATCATGTTCTCTCTGAAAGATTTAGGGAAGGAAACTTCCTTGCTTCTTTCTGGCTGTGGGTGGCTCCTGGCATTCCTTGGCTAGTGGCTGCATTTCTCCAATATCTGCCCTCTGTCTTCTTGTGTCCCTCTTCGCTGTGTGTGTCACTGTGCTCTCTCCTCTTCTTAAAAGAATACCAGTAATTGGATTTAGGGCCCAACTTAATCCAGAATGACCTCATCTCAATTTAAATAATTGGGTCCACAAAACTGCTATTTCTAAATAAAATCATCTTCTAACATTCTGGGTAGATATGAATTTTCAGAAGACACTGTATGAGCCACTATAAATGCCATATTGAGAAATCACAATTCCTCACACTTTTCTCAGACCAAGATTCCATCACCTGGCTCCAAGATGACAGTGATATTCTCCTATGTTTCCTTTTAGAAACTTTTTAGTTTATGCCCTTGCATTTATGTCTATGATCCATACCAAATTAATTTTTTATCTGTGGCATGAGTTATTGGTCAACTTTGCCCCAATAGAGACATCTGATTGCTTCAGTATCATTTATTGAAAAATTCTTTCTTTCCTCATTGGTGTCTTTGTTGAAAATCAAGTGATTATATACATGTGGTCTATTTCTGCAATTTTAATTCTGTTCCATTGATTTATTTATCTATCCTTATCAAGTACTACATTGTCTTAATTGCAGTACTTTATAATAAATCTTAAAATCTGATAGTTTGAGTACCCCAAATTTCTTCTTCATGATTCTTGTGATCTTTCTAAACTCTTTGCACTTCCATATAAATTTTGAAATCAGTTTGTCCATCTACATACATAAATCTTACTTGGATTTTGAGGGATTTCACTAAATCTATAGATCAGTTTTGGAAGAGTTGATACCTTAACACTATCCATTTACTTAGGTGTTTTTTAATTCCTCTCAGCAATGTTTTATAGTTTTCAATATGGTAATCTTGCACAACTTTTTTTAAATTGATTTCTTGCGCTTTGATACTTTTTATGCTCTTTTAAATGGTGTTTAAATTTTATTTCTGAATTGTTACTAGTATATAGAAATACAATAAAATTTTGCATATTGACTCCCACCTGAATTATCCCAATGAAGCTCAAAGTTAACCTGTCCAAAACTACTTGCATCTTCTATGTTTTTTAGTTTAAAGAATGGAACTACCTGAAAAGTTCTCAAGCCTGACAATTGGATATAATCCCAAACTCCTCCCTCTCCCATATTCCAATAGGATTAATTACATGAATTCCACATTCTTGAGTCATCTACATCTATCCCTTCTATCCATTCCCTAATACCTCTTTCCAGACCTTTCTTATTTCTTGCCTATTTATAGAAACAACCCCTTAACTGCTCTTCTGCCTCTGGCCTGATTCCTCTCCAATCCATCATCTCTAATACTGTCAGAATGATTTTCCTGAAGTCAAATTTGTTCGTATACCTCCCCTACTTAAAACTCCTCAACGGAATCCGTGATCTTTGACATGGCACATCTTTTAACATGGCTTCTGGGCCATTCATGAGGAAGACCGAGTCATCTCTCTAACCTCATTTCTCATGACTCCCATGGCATTTCCCCAAGTACTCTTCCTTACCAAAGAAACTTCCTGCATGCTATTTTTTTTTTTCCCTTGGAAATTTCTTGCCTGTCCCTTCTCCCCAGCTCCAAGATGCTTCTTCTTTAGGTGACCATCATTACCTGTTATGTAATTTGTGCATTATTTTAACCACATGTCTGCTGCTAGCTTTCTGTGTGAGACATATACACCTTAAGGGCAAGCACAGCATCTCCTGCCTCAGCTAATTTAGCTGGCACCTACTTAACAGGGAAGTGAATGAAGTCCCCTCTCCATAGCTGAGCTACCTGTGCTTACGCATGTTACTGCTTCTCTTGGTTTTTGCCTGGGGTTTTTTATGCCTCAGTGTTGATGCTCTGGTGCTCAGAGACTTGATTTCCTCATGTGAACAATCTTGCCATGGTTTCTATGTGATATTCTGCTATCACCTACTCCTTGACATCAACCTATCTTTGAAGATCTCAATGTTGGTAGATAGACTGGGACCCTTTTGCATGCAATACTCCATCCATCCCCTGCAATCTCCAGATCCAGGTCTTTTTTTTTTTTTTTCAGTTGGGAGCTCCCCCTGCTTCAAGCTGAAAGTGTTAGGCAGCTTAATCCAGAAGAGCTATCCTCCGCCATCTAATGCCCTCCCCTTTCCATGCTAACAGCAATTAACCCTTTGGGTCCCAGCTGCCTAAAAATACAATAGCATGAGGATCATTACACCATAGGTTGAGGATTGTTGGATGGTTATTAATGTATAATTTAGGGTTATAAGAGAAATTATTGGCAAAAATTAAAGGGGAAAATAAGGTGGCTTTATAATTGGCAAGTGGAGAAACTAAATCCCATGTACATCTCTGACACAAGGCAAGAGGGAGCCAAGGATGAATAAGAAATGTAAAAGCAACAAGAAGTGGAGAAATATATGGAGTCAAGAAATGTTATCTTATCCTAGGATATTCCTAGAAGTTACTTTGGGTTAGTTGTTTTTGGGGGCATTTCAGGAAGGGTTCAAGCCTCAGACCCCTCTGAGAATGACGTGGCATCAGAGCACAGGGGATAGGGAGTGAGAGTGGGAGTGTGGACTTAGGGTGATGGGGTGTCCATTGGGCTCTAGATCGCTTACACTCCATTGCTTACTAAGACAAATCTTTAACTTTGGGCTTCAATTTCCTCATGTACTCATTGGAAATATGGTAATATATCAAAATACAGTGAGGATTAGATGAACTAGCTAGTATAATGTGCCAGCACATGAGAATTCAGTAAATGTCAGATGATGGTGATGTGATTGTTATTTTCCTTCTTGTGCCAACATTCTGAGCCCATCAAGAAAAATTGATGGAGATTTGGATGTACCTACTTTAAATTGAAGGTTTGGATAGCTTGTTCCATTTCCATTATTAATTATTCCCCCTTATTCAAGTCAGTCCTGGCCTGTTTGCTCTCAGATCCATCCCAGTCCTTCCCTGGTGCAGTTCCATATTTCGGCTTTACTGACACCTGCAATCTCGAGTCCCAGGTTCCTGTGTGTGATGGCTTCTGTTCCAGCTAATGGGAGGCACTGGAGGGAGACTGGAGAGAGGGAGGACCAGAGGCCTGGGTATTTCTATCCCTCCCTGTCTGCCTCCAGAGGTGTCTCTGGCAGTCAGCAAGTCTTTTCTTTGGCTCCAGGTTTCACTAGATAAGCCCATCATGGTTCCAGCTTCCAGCGAGGTCTAGTAACTCTGCCTTCCTCTTCACCTTCCAATCTAAGATAGTAATGGCAATCTACTTCTGTTCTTCCATTACCTGTGCAACAATCTCCCTTGTATTAAAATCCCTCTTTTAGATTTCAAACAGAACTGAGCGGCTATCCTGGAGGTATTCTTGTACATTATATAGACAATCCCTTTTAGGCTTATGGTGTATAGGAGAGGCTGGAGGAAAGTACCTGAAACTATAGAGTTCAGTTCCAGGAACCATGTTTCTTGATGATTGTATAGTGATACAACTTTTATAATGTGACTGCGTGATTGTGAAAACCTTGTGTCTGATGCTTCTTCTAACTAGGGTATGGACAGATGGACAAAAAAATACGGATAAAAATAAACAAATAGCAGGGGGAACAAGTTTAAAATAAATTGGGTAGATGGAAATACTAGTGGTCAATGAGAGGGAGGGGTGAGGGGTATGGTATATATGAATTTTTTCTTTTTTCTTTCTTATTTCTTTTTCTGGAGTGATGCAAATGCTCAAAAACATTGACGATGAGTGCACACCTATGTGATGATATTGTGAGCCACTGATCGTGTACCATGTAGGGAATGTTTATATCTTAAGAATGCTTGTGTGTTTGTATGTTTTATTAATAAAAATATTTTTTTTAATTCCCTCTTTTAAAAATAATGTAGAATGGTTTCTGTTTTCGGGTTTGGAGTCTTCCCAATGCCATCCCTATTCCACCTGCCCCCATCATTCTTATTACTTTGAGTGGCAGCCTGAACTCCAGGGACTCTGCCTTGGGCTTCAGCAGCCTTAGGAAGGGGATGCTAGCTGACTGCACCTTTCTTCTGCCTTTAAAGATCCTCAGACTCAGTTTTGGGAAGTCCGTTGCTACACGCAAAGGTTGTTAGGCAATAGCATTCCCTAGCTGTGTGGGATGATTCCCCAACAGTCCCAAACATTGCTGCTCTCTATATGACAGCAAAGAAATGTTTTGGCAGAAGCCAGTCTGGGCATCAAAATGCTGAGGCCCATATGTTCCTGCGAAGTTCCTGCCAAAATGTTGTTGTTTAAATTATGAAGAGTGTCATTTTTTAATCCAGAATAAAAAAAAAGGACTCTAACCCAGGGATTATTTTAAAGCAGAAAAACAAGCAAACAAAAATGAGTTAAAAAAGATAATGAAAATGAGAAATGAGAAAGAAAGAGTAACTGAGATTGGGGGAGGAAGAGGGTAATGTTTAGGTAATGTATAAAAGTCCAAGAGTTTCTCCTGTTGACCTCATCCTTGCCTTTTAACCTCAGGTTCTCATGCATGCACAATGAGCTGACTAATGCCTAAAACAAAATCGAAGACAACAAGCATTTCCATGCAATTGTATCTTCCTATTTACATTCAACCAACCCCTGCTCATCTCCTGATCTCCCACATTTGAATTTTGGACTTTACTTCACAGTAGATGCTTATTTCTGTCCCCTTTGGCTTTTGTGACATGCCAATACTCTTCCCTCCCTTTCTGTTTATTGGGCATAGGTTTAGTACTCTGTTTTCAGCTTTAATAACCACCTTCGTCTTAAGCATACCCTCAGATTCGGTAAGAAGTTCACTTTACTCCTTCAGTCCTGGCCCTATAGAACTCTACCAGCTGGATATTCCTAGATGTTGACCCTCTCTTGCCAAAGAAAGAGAACAAAGAGATAAAACAAGAGGGAGAAGAGTGACAATTCCTATTATAGAGAGATGGCATACCAGTGGACTAGAAAATAAGCAAATTCTCCAATGTATTACTTCTTTGTTCATTGGAAGAAATAATAATTTGTAATATTTGATATATTCCAGAGTTGGCAATAATAAAAAAGAGGCTCTAGTAGGATACTGGCCACAATTCCAAGGAGAATTATTTTAAACTTAGGCTCCATGCTGTTGTATCCATCCATAGCTCCCTGGCCCATACCAGAGGTCCCCACAAATAGTTTCCAGCAATGGCTTCTTGCCTGTATTTGGGTATGGGAATTCTCTAGCTGCGGAATCATGTTCATTTCTGTACAAGGCAGGCCAGAAGTTCTGGAGAGTGATCACCACTGGAGGAAATCTAGACCATTGAGAGACAGGAGTTGATGGATGAATACTCAGGATCTTCAAACCTAGGACAACTAGAAAGTATATTCTACTATCTCCTAGAAGGTCCCAGTGGAGATAACTCCCAGTTTCCCATGGTAGAAACCCTCTCATTAACACACCTTTTATTGCCTTTATTATTTTCCTCTTCTTAGTCCCCCCTTCTTTTTCAATTTGCTTCCTCATATCATCTTCCAAATAAACTATTTGCACTGAAGTCCTTGTCCCAAGTTCTTCTTTAGGGGCAAGCTAACCCGGAGTCAGCCCCTCCTACCACATCTTTCAGTGGTTAGCCAACCTACACTTGAACTAGTGCTTTTAAATTCAATACCAATAAAGAATGTCAGGCCTTTAACTACAAAACAGAATCCTCATGTTAAGGATGCAATCGATACACCTCTAAATGGGAACTTGAATGGCTTCCAATAGCCAAAACTGCTTCCTGTGAATATTTTGTAATGAATACTAAGCCCTGAATAAGAGTATGGTATCCCTCTGCAGAAAAACCTGGATCAAATTAGAAACATTCAATTGAGTTTTTATAAATCTTTTATTTTATTTTTTTTTAAGAGAAGCTATTCTACGTGGGTTTATGCTAGGACTTTACATGTCATGGTGTTTTATCCTCACTATTACCTTATTATAATTAAATGCTTGTTTTAAAATTGAGAAAACAAAGAGCTAGTGGTAAAGTCACTTGCCCAACATTTTAGCTATCTTTTGTCAGTGTCTTTGGGTTTGGGACTCTTGAATGCTAATCTAAAATCCAAATGCTCCAGAACATTCCCCAGTCTTCCCAGCAGTAGGTTGGAGCTACTTGACAGAGTTTCTGGCCATTGACGAATGAACTAGCATAATGTAAGCCACTTTCAGGCCAGCCCTTAAAGTTTTCCCATGTGGTCATCCTGCCCTCTTGTCCTCCAACTGTAGCAACATTGGAAGCCACATATTCAAGATAATACAACTACAAGAAGAGAGTGGAGGTGGGGAGTGTTGTCCTGCATTACACATTGTGGGAGCTGGAAACCATCTTTATTTTAAGTCACTGAAAATTGAAGTCACTGAAAGTTTCTGTTATGGCAACTGGTTTTTTGTTTGTTTTGTTTTTAAAATTGTTGTCCTGAAACCCAAGCAGCCAGTATGTGGTGCTGGAGTTAGTGATTAGCCAATAGGTGGTGAAGAAACTGATAATGGAGTTTCAGGCTGGAAAGATGTTGATTCATGTTGGTGGAAGCAAATCTTTCTGAAAACTTGTCATGTGCGATAATTCTGGAGACAGACTTTGTGCTTTCTGAGCTGGAACTCTAGGGAAAAAGTTTCAAAACAGTATATTGGTATTTGTGGTGGCTACCATTGGCTATGTTGGGCAAGATATTATAAAGAAGATAAGAGCTTAAAAGAGAACTGGCCAGTTTGCAAACAGAAATGCAGTCCAGAAATTTAAGGCATTATAGGATTGTAAAGGACTACTACTTCTAGATTCCCAAAGAGGAAGAATTTTAAAAGATTTTGAGCAGCAAAATCACACCCTGTATGATGTGAATAAAGCAACTTGGAACAGCAAAATCACACTCTGTGTAATGTGAACAAAGTAACTTGGAACAAATTTCAGATTAAAGGAGTGACTTTCCTATTCCGATTTGAGCATCAAAGTAGCCACCATAAAGTTGAAAGCATGAGGTATTGTGGTAAGAAAACAGAGAAATAGAGTAAATTTGAGAACTATGTCTAGAAAAGAACTTTGATGTGGTCATTAGCATATGTTACTGAGTAGAGTCAATAACACCAAAAGCCTACTGAATTTTTAAGGGAGTAGATTTAATAGATTAAATCCTAAAAAGGCTCAAAAACGATTGATCCTAAAGTAAAAAGGGTCCTTATGGCTTGGGCTGTATAACGACATTTGGCCCCCAACTTCCCATAAACAGAAGCAGGCTCTGAGGGTCTCTTCAGTCAGCCTGGAGGAGGGCATGATTTCCTACACTCGTCTCAGAAGTGGCCAAAGAAAACACAAAAGAATAGACCCTCCCAGAGTACAGAATCAGGACTTAGGTGAGGAACCTCTCTTATTCCAGATGGGGGGTCTCCAAAAGTGTCCATCAGGATATCAGATCAGTAATTGTTTCATGTCTCCCTTTTTTCCTTTTCTTAAACAGGAGCATTATTGTGGCAATTCTGTCCCTTTTCCATCATTGTACATTGGACGGGATGGGTAGTTAGTCTTTTTAAAGTTCATAGGTCTCTGGACCAAGAATAACCATACCTAGACTTGAAAGTAATACTGCACATTACTCAGAGATCCTGGCTTTAAGTTGAATTGTATAGATTCAGGGTTGGCTCTCTCGGGAGAACAAGGGTCACTGGGTTTTATGTGTGACAGGAAGAAGCAAAGAGATATTTGGAAACCATAAAGCAGAGAGAGGTAGAAGATTTTGGTATTCATTAAATATGCAAATGTGCCTCTCCATTTCCCAGAGTCTGCTGGAATTGGATTGGGGCCATGTAACTGGGTTCTGGTCATTGGGATGTAGGTAGAATCACTCCATGTGAATTTTGAGTTCTCACTTCTGTTGATGGGACCTAGGAGCCTCATTTTCCTGAAGGTGTGTTGACGATATGAAGGAGGATGGGACTCATACTGGACTTTGTGAGGGCTAAAATTAAATATTTATGGAATTAAGCTCTGAGGTTTTAGGGCTTAATTGTTGTAATTTAGCCTATCTTGACCAATATCTTTTCCTATCCTATCAGAGAATATCAGTAATCCAGGAAAATCTGAGATACTTTCTAAGTCTAGGGAAATGAATGGTTTTGAAGTATTCCTGCCATTACTAGAGACTGAAGCTATACAGACTGTGATTGAGCAAATTTGGGATGAAGGCAAGTAGAGTTCTATTTTCTTCATAGTAGAAGTTCCATGTAAGATGAAATAAGATTTTAGAATGTCATAAAATGACATTTTATATACATTGAAAATTACTTCCATAGATTGAAATATTCCCAAACGAATTTCGGAGAAAGACTATTTTGAAAAAGATTGCACTTTGCCGTTATTAAACATATTGGTTTGGCTCCTCAATAAGATCTCCCTTGCCCTCTCAACATAAAGTTTGTCTCTTGGCTTACAATCTTCTCTCCCCTAGTACATTAATTCCATGAGTTTACCCATGAAAAACTGTATGTGATATTTCAACTGTGCAGTATTCTGTCATCTTCTTGATCAAAGAAGAAACATGTTCAAGAGAAATTATAGCATTGTGTTCAGGAAAAATGAAAAAATTCAGGGTTCCCTAGACTGTAAACATCATTCTGGATAATTTATTATCAAATGATGTAAAGCACATCTGCCACAGCAGCATCCCACAACACCACACACATCTGAGCATAACCATTCTGACTGGATTTGTGTTTTTAGAAACCTTTTTGGCATTTCTTGATTGAAATCTGGAAGAAGGACTCTGGTCATCAAAAGCATGCTACAGGTCTTGTCCTTATAAAGAAGCTTGGCACAATGATTGTGCATCCATTGCTGCAATCCATAGCAACCATTTATCTGGAATTTGGCATTGCCAGGACCAATAAAGCTTGAATGTCAACCACAACTTTGTGTGCGTTAACAGATTTGCTGATATAAGTTTCAATATGTTCACATTGGACTCTGGGCTCCATTGCTCGATACTCTGATGTTTTGGCCAATGTCACATGGACAAGGATAGGCCCTATTAGCCATTGGAATAATAAGTAGTATTCTTGTTATGAGGCTGAAGTGCAGATCAGAAATTATTTGCTCTGGCTGTTGGCCTGACGTGTTTTTTAATCACCAAGGAGAGCAAAAAATTGAGAAGAGTTTCCTGTTTTCTCCAAAATTGTTTTGTATTCCTTCCCACTTTCTCTCATGGTACTATCACCTCTATAGCTAGCTCCCCTCCAGGAATCTGCCTCATATCATATTCTTACTAAGAAATGCATTACTAATGCAGATACTATTGGCTGCCCACCAAACATCCTTTCTTCCATTCAGAACCCTCATTCTTTTTTTTCCAGAGATCCACAACTAGGATTTTCTCCTTTGTTTCTTACTGGGCTTGCTGCTTTCATTGCCAATGCTGCCAGGCATGGATTTTGTTGTTGTTGTTGTTTACATGTGCAGGCACCGGGAATAGAACCCGGGTCTCCGGTATGGCAGGCAAGAACTCTGCCACTGAGCCTCCATTGCCTGCCCAGGTATGGGTTTTACTCTCCACCAATATCAACTTCTTCCCCCTGGCATGAAGCTGCTGCTTTCTACAGCCAGCCTCCTTCCCACTCTTCTACCTCTCCCTTGCCCTCACCCCCTCCTCCCGCCCACCCTGGGAAAATTATCATCAGGGCTGGCTATGTATTTTGTGGGCTCTTTGCAAAATAGAAATTTTGAGGTTCCTTGTTCAAAAAGCAGGAAAAAAGTGCTGTTAAGGTACTAAATACTTTCTTTTCTTGCAGTCTATCTTGGTTTGTGGTGGTCTTTTATTTTCTTTTTAATGTCACCCTAAGTAAAGAAAAACTAAAATTTTAAATTATTGGCATGAATTTTACTGTTCATCATTAGATTGTACAATGCTAGTTTTAAATGCAAATTTAAGAGCATTTAATTTGTATGTGGATCACTGAAATTACACACATTGTATTATGTAGCTCATACATGCATATGTATTGTGTTATCAGAAACGTGGAAACGCTGCATAAAATTAACTCACTGTTTACATTTCACTTTTGATACACATTCTACCAACCTCTGACTTAACTTGTGAGGAAGGAAAAGGAACTATGGGTTGCCCTCTCTTTCTGTTTCCTCTACGTGATCATTTCCAACATAAGCGGGGCTAATGCAGGGAAGCAACATGTGTAAGAAATGGTATGATAGCGTTCTTTATCACTCATATTTCTTAGTATCCCATTGCCTTTTTCCTGCATTTGAAGCAAGTTCTGAATGGAAAGCATGGATTCTCCATACCTCCAGCACCTTCTGCTTACTCAGTCATACACAGGGAACTGAGTTTCGCTAAGTTCCCATGCATTGAGGGTTCACCAAAATTCTGTGCTCATGGGACATTGCAAATGCAGCATGCAAGGGAAGAGGCAAGGATCAATAATGGACAACATATTGCACATATCTCCTCTGCTCGTATGTATGCTCCATTGTGAATCAGCCTTACAAAACGTAAGTTCAAAGATAAAATCATTATGAATTTGAAAACGGTGAGAGCAAACCATTAAATCAAGAACAAGCCCCTCTCATAATGAGGCTCTGGGTAACTGCACAGGGAATATCCCATGATGACAATTCCAACTACCATCCTATCCAATTTGGCATGGGGGAACTGAGGGAATGCAAGTAGGGCAGGCAACGGAGCCACAGAGTCCTGCTGCTTTTACCTGAAGTTCTAGTACTTTCTCATGAATAAACCCTTCTCTAATTGTTATTTGCCTTTGTTCATTTTTCAGAGCACTGCAATGATTGGTTTTGACAATTTTGTCTAGTTTTATGCTTAATTGGAGGGAGAGGATTTTCCTGCCTTTACAGGCTTCCATAGCTTCCAGTGTCCTGAGGAGACATTTTCTGATTTGCAGAAAGATAAATATGGGCTTGGGCAATCTTGGCTAGAACCACATTGCAGTTTTTCACTGATTAGAATCCCCTCATCTCTCCCTGATTTTAGCTTCTTACTTACTATTATTCTCTCTATTTTATCCCTCTAATGCCCAGGTTTTTCAGTTCCTTGAGCTCCTCCCCTCTCATAATCTCTCCTTGCAACTTCACCCTTTACCCCTAGTCATATGTCAGGTATCCTCATAACCAATATCTAGAAATCCTTCATAATCTAAATTTCAGGTGTGCTGCTCTTCAACCAATCTTTCTATCTTTTCGGTTCTTTCCGTCTCTCGCCCTGACTCAAACATCATTTGATCTCACCAGACTCTATAATCCAATGATTATATGTTTTGCTTATCTCTTATTCCCCCAAACTCTTCTCCCCTGTTATATCTTAAACTCCATAGTCCATCACTATAACCTCTTCTTATATACACCTTCAAATCATTTGCCCTTCTCGCACCTGGACTAGCTCTTTAATCTAATGCTCTACCTACTTCACCAGTGTCCATCCACAGCTGAACGTGGCTGGAGAAACACATACAAGCCTGCTGACTTATTTCACTTTAAATTTTGAAGTACCAGCCTCACAGGGGCTTTTATTGCTGCTTGGCAATCACGCTACAGGTCCATAGCCCAGTTGTGCTGCCAACTTCATATATCCCAAACTTCTCCTTTTAATCCTTTTTCCAAGGAAACTGGAGGGGATTAGAAAAGAACACCCATAGACCCCACCACCACCTGATTACCCATCTACTAACACCTGTACCCATAAACGCTGCCATGGTCCTACCTAAGCCTAACCCCTCCTCGGTGTTCTAGATCCACTTCTCCTGTCTCCTTAAGAACAAAGCACCAGAATGTTCCACCCTTTCTCTAACAAAGCAATGATTCTTCTCTTCTGCATGCAAACATGTTCTAATTTCTTTCACCCTTCGTCTACCATTTGTTCCTCTCTTCTCCTTTATACTCCTCAAGATAATTATTTATGTTGGCTAAATCTACCAGTCGGTTTTGATCTTATTTGACTTCTTCTCGGCATTGACAATGGTGGTCACTCCCTACTGCTCAGAACACTTCTTATCACTTGGACATGAACTTGCCTTGCTTTCTCCTACATTCCTGCTCACTTCTTCTGAGTCTCTTTTGGAGTTTGTCCCTTTTTCTTCCTGACCACTACCTAGGGCTCAGTTCTCAGGATTGTTGTCTATCACTTCCTTAATGATCTTTGAATTTTAAACACTATTTATATGCTTATGACTTCCGAAGATATAGTCCAGACAGCTCCCTTGACCTCTAGACTTATTCATGAGAATGTTCTATAACTCTCTGACATCTTCATTTGGATATCTGTAAGTATTTCATACTTAAGGGTGAACTCATCTCTCCCACCCCACCCCAATCTACTCAGCCACAGTACCCCTTCATCTCACTCACTGGCAACTTCCGCCTCCTAGCTGCTAAGGCCATCTCAGCGTCATCGTTGATTCCTCAGTTTTCTCCCAGCTCACATCCAATCTGTCGGCAATTCCTCTGGACTAAACTAAACTATCTGCAGCCTGCCCCCATTCATACCTCCACTGCCACCACCTGTTCCAAACCCCATCCCCTCTCCCCTAGACTGGTGTAGTATCTCCTAATTCGTCTCTCTGCTTCCACCGCCCCCTCCTACTGTAAATTCTCAACATGTGGGCCAGAGTGATCCTTACCTAAACGATATAATTTCACTCATCTGCTCAAAATCTTCCAATGTCATTCAGAGAAAACCCAAAACTCTTACATTTTGCAAGGTCTTATTTGTCTGTTTCTCTTTCCCTTCAGCACCATTTCCCTCACCATGTCTCTTGCTACTTCCTCTAGCATACTTTCTTTCCACTCAGGTCTGTTTACTACTTCCTGAATACAGCAGCCATTTTCCTCCTGAGGCCCTCTGCAGTTGAGGTCCCTCTTCATGGACCTTCCAAATAACCACATTTCTTTGTTTCTTTGTTCAATTGTCACTTTCCCAGTGATGCTTTTCCTGCCCACTGTCTGTAAAGTTGCATTGCTGACTTTACCCACAGCATTGCCTTCCCTCCTTATCTAATGTACTCAACATCACTTAACATACTGTATAATTTATTACATTCTTTTAAATTAGAGCAATTGTAGGTGTGCAGAAAGATCATGAAGAAAATTCAGAGCTCCCATATACACCCCTCTCACACGCAGTTTCCCCTATGATTAATACTTTGCATTTGTTACAATTGATGAAACAATATTATTAGAATTATCCTATTAACTATGGTCTATGGTTTACATTAGGGCTCATTGTGTTGTATAGTTCTGTGGTTTTTTTAAAAATTGTATTCTGGTAATAAATATGCAACGTTGATATATCATTATTGTTTGATATGAAAATAATGATATCGTGGATTTTTTGCATTGATTTTTAGTTTTAGAAATTAAAATATTATTCATCTTGGTTACTTGGTTTTTGTTCCCATCCTACATTTTTGTGCCTTAGATGAGAGCTTCGGTGGCTTCACATTTGTGCTGAGCCTGAGAGGGCCGCACAGGACCCTGCAATTAATCTCGAAGTGTGTGCTTATTAATTGAGAGGGCCTGGGAGACTTGCTACTTCCCTTCCCACAATGTTCCAGAGATGGGTGTGAAGAAGGGAGACTCTGAACTTATATTATTTTAAGGGGAACTCAGCACAATGCCAAAAGAAGGACTTTCTGGACTGACAAAAGGGATTTGGGATAGGCCATTCATGATGATGATGTTGATGATAATTATGATGACGGTGATGGTATTTAAGGTACCAGTGTAGCTAAGGAGGAAATTAAATATCAAGTCAAAGCATAAGGCAAAAATCACATTTTATCAAATTTCCCTGGATAATCTGTTAAGGAGCCAGGCGGAGAACAACAAACCCATTGTATAAGCCTAATGCATCAAATTGTCCTGACCTCAGAGCAGACTGCTGTTTCCTCACATGTGCACCAGTTGAAGTAGCAGGTTGCATTTGAAGGACATGCTATATAACAAACACATGCTTTAAAGATCACCCTAGGGGCAGGGACATGTTGATGGTATAAATGGCATGCAGGAGCTAAAGACTGTCGAAGGAACTGCAAACTCATCTTTCCCTTCACTGCAAACTCATCTTTCCCTTCTCGTGCTCATTCTGGGTCATTGGAGGAATGGCATCACAGAATTGAAAAGGCATCATGCAAATTAGAGAGTTATATATCTCTCTCTTTTTCTCGATCTGTTGAACAGGTACGTTGGGCTGTATCACCCTATTAAATGTGCTAAGGTACTACTCTACTATCATGGGTACATACTATGTGGAGACTTTGCAAATTGCTTATATGCACTACTATTTGGCTTTTACAACAATTCTCTGCTATAGGCACCCTTATTATGCTCCTTTTATAGATAAGAACACTGAGAACTGAAAAGTCCAGTTTTCCAAAGGTCACATGACTATTAACTCTTAGAATTGAGAATCCAGGTAGGTCTTTTGGACTTCAAAGACCTTCATCTTCACCACTCTGGACCACTGTCTTTGTAAATAGAATCATGCACCCCACAAAAGATATGTTCAAATCTTAACCCACATTCCTGTGGGTATGAACCCACTTGTAAATGGAGCCTTTAAAGATGTTATGATCTGTTAAGGCATGGACTCCTTTGTGACTAGGATCTTCAAAGATCTTACTTAGCTGTGGACAAACTAAATTAGGGTGGGTCCTGATCCCTGTCACTGGAGGCCTTATAAAGAAAGGAAATTAGACTAAGTCAGAGAAGTCAGAAGACATAGAAGCCAGAAATCAGAGAAAGACACTGTAGGAGACCAAGAACACTGTGCCTCCAGGTGCCAGGTGGAAGGCCTGTGCCCTTTAAGTGCTAGGGTAGAAACCTTTCCCTAACCAAAGGCTTGGGTAGAAGCTCCTCTCCTTTGGCTTGAGGAGAACTTTTTTTCTCCGGATGTCTGCTTCCATGGTCCTAACCTTGAAATCACTTTTCCTTCATTTCATCTTGTCTCTTTCCTGTTCAGTGCTTTTATGCATACAGAATTCTCAAAAACCTTGTTAGTTTTGTGTGTAGTTCATAGAGGTCCATACCATCCTTCCTAGAGAAATGCATTTCCAATCCTGACCTCTCTCGTATAGCTGACCAGATCCATAAGTCATATATCTAACCTTCTTAGCTAAGGGTGACTCAGATACTCCCTCATGTGGAAACCTACTCTCTGGGAATTTACTACCTGAGAGCTCAGGGAGAGCCCTGAGAGAGCTGTTTTTGGCTTTAGTCTCAGAGCATGCCATCAGGGTGGGTTGAAGATTCTCCAAATCATCAATTGCTGGCTCCTTTGTGCTGAAGAATTGGAAATTCCTTTCCAGTTGCTTCAGTCCTCAGTTTATCTCTTTCCTCTCTCATTTTACTAAAAGCAGTAAGGAGAAACCGGGCCACACCTTTCACATTTAGTTTGGAAATCTCCTCAACTAAATATCTAGCTCACTGCTTACAAGTTCTCTCTTCTA
The DNA here is from genome assembly GCF_023851605.1 of Tamandua tetradactyla. Lineage (NCBI taxonomy): Eukaryota > Metazoa > Chordata > Mammalia > Pilosa > Myrmecophagidae > Tamandua > Tamandua tetradactyla. The sequence continues at coordinate 179,602,377 of NC_135329.1, read as the reverse complement.
TTTCACATCAGAACATAGTTTCACCATGTTCTCTGCCACTTTATAACAAGGATTGCCTTTCTTCCAGTTTCCAATAGCATATTCATCATTTCCTCCAAAGCCCTCACTGGAAGCATCTTTAAACGTCCATATTTCTGCCAACATTCTGTTCATGGTGAATTATGGATCCTCTAAAATGATACAAATTGTCTCTACAGCTTTCACTTATTTCTGAGCCCTCACCAGAAATGCCTTTAATATCCATATCTCTACTGATATACTCTAAAAGAAGTCTAGAATTATTCTATGAAGGGCCTCAAAATTCTTCCAACTTTCACCCATTTTGCCCATTACCAAATTCCAAAGCTGCTCCTACCTTTTAAAGTATTTATAATAGCAGCATCCCACTTTCTAGTACCCCAGATTATCTTAATTTGCCGTTTTGCTATAACAAATACTGTGCAATGGTTTGGCTTAGCAAGAGGGATTTATTGGCTCACTGTTTGGAATGCTAGAAGTTCAAAATCCAAATGTCAACAGAGTTATCTTTCTTCCCAAAGTCTATAGCATTCTGGTGAGGGCTTGCTACCCTTGGGATTCCCTGACTTTCATTTCTGCCTCTCATCGCATGGATCCTCTTTATAAGGCCTCTAGTAATATGGAATAAGACCCACCCTGATTCAATTGGCCACACCTTAACTAATTAATAACATCTTCAAAGGGTCTATTTACCCAAGTTCACACCCACAGGATCACAGATCAAGATTAAGAATCTGTCTGTTCAACCTTTTCAATAGTAAGGGTTTTAAGGGGTTAGAAAGAACATGAGTACGTACCTTTCCCCATGTGTAAAAGAGGAACAACATGGGGGTCAGATGCTTGCCAGAGCAAGGCTGACCAGTGTGTCATGGGGTCCCTTAGGGAATCCAGGTCACTCGCATCCCTTGCAGTGCTCAGGTAGCTACAAGTTTTGGGGCATGAGCAAGACCAGATTCATTTCATTCTGAATTCCATTGTACTGAAAAAAGCCCCTTGATAAATCTCTCTCCACATGTTTAATAGAAAGGTATACCGGAGAGACTTTAAAACAGCTTTAATTCTTAAGTACGTTCTTCCAAAACTTCACACCTCCACTAAGATATGCTCATTTGCAGATGCATTTTGAGAGAATATTAAATATGTGACTTTAAAGGAAAGTAAACATTTTTTTCAGGGCGTGCATAGTTTGGGGTTCGAACCGGGGTCTCCTGCATGAAAGGCAAGCATTCTACCACTGAACGAAAATAAACATTTTACTTGCTATAAAAAAGAAATGGACATATCTGTTGTTGGGGCATATAATTCAATCTACCACAGTAACAACAGTAGTTTTGTGTTTTTGGATCATAAACCGTGAGGCTGGATGAACTGGAAGATAAGACTGAGGATGGAGATAGAGGGCTGATTCTTGCGTGCCAGCTAAGAGCTTGGATTTTTTCTTCTGGGCTAGGCAGTGAGGGGCTGCTGCTAAATGAGTTGAACACAGGGGAATGACAGTGTTATATTTGCTTTTCCAAGATTCCCTAGGGCAGTGTATGAACTTTGCACAGCACCGTGCAGACCACACTCAAAACTGTCCCTTTCCCATGATCATCAGTTGGTTATGTCATGGCCCAGATACTTCAGCTCTCCCATAACTCAAAAGGAATCCTACTCAGCCATGGTATTCTCTAAAAAATTGCAGATGGTAGTGACTTTAGCCTCCTGGCCCAGCACCAGTGCTTATCGATTTCTCTCACAGAATCTATCAGGTTCTCATGAAAAGAACTGATTCTGTAAAAGGTGAGCCAATTCAGTTCCCTCTTGGGGGTTGGTACATATGCATAATCTGTTAGATACAACCAGGTGGGTTGCAAGTAACAAAACCAACTCAACTCTTTAAATGAACAAAAAATTTAAAATATATTATTTCAAAATGCAGTGCTTGCTTAAGGAACCAGTGAGCAGGAATGCAATCAGGCTTCAGGAAGGACTCTGGCCAGAAACTGGAGACTTTAAACACACAGGCAGTGCTCTCTTACTTTATCTCACTCTTTCTATATGACTGTTTATTATTTTTTCTTTCTATGTAGACTAGCTTTTGTGGCTCCTTAGTCTATATGGAAGACTGCAGAAAACCTTAGTTACCACTCTATATGCGATAGATCCAATGGACTGACTGATGAAGTCCCAATTCCAAATTTCCAGAAGAGAGGATTTGATTGGTTTACCTTGGGTCAGGTGACCATTGACCCAATGGTTCAATGGGGACTGGCTCAATTGACCATTTCTGGGAGCAACTGTTATTCTCTTAACATGGATGAAAGAGTCCCACCTTTGCGACTTTAAGAATCAGATGTGGTAGAAGAGAAAGGCAGTTCCAAAATAAGAGAATTAGTTATACTTTTAAGTCCTACAAATACAAACAAAGTCATGCTGACCACATAAAAAAAAAGAATAGCATTTAAATATTCACAATATTTAGGAACTAGTTTTAACAAAACTATAATTACTTGAACTTCTACAGTCAAGAATAGACATCATTGTGAGTAAAATGTCTACAATTATGGCCATTTTTATTTTCCTCAACTAATGAGTTGGATTTCATAGCCTCTAAGGTCTCTTCTAATACTAAAATTCTTTAATTAAAGGTATGGGAGATTGTCAGGCACAATGAGTATTAATTTCTAAATAGCTTGCATTTTCCAGCAGGAACTTAGCTAAACTCAAATGTAGAAATTTGTGTTTTCCCAGCTACATTTATGGAGAAAGATCCTTATTAAACTAGCCCTTAGCTGCTCATTCACCAGTGATCCTGGATCCAGATAAGATTTGACTATTTTCAAAAATGAAATCCCCCTCAAATGACAAAGATTTTCCTCCGTTGGTGATGGTCAATGGAAAATGTTATAGGCTCTAGAGGTAATTCCAGCAGTAACACTAAAACAAAACAAAACAAACAACAAAAAAGCAAACAAAAAAATGTTGAAAACTAAAAGCCAAAATGAGAAAAACTCAGCCTCCCAAGGTGACTACGTTTAAGGCATAGATATATAAAAGTATGAACCACATGTGCAAGTTCTGACATATTTGTTAAAAAATCAATATCATTGCCATACCATTATTTTTATTACCTTCAATTAATATATAGGCATCAATCACAGAGATAAAGGAGTGTTACAGAGCTGCTCAAACATGACAATGCTATCCTTACACTCTTAATCACATTCATTCTTTAATCACCCTCTTGCTTGGCTAAAAGAAGATGAAGGGTTAAGAAAATATATACAAAGATCCCAGGGTATGAAGAATTTTCATGGAAACTGAAAAGAAAAGGAATGGGCTACATGCATTAATACCGTTTCAAACTCGTGCATAATTTAGGACTCTCTGCAGGGTAATTTGGCTTAGATCAGTGGCCCTGTACATGACTGCATTCACATCTCCTTATATTATGAATCTACTTATTAATTTTTGCCAGAAAGTATTCTGGAGGCTATTTCTAGTTGGATGATAATGGCAGATATGTCATCTAAAATTCTTCTGATTTTCTTTTGTCTAACAAGCTTTTTCTTCCCATTGCATATTTAGAAATCCCCAAGCTTGTGAAGTCATGAGGGGGCAAAGTAGTATTTATAAATGGACAAAACAAAATATTCATCCTATATTTATTTCCATTAGCAAGAAAACTATGCAAATCTGCTATCAAAGTGCAGCTGAGGGATACACAGGCAGTTGCTGAAAATACATTCATTTGAAATACAATTTCTCTGTAGCTGTTGGATTCCCCTCCCCACTCTCTCCTCAACTGTCTGGACGAGATGGGGGAGAGGTTACTGGGCTATGAATGTATTTTCCGATATTCCATCCAAAGCAGGAGTGGAGCTAATGTACTGTGTATTCAAATGAGACTCTTTAAAGCAGGATAGAATTGAACCGAGATGCAAATCACGGTGGCAAGAGCACTTTCTGCTGCCCTTTGCCCTTTCTGTCTGTGTCCCTAAGCAAGTAGTCAAGGACTCCCAGCCGAGACGTTTAGCCTTCTCAGAAAGTAAACAATCATGTCCTCCCTCCCTTAACCTAGGCATGTTCATGATGCGCCCTGCCTGCTGAAATGTGACAGCAAGAAGATTCTCATGTGAGAAGGTGTTGTGGTTGGGGCTGTTTTCTGAAGGACTGATTAAAAAAGAAAAGGAAAAGATAGCAAACTCTAAGATAGGGAAGAGAGAAGCACAGAAAATTAAGGAAAGGGAGTGATAAGAAGAGAGGGATTTGAAATAGATTAAGGAGAAAGAAAATAAAGAGAAAAAATGGAAAAGAAAGAAGACTCCTTTAAATGTGGATAAAGTATTGCATAATATTTGTAACTACCCGTAATTAGTTTCTGAGCACCTTGCAACCAAATGCAAGACTGAAAGGCTTCTCACCCCAGTGAGAAGGTTCCTTTGCCACCTGGGATGCTCTGATAAACAAATTAAACAAGTTAAACAAAATTTACCCACCCCTCCTTCCAGATAAGGTTGTTACCCTTATTTCAATGAAATATTGAATTTTAACTTGGTTCTTAAGGGAGAAATGCTGTGTCTTCTATCTGACACACGCCACTCTCCCTCCCAGTGTTTCCAGCATGGTAACACTTTCCCGTCATACGTTGTATTCTCACTTGACAAGGAAAAAACAAAAGCATGCACACCAAAATGGAAATACTCCAACGCCAAATGCTCCCTTGGCCCCTTGTCTTTCTGCCTCCTCCTCTCATCTTCTGCCTCCCCCACTCCCCCTAGATAGGTTAAAGAGTCACTGGCAAAGTGATACATTGAGAGGAAAATGTTTTCATTTGGCTGGAAACAGAGACCTAAACAGCTTTTTAAGGGGGAGGAGGGGCTGTCTGTGTGTACTGTATTACTGGCTGAACTAATGTAAGAATAAAATAGCAATGCGCTGGCCTTAAAAAATTGCAGGATAAAATTCAGTAGACTAATTTAAATATATGAGCTAATTATCTGTTGCAAGAGAATTAAAAATATGGAAAGTTACACTAAGCATATTGATTTTTTAAAAAATAATTTTACTTCTGCTAACTAAATGTCAGCTCCAATTGCAGAATCCCATCATGTTCTTTTAGCTTTCATGATTCTATTTATTATTCACAAGAAAGAAGAGATTCCAATTTCATAACTCTGTAATAAGAATCACCCTGCTCTGGGTGAACATGAAAAGCAAAATTTTCTAAGAATATATCCCTCATAGTGTTAATTGATATGCCCAATTTTTTTTTGCAATACTGAATGTCGTGTGTGTTTTATTTATTTATTTATCTATTTATTTTTGGTCGTGTGTGTTTTAGTTTGTTAAAGCTACCAGAATGTAATATACCAGAAATGGAATGGCTTTTGAAAAAGGGAATTTAATAAGTTGCAAGTTCAAAGTTCTAAGGCTATAAAAATGTCCAAACTAAAGCATTCAGGGAAAGATACTTTGGCTCAAGAAAGCTGATGGGTCCAGAACATCTCAGTCTGCTGGGAAGGCATGTAGCTGGCATCTGCCAGCCATGTAGCTGGTCCCTTGCTCTTGGGCTCCATTGCTTTCATCCTCCACTTCCTGTGGTTTCCTCTCTAAGCATCTGTGGGCCTTCACTTAGTTCCTCCAGAACACAACTCTGGATTCTGGCTTGCTTAGCATCTCGTGGGAAGACAGATGGTGATGTCTGCTGGTTTCTGTCCATGTCTAGGCACCTGTGCTCTCTGTTGGCACTCCAAGCATCTCCAAACATCTGTGTCTCTGTCAGCTCTGAAGCAACAGTCCTCCAAGCATCTGCATCTGCATTTCCAAACATCTGTATCTCCATCTAATCGAAAGGTCACACACACAATTGCCATGCCACATCTTTGTGGAGATAATCTAACCAAAAGTTTCCACTCTACAGTATTGAATATTGTCCCCACAAGATTGAATCAGGGGAAAAGATATGGCTTTTCTGGGCTAGATAATAGTTTCAAACTGGCACAGTGTGCAGGTTAATTTGAGTTGTTTGGGCTTGTCTATAAAGTTAGTATACACTGAATGTGCAAGAGATACATTATGATGTAACTAAGTCCACACAAAGCAACATTCTACTTTCTCATTCATCTGATGAGTTTTGGTCATGATACCAGTTTCTCCACAGAAAGGGGATCTCTTATTATTATAGTATGTTGCCTTGAAAGGCACACATACGGGTAGCCCTATCTTCCTTATATTTCCACTAGTAGTGTTTGCTGACCATTACCACCCACTGTGTACAGAACTGCAGATCACTGAAAAAGACAGCATTTCCTAGAACTTATGATGATTGGTGGGATTGAGGGGCTGTATTTTTTTCTTGCCCCTGTAAAGGAAATTAAATACTCTCTCCCATGCCTAGTAGCATCTTTGCCATTTCAATTATTTTATCAAATAATCGAAACCAGAGTGTATCAAAATGCTCAACACACTCTATCATAAAGACCCTTAGAACTAAAAAAATTGTACTGTACTGGTGATCCAAGATGACCATGTAAGATACTCCAGGATGTCACTCCTCCACAGAATCTTTGAACAAAAAACAAAAACTAGCAGAGCCATCTTCCTCAAATTCTGGAAAAGAGTTAAAGGGTTGTGGAAACTTTGGGGCTGAGTCAAGAAAATGCAGCTTTAAGAATGGTGGTAGAAGTTCATGGCACTCTTGCTGCCCCCCCTCATATGTGGTTTGGGGACACACTATACTCCCTTTGTAGGTCCCTGGCCCTGTTATGGAGGGAGCAGAGTTACCTTTATGTGCATATTGGGGTACCTGTATGTTGGTGCCTATCTACTGGGTGTCACCACGAATGACTGAACCAGGAAATCTGTCTCTGGCTCACCCTCCCAGAACTTGCCATGCAGACAGAAGCAGCTTGAGGAGAGTCAAAGCAATTTAAGGAGCAATTAAGTCAAAGTGGCCTGGAGCAAAATTTAAGTCATATGACAGAGTACTATGGAGGGAGAGAAAGTCTGTTACACAGGAAGAAGAGAGGGCATATGAATTCCTGTAGATAGGGATATTACAAAGGCCATGAGCAAACACAAACCCAGGACAAGATGCTGGCTTAGAAAAGGAGAGGAACCTGCACTTGGCATTCACCTTGGGTGGATCTTCCTTCTCTGAAGGAGAACACTGCCAAAATAGAGCCAATTCTTAAAGACTGAGCAGAGTTCAATAGTGCTGGTTTGATTGTTTCTATTAGCTCCTTGCCCTCAAGGAAATTTCTGTCATACCCCTAGCTGAATATAAACATAAGGAATAGCTAGCTGGAGAACTAAATCCCAGGTGTAACACTTTAAATAATTAAAATGCATGATGTGCAAAAAAAGAGATTACAATACAAGCACAGAAACAGAAAATGATGGCCCATCCAAAGGAACAATATAAAAATCCAGAAAGTATTAATGAAGAAGACCAGATACGGGACAAAGACTTTAAAAGAATGATGCTTAATATGCTCAAAGGGATAAAGGAAAATAGAGAGAGAGAGAGCTAGAGGATATCAGGGAAAACAATGAATGAACAATATGAGAATTTCCCCAAGAGATACAAATTAAAAAAATAAATCAAATATACAAATGTTCTAAAAATGATCATGGTGATGAATACACAACTATGTAATGATATTGTGAGCCATTGATTGTATACTTTGGATGTACTGTATGTGTGTGAAGATTTCTCAATAAAAATATTTTAAAAATAAATCAAACAAAAATACTGGTGTTGAAGACCACAATAACTGAAATGAAAAATTCCCTAGAGGGTTTCAACAGCAGTTTGGAACCAGCAGAAGAAATAATCAGTGAACTCAAATACAAGACAATTGAAATGACTCAGGCTGAGAAGCAGAAAGAAAAAAGAAGCTAAAAAGAGTGAATGGACTAGAAACATCCTAGAGTATATTAAGCAGATAATCAAAAAATATTGGCAAAGTCCCCTGAGGGAGGAGAGAAAGAATTTGAAACTATTAAACCATATCATCAGGGAATCCTTGATACTGTGTCAAATTTTATGGACATCCAAATCAATAGGCCATGCCCTCAATCAGAAGATTTACTCTTGTAAAGCTTATGTAGTAGCAGAGAAGCTTAGACTACCTATAGGCATGCCTAAGAGTTACTTCTGGAGGACCTCTGTTGTTGCTCAGATGTGGCCTAGGTCTCTCTAAGCCCAACTCTGCAAGTGAAATCATTGCCCTCCCCCCTACGTGGGATATGACATCCAGGGGTGAAAGTCTTCCTGGTGATATGGGAGATGACTCCCAGGGTTGAATCCAGACCTGGCACCATGGGATCAACAATTCCTTCCTGACCAAAAGTATGGCAAACGTGGTGACATCTGCTAGCTTTCTCTCCAGATTTCTCTCCCTCAGGTGCATTTTCCTTCTTCATCTCCAAAAGTCTCTGGCTGCATGATCTCTCATGGTTCTCAGGGCTCTCATGCATTCTCTGAAGAGATTCCTCTTTTAAAGGATTCCAGTAAACTAATCAAGACCCGCCTGGAATAGGTGGAGTCACATCTCCCTCTAATCAAAGGTTAACTGCAATGTGGAAGACCCAGGTTTGATTCCTGGTCCATGCACGTCCCAAAAAAACAAAGCAAAACAAACAAACAAAAAATTCAATAAATGGTGCTGCAATATTAGTATACTCACATGGAAAAATAATGAATTGTGACCCCTCCATACAGAATACCAAAAAAAAATTACCTACAATTGGGTGAGTCACATCTCCGTGGAGATAATCTAATCAACTTTCCAATGTATAGTACTGGATAGGGATGAAAAGAAACACTGCCTCTACAAGATGGATCAGGATTAAAATGGTTTTTCTAATCCCTTCAAACCAGTGCATTCCACTCTCTCACCCTAAAAAAGACATGTTTTTCCCATATACAAAACACATTCATTCCATCACAATATCAGAAAGCCTTAAACCATTTCAGTAACAATACAAATACAACACAAAGTCAGAAACAGTACAAAATCTCATAAAAAATCAGTTATGGGCATGGTCCATCCTAAGGCAAAATTCTCCTCTGACCCTGGACAAGTAAAACCCAGAACAAATTATTTGTTTCCAACATATAAAGGAGGAATAGCCATAGGATACATATACCCATTTCCATAGGGAGAAATTGGAAGGAATATAGGGGTCACCAGACCCAAGCAGTCTTGAAAATCTGCAGGGCAAAGACCTTTAGATTTAAAGTCTGAGAACTTTTTTTCTTTAACTGACAAGCCAAAACATTATACAAACACAAACATTCTTAACATACAAATATTCTATACATGGTATACAATCAATGGCTCACGATATCATCACATAGTAGTATATTCATTACCATGATCATTTTGTGGAACATTTGCATCACTCCAGAAAAATAAATAAAAAGAAAAAACTCATACATACCATACCCCACACTCCTCCCGCTCATTGACCACTAGTATTTCCATCTACCCAATATATTTCAACCTTTGTTCCCCCTATTTTTTTCTATACACCTTACCACTCCCTTCATTGATCACTAGTATTTCAAACTACTCAATATGTTTTAAGATTTGTTTCCTTCATTATTTATTTATGTTTAATCCATATTTCTTACTCATCTGTCCATACCATAGATAAAAGGAGCATCAGACACAAGGTTTTCACAGCCACATAGTCACTGCGCTGGTTTGAAAGGATGTATGTATCCTTGAAAAGCCATGTTTTAATCAAAATCCCATTTCATAAAGGCAGAATAATCTCTATTCAATACTGTATGTTTGAATCTGTAATTAGATCATCTCCCTGGAGATATAACCCAATCAAGAGTGGTTGTTAAACTGGATTAGTTGATGAAGTGTCTCCATCCATTTGGGTGGGTCTTGATTGGTTTACTGGAGTCCTATAAAAGAGGAAACATTTTGGAGAATGAGAGATTCTGAAAGAGCAGAGAACAGTGACATAGCCACAAGAAGCAGAGAGAACTAGCCAGTGACCTCTGGAGATGAAAAAGGAAAATGCCTCCTGGGGAGCTTCATGAAACTGGAAGCCAGGAGAAGAAGCTAGCAGATGATGCCATGCTCATCATGTGCCCTTCCAGTTGAAAGAGAAGCCCTGACTATGTTCACCATGTGTCTTTCCACTTGAGAGAGAAAACCTGAACTTCATCAGCCTTCTTGAACCAAGGTATCTTTTTCGGATGCCTTTAATTGGACATTTCTATAGACTTGTTTTAATTGGAACATTTTCTTGGCCTTGGAACTGTAAACTAGCAACTTATTAAATTCCCCTTTTTAAAAGCCATTCTGTTTCTGGTATATTGCATTTTGGCAGTTAGCAAACTAGAACAGTCACATTGTGAAAGCTATGTCATTATGCATTCATCTTCAAGAAACATGGCTGCTGTTTCAGGCACTTCCCTCTAGCCTCTCTAATACACCTTAAACTAAAAAGGGGATATCTATAAAACGCAAAAGAATAACCTCCAGGATAACCTCTCGACTGTTTGAAATCACTCAGCCAATGACACCTTATTTTGTCTCATCTCTCTTCCCCCTTTTGGTTGAGAAGGTTTTCTCCATCCCTTGATGCTAAGTCCCAGCTCATTCTAGGATTTCTGTCCACATTACTAGGAAAGTTTACACCCTTGAGAGTCATGTCCCATGTAGAGAGGGGGAGGCCCGAGGCTTCTTGACTTCAGACCCCAGCCTCCATGGTTCTGCCGCTGAAGTTATTTTACCTTTACTTTTTCCCTTTTCTGAGCCCTCCCCCCGCCCACCCCCTGTCCAGACTGATAGTAGTTCTGTTTATACAGGTCCCACAGCACTCTTGTTGGCTTTCTATGTAGTAAACAAGGATCATGCCCCTCAGACATAAGGAGTTTCCACAGATCCTTCCTGAATAGCTCCATCTCCAATCCTGGCTCTCTTTGAAATGGCTGACTGGTTCCACATTTGGCCAAATCCTCATGTGGGGCACTACTCTCTGGGATCTCTTTTCCTGGAAGCCCAGAATTTCAGAACATCAACTTCTGGTTTCTTTGTACCCAAGAGTTCAGTTTTCAGCTTATCTCTTCCCTGTTGCATTTCCTTATAAGGTGCAAGGGGAAACCAGGCTGCACTTTCCAACATTTAATTTGGAAATCTCTTCTGCTGAATATCCAAGTTCATGGCTTTTAAAATCTGCCTTCCAGCCAAAGCATCTAGTTAATTTTGTAGATTATCTGCCATTTTAAAACAAAGTTCGCCTTCCTTCCAGTTTGCAATAATACATCTCATTTCTGTCTAGAGCCTCGTAAGAGGTATCTTTAAAGTCCACATTTCTCCCAACAGTCTCTTCAAAGCATTTTAGGTCTTAAAAGCTCCTCACAATTCTTCCAAAATCTTTCCCTTATCCATTTAAAAAGATGTTTCAACATGTTTGGTATTTGCAAACCTCAACAGCACCCTACTTTTCCAGTACCAAAATCTGTTCTAGTTTGCTAGCTGCTAGAATTCAATATACCAGAAATAGAATGACTTTTAAAAAAGGGAATTTATTAAGTTGCAAGTTTACATTTCTAAAGCAGGGAAAATGTCCAAATTAAAGCAAGGATATAGAAATGCCTAATCTAAGACATCAGGGAAGAAACCAAGATTGAAGAAGGCCCATGACATTCAGAGTTTCTCTCTCAACTGGAAAGGCACATGGCAAACATGGTGACATATGCTAGCTTTCTTTCCAGGCTTTCTCTCCAGGCTTCTCTCTCCCTTGGGGTGCTTTTCTTCTTCATCTCCAAAGGTCTCTGGCTGCATGGACTCTTGTGGTTCTTGGGACTCTCATGCTTTCTCCAAAATGTTTCTTCTTTTAAAGGATTTGAGTAAACTAAACAAGACCCACATGGAATTTGTGGAATCACATCTCCCTCTAATCAAAGGTTAATACCCACAATTGAGTGAGTCACATCTCTGTGGAGACAACCTGATCAAATTTCCAACCTACAGCATTGAATGGGGATTAAATGAAATGGCTGCCTCCACAAGATGGATGAGAATTAAATCATGGCTTTTCTAGGGTATATAATCCTTTCAAACCAGCACAAGTGGACATTACCTAACTCATTTTATGAAGCCAATGTCACCTTAACACCTAATCAAGAAAAAGATATCACGAGAAAAGAAAATTATAGATCAATATCCCTCATGAATATAAATGCAAAAATCCTCATAAAATACTAGCAAACTGAATTCAACAGCACATTAAAAGAATTATACACCATGATCAAATGGGATTTATCCCAGGTAAGCAAAGGTGATTAAAAATAAGAAAATCAACTAATGTAATACACCACATCAATAGAATGAGGGTGAAAATGAAAGAGAGACTCATCACAGTTGATGCAAAAAAGGCATTTGACAAATCCTTGCACCCCTTCTTGGTAGAAATACTTAGAAAAATAGGAATAGACAGAAACTCCCTCCACCTGATAAAGGGCATATATGAAAAGCCCATAGATAACATCATACTCAATGGTGAAAAACTGAATGCCTTCACTCTAAAATCAGGAACAAGACAAGATTTCCTACTGCCTCCCTGTGTTTCAACAATGTGCTGCAAGTTCTAGCCATCACAATTAGGCAAGAAAAATAAATTAAATAATCCAAATTATTGGATGGTAACATGATCCTATATACTGGAAATTCTGAAAAATCCATAGGAAAGCTATTGGAGCTAGTAAATCTGCAAAGTATCAGGGAACAAGATAAACACACAAAAAGCAGTAGTCTTTCTATACACTAGTAATCAATAATCTGAAGAAGAAATCAAGAAAAAATCCATTTGCAATAGCAGCAAAAGGAATCAAATATCTAGGAATAAATGTAACCTAGGATGCAAATGACATATGTACAAAACATTGCTGAAAGAAATCAGAGAATGGTCTTCCATGTTTATGGATTGGAAGATTAAACATCATTGAGACGTCAAGTTACTCAAAGTGATTTACAGATTCAACACAAACCCAATCAAATTTCCAACAGCCTCCTTTTCAGAAATGGAAAAGCCAATCATCAAAAGCCAAAACCAACTTGAAAAAGAACAAAGTTAAAGGACCCAGCCATTCCAATTTTAAAATTTATTGCCAAGCTACATTAACCAAAGCAGCATGGTACTGGCACAAGGGCAGACAGCCATCCATACAATGAAATTGAATTGAGAGCTCAGAAATAAACTGTCGTATCTACAGCCAATTGATTTTATTTTAAACTTTGAAACCATGGTGATTGAAAGCTATGTAACTTGGAAAAACATGTTCTTAACTTTAGCCTATTCCTGTGGGTGGGAACTTATTGTGAGTAGGACAAGATGGGCGTTAATTATATTACTGGAGACATATAGTAAGATATCCTTGAGAAGCAAGAAGCTGAAAGTCAGAGGACCCAGAAAGAGAAGGGAGAGGTCAGGAGAGGCCATCACATACATTTCTATGTGGTAGAAGAATGAAGGATCAAGTATCACCATCAGCTAGCCCCAGTTTGCCAGACTTCGGGAAAAAAACATTGCCTAGCTAATGCCTTGATTTTATGTCTATTAGCCTGAATCATGATCCAATCAATTCTCATTGTTTTAATCAACACTTTGCGTGGTATTTTAGCATGCAAAATACCTATCTTTCGCAATCAGGAAATTAAAACAAAATATTATATGATTTTTAATCCAGGCTTTGTTTTAACTTTTTTTTTGGCTAATGCTAATGGAAAAAAGGGAGAAATATCAAAATAGTTATTAAAAAGGCTATAATACCATAATGTTTTAAAATATCTTCCAGAAAACAATTACTTAGAAGTAATCAGATTTTTAAAATGAATACTATTCACTTCCTGTTTTTCATCACAAACTTTATCCTCCTTAAGACTAAAATTGTTTTTTTGTATGCATCTGGTCAACTAATTTTTGACAAGTGTGCAAAGTTTACTCTATGGGGGAAGGAATAGCATCTACAACAAATGGTGCTGGGAAAACTGGCAACTCTATGAAAAAGAATGAATGTGGACCCTAACTCACACCGTATACAAAACTTAACCAGAATTTAACAAAGATCTAAATATAAGAACCAGGACAATAAAATTCCTACAAGAAAACCCAGGGAAGCATCTTTAGGTCCTTGTGTTAGGCAATGGTTCTTAGTCTCCACATCAAAGGCACAAGCAACAAAAGAAAATATAGGTACATGGGATTTCATCAAAAATTAAAACTTTTTTGAAACTTCAAAGGATTTTTTAAAGAAAATCAAAGGCAACTTAAAGAATGGGAGAAAATTTGGAAACCCCTTATCTAATAGGTTTTTAATACCCAGAATATAAAAAGAAATCCTACAATTCAACAAGAAGAAGACAGAAGACAGACAAACCAATTAAAATGCAGGCAAAAGACTTGATGTTATCTCCAAAGAAGATAAACAAGCAGTCAAAAAGGACATGAAAAGGTGCTCAACAACATTAGCCAATTTGGAAAGGCAAATCAAAACCACAAGACACCATTTCATACTCACTAGAATGGCTACTTTTTAAAAAAAATTGTTGGTGGGAATGTAAAATGGTAACGCTACCGTGAAAACAGTTTAATGCTTCCTTAGACAGTTAAAAATAGAGTTGTCATAAGACCTGACAATTCCACCCATGTGGATTGAAAATAGGTACTTGAACAGATATTTGCACAACAGTGTTCATAGTGACATTATTCACCATTACCAAAAGATAGAAGCAACCCAAGTATCCATCAACCAATGAATGGGAATAAACAAAATGTGGCTTATACATACAATGGGATATTATTCAGTCATAAAAAGAAATGTGGTCTTAATACTTGCGACAACATATATGAACCTTAAAGATATCATGTTGAATGAAATAAGCCAGATACGAAAGGACACACATTGTATGATCTCACTGATTTGACATAATTAGAATAAGCAAATTTTATAGTCAGAAACTAGAATACCAGTTACTAAGGGCTGTGGGTAGGGAATGGGGAATTAGTGCTTAATTGGTAAAGAATTCTGTTTGGGGTGATGGAAAGGTTTTGATAATGGAGCGTGGTGAAGACAGCACAAAATTGTGAGTACCATTATATTATGTATTTGAATGTGATTAAAAGGATACATGTTATGCTATATAAAATATAAAAGTTATTAGAAAAAACTTATTAGAATAAAAAAAGCCATAGGACTGCATAACACAAATAGTTAACCCTAATGTAAACTATGGACTATGGTTAATATAATTATAATATTCTTTCATCAATTGTAACAACAGTAGCATTCTAATGCATAGGAATATAATATAATAGGGAAGATATATTGGGAACTTTGTATTTTCCACAACTTCTCTAATTAAAAAAGTCTATAAAAAGAAGGCTAAGTGTGTCTAGCATGGGCAAAGGACAAGAGGGAAAGCAGTATGTTATGGAAGACGAGTCTCTGAATATGAAATGAAGGTACCATAGCGCCTTCGGAGCACCAGTTGTAGCTGATTACAGCATCAGTAATGGGCAAGAATCATCCCCATTCTGCTTAGTCAAAGAGAAGTGATGCCTATCAGACAAGATCGTGCCTTTGTTTTGGGAGCCAAGAATAAAAGTAACGAGGTAGAGGTGGGTTTTTGCATGCAAAACATAGGTGTGGAAAAGTCTTCTTGCTGCCTTTACCCAAATGGGACTTCCTGTTGGGCCAGATGTACATGGAAGGGAACAGCACTGGGCTCAAGAACTCGGACCTGAATGTTTTTGATATTCTCTGTCTCTCTTAGGACAAAGTCCTAATTTTTCAATCATTTTTTTCCCCCAAATCTTCCTTGGGTAAATGAAGAATGCAACAAGTTATTTTGTAGAGCTGCCAGGAAGTTAGAGGTCAGGCATAAATATAACATTGAAAAGTAATTAATTAGCTGACATTCTCTCCGAAAACTCTCTTTGGGAAAAGCTTCCTGCAACACTATGGAAGGGGACGCTGAAAGGACATAGCAAAAGTGAAAGGAAAAAACAGATGAGGAAATGGGATAGAGATTTACCAAAGGAAGAAAAAATAAAATTTCTTTTATTTGCCCTTTCAAAAGCATTTTAAACAGAATATTCCTTTAGCCTTCCCCAGAATATCCTGCTTCATCAGTATCATCAAACTGTTTTTCTTTCCCCTGCGTATAAACAGCAAACTGTTTCTTCAGGAGTAAATTGTATTTACTGCATACACAATTAACCATAGTGCTTGCTTGCCTTTAGAGTTGTTTTCATTCGCAGAGTCTGCTTGTGTGGAAGACTTGGGAATACACAAATAATCAAAACTCAGCAGAACTTACTTCACAATCTACTCAAGAAATCCAATCTGCTATTCCACCAGGCTTCTGAGATATCAGATGCCATGAACAAAGAAAACCAAAGGCCGAATAACTGATTATGTATCTGATTGACCCAGACTTTTCCTTTTCCTTCTGGGTTTAGTGTAACAAGCTGAGATCTTCAAGGGCAATGGATATATATGTTTATATGTTTGACCTTTCCATGTTTTTTCCTAATTGTTTGTTACCTTTGAAAATGGTCATGCAGCTAGAGAATGGGTGAGGTTAGGGGAGTGAGGTGCTGCAGTCTTCCACTTAATTTTAAAAATGAAATAGCAGTTAAGGAGCTCATCCTGTGGCCCGTGTACTGGAACTTTTGGCCCAAGCAGGCGATGGTGTGTTTAGCAAAATCATTCCTGAAAAAGTGGGAAAATGAGTATTTATGGATGGAAAAGTAGACTATCTATCTAGTTGCATGTTTTGACCGATAGGATGAAAAAAATTAAGGGTAATATAAGGGTCAAGCAATTTCCATGTCTGGAAAATGCAGACATCCAGAGTCAAGGCCAAGGGACAACCCAAATGTGAATAATTCCCAGATAATAAGAAATGAAGTATTTAGAGTGGACATAATTATTTAGCTGCAGTGTAGGGTCCTAGATTTAAATTCAAATAATAGGACTCATAGCAAAACTTATACAGCATTTAATATGACTCAGGTGCTATTTGATGCGTTTTAAGTGTATTGAATGACCTGATCCTAACAATGACCCTATGAGGAAGAAGCTGAATTACTCCCACTTGACTCTATGGCCCAAGAAGGCTTAAGCAAGTTTGCTTTCTACAGTGAGCAGTGGAGACAGACCGGAACCCAGGCAGGCTGACTCCAGAGCCCATGCTCTTGGCCATCCATCCCATGGACTGACGCTCATATAGGGATGAATATTCTTAACTGTATTCAAGGGAATTTTATTCCATTTCTGAATTACCTTTAGCGCTTACTACTAGCTACATTGAGAAGATGGCTCTGACACATTCACTGCCAAGTTTTAAATATTCAATGATGAGAACATGCTATCAAATAAAACGTTTAGAGATGATTTTTAAAAATCCTCAGTGGAACTCCTAGTTCTCTAGGTACCAGCTCCAAAGTCTCTTGTTATAAATAGTAAACGTGTAGTGCTTGCAAGCTCGTACATTTCAGCCGGCTTTGATAGAGAAAACACAGCCTGTGATTCACCCTCATAGTACCTCTTCTTCTTCCTCAAAGCAGTTATCACAATTGCAATGAATTTGTCTCGCTATATGCTCATTGTTCACCTCCCTCTCTGAGCTCACCACTGCCTTTCTGGTGTACAGAATAGCATGGGGTTTGGCCCACAGTAAATGCTCAAGAAATATTTGTCGCACAAGTGAATGAATAGACAAATGAATGGAGACAGCCCCAAAGCATCCTCCTATGCCCATCAAACTCAATTTGTCCTCACTAGCAGTTATCACCCCATGGAAATGGGGATAACATATGGAATTTTTACCCTGTGCTCTGACTTGGCAATTTGTCAAGGCATTTTCCTGTTCACTAGCAGATTCACACGCTTTCTTTGTCTAAGAGGGATTTCGGTGGGTTCCACAGGGGATTTTTCCTTAAGGATGTGATTATTCCTAGCTTGATCCTGCTGCTGTGATATGGCCACGTTTGGCACAGAGCTCACGTGGCCCGGGATTAGGCTGTCTGCATTGTGTGAAGTGACTTGGACACGTTGCCGCACTTATTAGCGTGGAGTGTGTGGCTCACTTTACAAAGGCAACAGCTGCAGCCATTACTCCAACAGTGATGTCGTAATTTGGTATGTGTGACACCTCTGCACGGCGCACGCAACAAAAACATTTATTCTTCTCTTCTGTCAATATATTTATGCCTCTCATCTCTCTCTTTCTTTTTCTTCTTTTCACAAGTGGCAGAATGCATCCCAATTCCCAAACAATTGGCTTCTCTGCAGAAATATTCTTAAGGCGGCTGCTTCCTTATAGCATCTTTTTGAATGATTTTTACATGTGTTTTTCTTAATAAGAGACAGACTTTTTGAAACACTGGGCCAGTTTCAAAGCATATAAAGATATTCAATTAACCAAATGCGGGCTAGACCTCAGCGGGACGGGTTAGTACTAACACTCTGCTTGCTCTTGAGGAAACCAAGACTTTCATGGGATTATCTGGTCTAAAAGACACTGATTTCTTAAAACAGGTCAGAGGAAGACACTTTCCACAACACTCTCTTTCTACCCCCACCCCCAAATGGTACGGGATCTGAGATGTATGAAATAATCTCCTAATTAGGTTCCAGAGAAAACTGAGCTGAATGGCTTATCTGAAGTCACACAGTTAATCAACAGTACACCAGGATTAAGCTGAGGGTTGCTGGATCACAGACATGTCTAATCATACTTCTTTTAAGCCATTAGTCTACGAGTGAATTTGACAGTCATTGGTGTGATCAGGGTTGAAACATGAGGCTTAGGTGCCCCCAAATTAGGCATGACAAGATGGTACGGTGAGGGTCCCACCGTGCATGGCAGCGAGTTTTCCTGACAACTTCATTTCTTCCCTGAGAGGTGTGACACTGCTCCTCTGGGCTCCTTCTGCCCACAGAGCTAGAGAGTGTTCATGGCCGGCCTTGAACTTGAACACAGGCTCTTCCTAATATGGGCCCCTCCCACCATCAGAGTGTGGGAAGCTGCAGGTAGGCCCAGCAGTACAGCTAAGGTAAAGGAGAAGAACACCCCAGGAGAAGGAGGCGGTGTGTCAGAGAGGTCAGCTAGAGCAGTGATAAAACAAAGAAGGTGCAGGAGGATAAGACAAAATACTATTTATTGAATTTCTACAATGTGTTATCTTTTCCTCATTTTATCGATGAGGCAAATGAGGTTTTGATAGGCTGAATGACATGCCTATTTTCTGGTAAAAGCAATATGACTTTGAATCAGTTTGGAATTAGTTTGTCTGATTCCAAAATTCTTTACCAGGGCATCGTTTAGGCCTAGGCCAGTTGTGTCCCAGCACAGAGATACTAGGCTGACAGAGTGATTAGGAGATGAAATCTCACCAGAAGTCTCCTTGCTACATTGTCAATCTGGAGAAAGAGGCCCCTTTTGCTAGCAGCAGCCCCTCCATGGCTCTTTCATTGCATCCTACTATCCCCATGGACTGACTGTCCAGAATGGGGAATAATGATCCAGGAGTGCACAGGGGATAAGAATAGCCCCAGAAAACAGGATACCCTCCAGGGAGAGTTTCAAATTTGCTGCCTCTATTAATGTATATTTGCTGCTGTGTGGGTGGCCAAGGGCAAGGAGGTGCTGATGATAGTTGGAGAAGGTTCAACCCTTTAGGTAAGCCCTGGTTCTAATGGAAGCAAAGCCACACATGCCAGAATTTCCTGAATACTATTATTGATGAGTTTTGCTTGTTCTTCACTTTAACTAAGAAGTGTTAGGTGAAGTTTGGGACTGAGAGAGGTAGGTAGAGAGGCTTGGCTTCTCTTCCTAAAGAAAACTCAACCAAAATTGGTAAAGTAGGAATATAAGACAATCCAGACCTCCAGTGCTGAGATGAAGAAGGGCAATGTAATACATCTGAAAAAGAAATGGAGTCTTCACCCCAGGGCAACCAGCTTAAATTATCTTTAAAATGAGGATAATTTGTACCCAAAGTCCAAACCTGACTCCAAAACCTTAAGAATATGACCATTCCAGCCTGACTGACTTAAATAATAGGAAAATTTATTATCTCATGCAAGAGGAGGTTCTGAAGTAGGGAAGATGTTCTCAGACCTAGATTCTCTTTGGCTTTCCATTTTGCTGTCCATGTTATGAGCTTTATCTGAAAGCTGGCTCCCCGCATGGTCACATGGTGCTGCCAGCAGCAACTGGTGCAACATAATTTTATGTTTGCTTCCAGATTTGATAGCTATAGACTGCATTTTATTTCCAGAAACCCCAAGCAAGCCTCTCCTTGCATCTCATTGGCTTAAATTGACTTGACCTTCTCCATCTCTGAGCTAAACCCTTGAAAGAGGGATGGAGCTACCATGTTTGACGTAGAATAAGTATCTGGGGTAGAATGCATGTTAGGAAGTCTTCCACATTCTCCTCCAAAATGTCACTACAACCTGAAATCCCCACAATAAGTGTGACAGTAAGGGTGACACAAACTGCTATGGATGACACAGAATAAGGGCTTTATCATAGGGATTAGACTTTGTTTCATATTGCTAAAGATGCTGGAATGCAATATACCAGAAATGAATGGACTTTTTCAGTTGGGATTTATCACATTACAAGTTTACAGTTCTTAGGCCATGAAAACATCCAAATTAAGGTATCAAGAATAAGATTCCTTCTCTGAGGAAAGGCTGTTGGCATCTGGGATACCTCTGTCACATGGGAAGGCACATGGTGACGTCTGCTGGTCCTTCTCTTCTGGATTCTGATTTCAATGGCTGTTTCCAAAATATCTCGGGACATTTCTTTCTCTCTTAGCCTCTTTGGGGGCATTTTCTTTTTCTGAGCTCTCACTCTCTGTGAGCTCCCTTAAAGGACTCCAGTCAAGGATTCAGACCCACCTTGAATGGGCTGGGTCACATTGCCTCAGAAACAACCTAATCAAAATATTCCACCCAACAATAGGTCTGCTCCCACAGGGAAGGGATGAAAGAATATAGGCTTTTCTGAGGTACATAACAGCTTCAAACCTGCAGAGATCTTGTGCAGTTATGGGACCTGATGAAGCTGTCTTCACAGTGGAGGCTGCCTCCTCTGCATCTAGAGTTGAGCCTGAAGTCACTGTAGATCATCTAGACTGGCAATTAGGAAGGAAAGCTGGGGCCCTTTGCTATGGGATTGGAGGAAGCCAACGTAGGAGATTTAGCAGGAGCTGGAGGAGCATGAATCTAAGTGCTGCCACACCAAAAAGGTGAGCCAGGAAGTCAGCAACGACGTGCATGAGCCTCCATAGCACCTGGCAACTAAATGGCTGAGGGTTACTCTAACTTCCAGTTCTTATGGGAAATGTCTCCTATGGTCAGTGCTGACCTGGAACATACAAGAGAGAGAATTCTAGGAAATTACCTCCAGCTTCACCAAGTTGACACAGCCCAAAGCAACCACAAAAAGTAGAATCTAGTGCTGTGGTTCTCAAGCAGGGTGATTTTTATCTCTCGGAGGAATTTGGCAATGTCTGGAGACAGTTTTGGTCATCACAACTGGGGGAACCGCTGGCATCTAGTGGATAGAGGACAGGGATGCTGCATCTTACAATGCACAGGAGAGTCCTCTGCAACAAAGATTTCACGGGCTCAAACTTTCACAGTGTCAACATTGAAATAATCTGATCTGGGAGTGATCACCAATTGTAAACAAGTCTTGTTAAATTCTATCCCCATTTCAAGTTCACAGAGCAGAGAAAGCCACTGCCAAGTTTATGTAGTGGTGGGAACTAGTGGCATATGTTTGTTTTTGAGAATGTAGTGCATGCCCAGGACATTAGACACCTGTCACACTGGGCTGTTAATAGATGGCTTTTATCCCCAACTTGAATGCAAGTCCACAAAGAATATGAGTTGTCCCTCATACTTCTTTGACCTTGTCTCCAGCTCCAATGATAATTTGTGTCCAGTTTAATATCTGTTGTTTCTTGGCTGATTTTGCTAGGATATAGGAGCTCAACCAGCCCTTCACTTCCAACTTATATGCACTTATATATATATAAATATATATACACTTATATATATAAATATATATATTTGTAGAAAGAAATCTTACACAGCAATAGCAGATGGAAACACCAGCCTCTTTGGACATAGTTTACAGATACAACGTGGATGCTTTTAATCCATTTTTTTTTTTAACATGGGCCAGCACCGGGAAATGAACCCAGCTCTCCAGCATGGCGGGCGAGAACTCTGCCAGTGAGCCACCGTGGCTCGCCCAATGTGGGTGCTTTTTAGGAGGACTTTATATCCTATTGAAAAGGGGTTGACTTGCCAGCATGGATACTCCATAAATTCTTCAGGAAAGCTCTTCTTGATGATTTAATGGCAATGTTTGAGGCAGATGTCACTTGACTGATGAGTTGGAAGTTGTTGGAGAGAAATCTATGCCAAGAAAGAAGGTATATTCCAACAAAGCTTTCCTTTTCTATTACATTATTGGCACTTTCCAGGGAATGTCATGGCATGGATTCTACAGCAGGCCAGGAAGCAGTAGGAAAGAGAAAAAAATGAAAGACATACTGTTCAATAGCAAATTGCTTATGGCTCTGAGGCTGTAATTCACTGGCATTTTCATACCGTAGCAAGGAAGTCCCAGCTAAATGGTTACCAGTCCTCTCTGGACTTCCACTCTTGCCAGTTTCATCCCAAACAACATGGGGTTCTGGCCATCCATAGTGGGAGTAAGGAAGAGAACCAGAGAAACTGTGGATATACCTTCTGCCTTCCCAGCCTCCAGGTTGATCTAGACTCCAACTCCATTTCTTGGTGATTCTTTCTCAGGCTGCCATCAGCAAGTGGCATATCCAGGGGTTGTGAGCACAGCACTTACCACAATCATTCAACAAATATCCCAAATCTGATCCAACTGGACTAGTCCTTACCACTCACTGTGGGTAGGGAAAGGCTGTACTCTGATTGGCTTAGGTTTGGGTCCCTTCTCATCCCTAAATCACTGTGCTTAGAAGGATGAAGTCATAATGGTTGACTTTTCCCCCCAAACCCAATTCATACAATAGGGAGGGTTAGTTTTTACAAAGCAAAATCTGGTTGTCGTTAGGAATGGGAAGAGGGAAATTACAGCGGAGTAAGGAACCAACAAATATCCATCATATCTCTCCAAATTAGTAGCTGGGACAGGAAAGATTCTTGTTCGAGAGCCGTATTCCCTGCCTGTCTCCACCCCCAACTGTGTCTCTCCAGGCACTAAGTCATCAGGGGATATTTTTAATAGGTGATACAGAATAAAATAATAGTTTGTGATCAAATAAGTTTAGGCAGTTATTTGCTATGGCTACTAATTTTCATCATGAATCTCAGAGATGGAGAAAGAGAGAGAACAAAAAAATTGTTTTCTAAACTTTTTAAATAAGGGAACCCATGCTTTGAAGAATATCTGCATATTTCAAAACATTGTTTGGGAAATGCTGTGCCTGTTGCTTCCTTTGATTTAAAGTAATTCCCCTTAAGGTTTCTAGGCTAGTAATGCTTTCATAATATTTTCTGATTATAAAAGTAAAGCATACTCTTTTAAAAAGTGAGAAAGACATAAAGAGGAAAATAAGAATAAGTAATAAGATGTCTACCCAGAAATAACCATTATTTAGGTTTTGCTGTATGTCCTTTCCCTGCTGTTCTCTCCTCTTCTGTCCTCTCCTCTCTAATCCTCTCCTCTCCTCTCTTCTTCTCTCTCATTCTTTCCCTCCATCCATTTAGCAAAAATTGGAATATTTTTATAAACTGCTTTGTAACTTGCATCATTTAAAAGCATATTGTAATAGATTTTTCAGGTCAATAGATATAAATCCATTTTTCTATTATCAATGGTTGCATAGCATGTAATTAATAAGGTGAATCACACTTCATTGAGCTGATTCCCTATTATTGGAATTTAAGTTTTCTCTAAAAAAATGGTAAATAATCACTAAATATTTTTGATTTGAAAATTTTTGCATTGCAAAAAATATGAATATTAATTCCCTTTAGATTACTTTCTAGAAGTAGATTCCCTGGGTCAAAGTATATTCATATTTCAAAGTTTTAGATATACATTTTGGGGTCCTGGGAGAGGGGTGGTACAAAAATTGCAATCATGGGTTTTATTGGGTACAAGTGGCCCAGCTCTGTGCTTTTCCAAAATGTCCCTGCTAGCAGTAAGTATTAAATAAAACCTCAGTTCTGCAATCTGGCACTCAATTGTTCATTTCTTCAACATAATAGGGGGGAAAAAGTTTTGATAGTGTAGCAAATACATTGCTCTATTGAAATACTACTACAGACATATTTAATTTCTGTGAAAATAATTGGGTCTGCAGGAATAATTACAGCCATCAAGTTGTTCCTTCCAAAAAAAGAAAAAAGAAAAGAAAGAGGGTTTAAACCACTAACCATCAGAGTTATCGCTCTTTTGATCCTCAGGAAGGGAACAAGAAACTTGCCCTCAAATGGCAGGGGTGCACAGGGCGGAAGAAAGGAAAAGGGTAGTCCTTATGTCCCATCTTCCCCCAACACACAAAGAGTTAGCAGGAATCTCAAGCTCCATTCATCTGTCAGCTGCCTTACTCTTGGCCTCAGATTGCTGAGAAAAGAGGGGCTTACAATTTTGTGCCTTCTACATTTCAGGGGCAAAACACATATGGTGCCTAGTTATATAGCTGTTGATGCACTCGCACATGTTTTTCTATTTAATCATCAGAACAACCCTACGAAGTAGGTGCCGTTACATCCATTTTACAGATAAGAAAAACTGAGGATCAAAGAGGTTAAAGGCTGAAGTGATTTGCATTTGTCATTGTAAATTAGAGCAGGAAATCGAGTTTGAACCTTGACGCTGCAACTGCAGGTATGTAATATTCTGGTAATCCACTGTTCTCTCTGTATTCTTTTCCCAATTCATGAATGACTCCTATGCATCAAAGACTTTGACATAAATAATCACGTGGTTTTACGTCTCAGAAAAATCCTCCATTTTTCACAGATGAAATTGATTGATCTGAGGTTGCTGAGCATATAAATATCAAGGCTAGGATTTGCAATGAACATTTCTCCCTGGAACCGGTGGTCTTTTGCTTGTTACATTCTCCCTCCCCCCAAATAAATGTGGATTAGAGCGGAGCCAATCTGACTGAGGCATGAGCAATTGTCATGCAAATTGTACATTAGAAATGCAAATAAAATGTAATTACAGAGATGATTTAATCCCAGGCTAGTCCACCAAGTGGATTTAAAAGGACATGCAAAAGTCATGGGAGCATCTTGATTAGGAGAAAGTGGGAGGATTTGAAGCTGGAAAAGAACAAGCTGACTCTAAGCCAACTCATAGACCCCAAAGAAGAGAAAAATTGAGGACAGGGTGCCAAGAGGGGTCTAGAATATGAATATATATATATACACACACATATATATCATAAATGTATATATACAAATTATATAAATATGTATTTAACAAGTTCCCCAGGTTATTATTGAAAGTGGGCAAGCCTTGGAAACTCAGTACCGGAAGCCATACCAGTAGGAGGTCATTTGAGAAACTGGGGGGCATCACTGCCCGCCCTACCCCCCACCCACCATGGAGGGCACGGGAGAGGAGAAGTCGGAAGGACTGTTTTCTGCATTAATTCTCCTGCACCCATTTCAAGAGGCGTGTTTCTGACAAGCACCTAGGAAAGAGGATGCATAGAGTCCTCCCTACTTCCATCCCTCCCTCCCTCCCTTTTTTTTCTTTCTTCTTGTAGTGTGGCTGTGAAGGGGTCTTTAACTCTAGATCTAACTGATAGCCATGTTTTTGGCTTTGGAAGAAAGTGGGGTGGTTTGACCTGTGCTTGTTAACAGAACCTCGGCAGAGCTGCAGGTTAGAGAGGCTTCGGCTCTTTGTGTCTCACTCTTGTCTGGGTGGAGTGCGAAAAGGGTTCCAGATTGTTAACCAGCGGCAGCTGGCAGCTTTATTGTTTTTTAATTAAATAACCCCCAGCCACACAAACACACACCAATCCCCACCTCCTCCTCCTCACGAAATCTCATTAAGCAAGAGAACTATAATTAAACCCGGAATCCATGGCTGACATTCCTACCTTCCATCTCTGCTTCTGTGGTCAGCTGGGGGGCAAAAAAAAAAAAAAAGACGCAGCTCTCTCCTCTGCATCTCATGGGCAGAGGGTGATATCAGGGAGAGGCTATCTTTATCTGTCATTTAATGGGCAACTTGGTCCTCTCTTCGGGGCAGCCAGATGTGCCTTTTGTCCTTACCCACCTCCCCTGCAGACAGCTGCTCATCAAATAAAGCCGGACATCTGCCTAGAAGGGGCAATTTACCTCAAACAGGTGAGGTCTTTCGTTCCAAGAGCAAGGGAATTTTCCTAACGCTACTTTGCCATGCATTTGGGCCCCATCTGGAATATTTTCATATGATTGGATGTGGATAGCCATCAGCATTTTCTTAAGTTGTTGTGTCTACTTATTTCTTACTGGGGGCGTGCGGCTATAGATGAGATCATTTCTCTTATGCTTCCCCTCATTTCCTTACTGCCCTCCTCACTGGGTCTGCCTCAACCTGTGCTTTATCTCTTCTGCCCTGCTCTCTCCATCTTCTTGCTCACCTGTTCTCCTATTTCTGAACTCTTGCTCCCAATTTCTAATTGCAGAACCTATTAGTATGTGGTAATTCTTCTCATTGATATCATGAAACCAGTTTCTTAAGATAGGAGCAGACTCCTTTAAAAATTCACAGGGGGAGAGGGGCGGGGGAGGAAATGAACACGGAGAGGCAGAGCTGCTTGCAGATACGATCCATTGTGTAAAGCCAAATTCCACTCCCCACCCCCAGTGTAAGCAAAGCTCTGGTAACATTATTTCCTGCAAAGCCCCCAAACCCAGTGAAAATGAATTTATCATTTACATCATTTCTCTTTGTAGCTCTGACAATTCATATTACCCCAGAACCTGACATCTCCACTTTCTTCCAATTGATAAAACATCTCTTTTTGATTTCTGTAACTGAGAAACATCATAAACTCAACACACAAAGGAAGATTCATTGGTATTTTATTTCACAAGTGAGCTCCTTGAAAAATTTAGTCTGCGTCGCCATTTGGGCATTAATTCCTGACATGCCACTTATCATATTTTGATTGTTTCCAAGAGAGCACCACATTTTAACTCTTTGGGAATGATTTAACTGATCAAATGCGCGGCATCTGGTTGTTATGGTAACTAAAGTTCTAAAAATAATATAAAGAAAAGACCACCTTTAATTGAAATCACAAGAAGTTGTTATGGTAACTGGAATTTTTAAAAGTAACTAGATTAAACTACATTTCATTTTATCTAGCACTTTGCACAAACAAATTCTGATTAAAATATCAGGTTTAATTTAATCAGTTAATTAATGTCACTAAATGTCATTTATCTTATAACTCTCATTTACATTCACTGCTGAATTATCCAACTTGCTAATTGATAACCATTCTGCCTTCAATTTAGCATTCTGGAACCTGGGGCAATGTGTGTAGTGAGAGTGTATAGCTAGGCTTGGATGTCAACCTGATATCTGACTTTGCCTCTTACCAACCTACAGAAGCCTCGGTTTCTTTATCTGTAAAATGGGATAATTGCTAAAACTAGCTCTGCTTTTGCCACATATTTATATAGATCAAAATAAAAGTTGATAGGCGAATATGTTTTAATATTCTAGAACCTGATGCAATGTAATGCTCTAAATAGACATATTTAGAGCAGTTTTAGGTCTATAGAAAAATTGTGCAGGTGTGCAGAGCTCCCATATACCCTACCTCTCCTTCTTCTGCATACAGTTTCCTGTATATTAACTTCTTGCATTAGTGTAGTAAATCAGTTGTAATTGAAAAAGCAATAGCAAAACATTGTTACTAACTAAAGTCCATAGTTTACAACAGGGTTCACTCTTTGTGCTGCAAAATTCTGTGGGTTTTGACAAAGGCATAATGTCATGTATCTGCCATTACAGCATAATACAGTATAGTTTCATTGCCCATTTTTAATTACAATGCCATAGGCTTTTGTCCTCATGTTTCCTGGGGACTGACTTTAAAAAGAAACCATATGAACATGAAATAGACATGTTTACACTTACAACAGTGAGTACAGAATTTTGGGTCTAGTGATTGAATTAACGAGCAATGAAATTTATCATTATTATCTGCTAGGTTAGAATTGTTCAAGAAAAATTGGAAAAGTCTTGATGACAGGGATGGTATTTGTGCCAGTTTGAAAGGATTATGTGCCTAGAAAAGCCATGTTTTAATCCTGATCCATCTTGTGGAAGCAGCCATTTGTTTTCATCCCTATTCAGCACTTTAGGTTGGAAACTGGATTCGATTATCTCCACAGAGATGTGACTCACCTAATTGTGGATATTAACATTTGATTAGAGGGAGATGTGAATCCACCCATTCTAGGCAGGTCTTGATTAGTTTACTGGAATCCTTTAAAAGAGGAGGCATTTTGGAAAGACCAACAGAGCCACAAGAACCACAAGCACCTATGCAGTCAGAGACCTTTGGAGATAAAGAAGGAAAGTGTCCCTGGGGGAGCTTCATGAAACAAGAAGCCTGGAAAGAAAGCTAGCAGATGTTGTCATGCTCTCCATGTGCCTTTCCAGTTGAGAGAGAAACCCTGAACTTCATTGGCCTTTCTTGAGTGAAGATACCCTCTTGCTGATGCCTTAATTTGCACATTTCTATAGCCTTGCTTTAATGTGGACATTTTCACAATCCTAGAATTGTAAGCTAGCGACTTAATAAATTCCCTTTTTAATAAAGCTGTTTCTGGTATATCGCATTCTAGCAGCTTGCAAACTAGAACAGTTTTAAAACTTTCTATGATATTTCTGTACCGTTTTGTGCATAAGAGGTGCTTGGAAGCTTGAATTTACACAGTGTGTATCTATGATGGTACACTCCTCATGCATGAACACCTGTGCTGAAATAAATTCTTATAACACTCAGATGTGAAAGTGGGTGGTGTGAGTGAATTTAAGAAAGTCTTGATAAGAAACTAGAAGAGTATTTTGGGGCAGGCCACGGTGGCTCAGCAAGCTAGAATGCTCGCCTGCCATGCCAGAGGACCTGGGTTCGTTTCCTGGTGCCTGCCTGTGTTAAAAAAAAAAAAGAAGAAGAGTATTTTGAAAGATGAGAAGGTATGTACCAGGACTGGAGGGTTTGGGAATAGTTGTTCTAGTTTGCTAGCTGCCGGGATGTAATATACCAGAAACAGAATGGCTTTTAAAAAGGGGAATTTAATAAGTTGCTAGTTTACAGTTCTAAGGCAGAGAAAATGTCCCAGTTAAAACAAATCTATAGAAATGTCCAATCAAAGGCATCCAGGGAAAGATACCTTGGTTCAAGAAGGCTGATGAAGTTCAGGGTTTCTCTCTCAGGTGGAAAGGCACATGGTGAACACAGTCAGGGTTTCTCTCATCTGGAACGGCACATGGTGAACATGGCATCATCTGCTGGCTTCTTCTCTTGGCTTCCTGTTTCATGAAGGTCCCAGAAGGTGATTTCCTTCTTCATCTCCAAAGCGCTGGCTGGTGGACTCTCTGCTTCGTGGTGCTGTAGCAGTCTCTGCTCTCTCCGAATCTCCCATTCTCCAAAATGTTTCCTCTTTTATAGGACTCCAATAGACCAATCAAGACCCCCCCAAATGGCTGGAGACATGTCATCACCTAATTCAGTTTAATAACCACTCTTGATTAAATCACACCTCCAGGGAGATGATCTGATTACAGTTTCAAACATACAGTATTGAAGAGGAATTATTCTACTTTCATGAAATGGGATTTATATTAACCATGGCCTTTCTAGGACAATAGTGGACACCGTTCCATGTACATGAAGGCTCACGTGCTTGATGAAGTCAGGAGAAAGGCAACAGTTGTGAAGACCGGAACACACAGGGATCTCAGCCAGTTTTGCCCAGAGAGACAAAAGAGGCATAGAACTTAGTC
This sequence comes from Tamandua tetradactyla, assembly GCF_023851605.1. Lineage (NCBI taxonomy): Eukaryota > Metazoa > Chordata > Mammalia > Pilosa > Myrmecophagidae > Tamandua > Tamandua tetradactyla. Next base: position 179,572,294 of record NC_135329.1, on the reverse strand, counting down.
CCAGAAAAATGTTTGAGCCCTGAAAAAAATATATATTGGCTCCAGAGAGAAAACTGCAAAATTGAATTTAATAAATGTTTAAACATCTACAAATGTAACGTTGAGCCAACTTCATTAATTGTCAGGTTTACTATTCATAAATATTTCATTACACTTAGAACAATTTGAAGGTTAAATTTTTCTCACTTTGCAAGAATTTCCAGCTATGCAAAGTGATTGCCAAGAAATCATAGCCAATCTCAAATTAAATGATCTATCTTTAGCCAATTTATCTCAAAAGCAAAATTACAGTTTTGTATAGTAAGCCTCTATTAATAGACTTGATATGGTGTAGAGTGGAACTTCAAAAAGCAGGAGGTTCAAGAACCCCACAAAGTTTTTAATGGTGCAGGCAGGTATTATTTGTCAAAAGGAAGCCTAGAGATTAAAAATATGAGGAAGTGACATAGCGAAGCAATGATAAAGACGTGGGAATGTGTAAGTCAGAACAAAGCACATTTTAATGAGTATTATAGAAAGATTAGTGAATATCTGTGACCTGAGTTCTGATCCTGACTCCATTACGAAATAAATTACTCTGGATGGCTTGACTTCTCCGGAGTTCAGGCTCTCCTGATTTGGTGTTGTAGGCAGCTATGATCAGCACCAGCAATTTTCAAAAATTCTTGCAAGTTCCTCCCTCTCTCAAAGTCAAAGTAAAGCTGAGATCAGGTGATGACTTTCCTTCCTCTAACCTTTCCAAAGTTCCATAATTACCCAAATTCCTTCATTTAATCCTTCCTGCTTGAAATACCTAGAGTGAGTTCTATTTTTCTGACTAAACCCTGATTGATACACTATTATTATTTTTGCAGTTATTATCATTGATAGAATTATTTCCCAATAGTCTTATAATATCCCTTGAACCAAATACGGTAATTTGTACAAAGATGGCAATTTCAGCTCACATGTGCTATTTTCTCCTTTGTCTAGGCAAGATTCTAATGAAAAATCAATCTGGCTAAACCAGAAAGCATCTTTGAATCCTTCTCAATATAAAACTACACAGCTACTCCTGGTCAATAGGAGAAGGCATTAAACATTAAATCTGTCATCTTTTTTAGTTTCCTGGGCTGCTAAAACAAATACCATACAATGGGTTGGCTTGGACAATGAGAATTTATTGGCTCATGGTTTTGAGGCTAGATCAAGTCCAAAATCAAGGTGTCATCAAGGCAATGCTTTTGCTCAGAAAACTGTGGTATTCTGGGGCTGGCTCCCAAGGGGTCCCTTGGTCCTTGGCTTTTCTGTCACATGGCAATGCACCTGGCAGCCTCTTCTGGCTTCTCCCTTCTCTTCCAGGTTCTGTTGCTGTTTGTCTTCTGGCCATCCCATCTTGCTTTCTCTCTCTCTGTGGCCTTGCTTATAAGACCTTCAGTAATAGGATTAAGACTCATCCTGTTTCAGTTGGGCCACAACTTATCTGAAGTAGATTCATCAAAAAAGTCCTCTTCACAGTGGGCCCATAGGAATGGATTAAGTTAGGGTAATGTTTTTCGGTCTACATAGCTCCAAGACACCTAGCTGAAAAACATGTTTGTTAAAATAGTAAATTAATGCAAGAATGTGAAACAAGGCTTTTTTTAAAAAAAAAAAATTTATTGTGAAATATATGCAGAAAAGTGATACATTTAAAAGTACAGTTTAACAAGTATTTATAAAGCAAATTTCAAAGTATGGTATGGGTTACAGTTTCACAATTTCAGGTATTTCCTTCTAGCTGTTCTAATATACTAGGGACTAAAAAGAAATAGCAATATAATGATTCAGTAGTCATAATCATTTGTTAAATTCTATCTTCCTGTTAAATTCTTCCCTCTCATTTGACCCTTCTTTTAATCATCAGGGATTTTTGCGCAATGATCATTCTAACTTCATGCTGAAAAGGGGTATTGACATTATGGGGTAGCGGGATGCAACGAGTTGATATAACACAGGTTTAATTTAACTCTTTGCTCTTTAAATGGCAGAGCACATAATTTTTATCCTTCAGCTGATAACTGGTTGCTGCTTAGATGTAAGAAAAAGTAAAGCTAAGGATATAGAACTTTAGGGGAAAAGCTGCTTTCTTGTTTTTCTTCAAATATAGGAAAGTAGAGAAGAATTAAGGAGGTGGAAAATATGAAAGCAAATAAAGTAGTATTTATAATAATGGTATGATTTCTATAATTCCCTGAATATACAAACGCACTAAGTAAAGGAGAGAGTTTGCTTTTGCTTTTTCTAAAAAAAATAGAAACAAGACATTGATAAATTGATACTTTAGGTGATGATTCAAAAGTGAGACTTATTAATGTAATGACTTTAAAAGTTTTTGTTTTTAATCATGGAATCCTTATGCCAGGAAAGTTCTCAAGGTGTCTGAGGCTCTAGTCTTCTTCCTGTACCTATTTTCAGATTAAAGATCATCATTTCTTCCCCTCACTACTTGCTTCAAAGTGGTTAATTTTTGTTTCACTTTTACCTTTAAAAAAATCCTACTTTTGTTACTCTTTCTTTATAATTAGCATTTGTGTTTTTAATTGGCTTATTCATGTTCCCTTTCCCGACTGGATTTTTCTTTTCATTATCTTAAGGATAACAACCCAATCTTGAGTTGGATTATTCTCATTAAGCCATCATTTCACTTTATTATTATTTTTTATTTTTAGCCTTTAAAATTATGAAAAAAATTTTTATTGGCGTAGTTGTGGGTTTATAGAACAAACATGCATAAAATGCAGGATTCACACATACCACCCTCTTATTAACACCTTGCATTGGTGTGAAACAGTATGAAAGCACATTTTTATAATTATACTATTAAATCTAACACCGGTACTATTTTTAAAGCTAGACCTCCAGTACCTGGGCACAGGTCATTGATTTTTATGCTGTTTTCTATTACCCTTGTTATAAAAGAGACTAAATTCTTGACGTCATGTAGTTCTTCCTGAAATATTAAAGTTACCTACTTGCCATTAATACTGTCTACTTGTGTTTTGACACTTGTGCGATGACTATGTTGTTAAAAGCAAATATCTTGGAATTTTCATTTTGGGCATAACTTTAGTAATGTGTGCCAGAGTTGCCCTCTGTCTGCAAACAACTAGGAAGCAGGCCATATTTTCCAGCTATTTTCAGACATTGGATAATAGGCAGCACAGGATGGTGATCCATGATGGAAGGTAAACAATCAAGGTAAGCCCTAGATTCCCCTTTGCATTCTATTTGAAGACATTTTCTGGACTGTGGCCCAGGGATGGGTAGCCCAAGCAGAGTAGTCAAGTAAAACAGTGGTCTTGATAAGTTAAAAATACAGAGACTGTAGTTTGGGCAAACTGAGGCAGTTAAGATTTAGAAGACAGAATACTGGAGAAGAGGAAGTTATAAAGAGGAACAGCTTCACAAATCAACTCTATTTCCACCATTGTCTTATTTTCTAAGCCTCTTAATTTTTTTAGTGGTTGTGCCATTGTTTACAATATGCATCCTTGCCTTATTCCTAATATAAGGGCAAGAGCAATATATAAAAATATATCGTGGACAAAGGGGGATAATCCTAGGATGTGTGTGGTTTAACATATGAAAATCTATTATAGCAATTCATCATTAACAGAATAAAAGAGGAAAAAAAAACCCAGGTGAGTACTCAATAGAAGCAGAAAAAGCATTTTGACAAAATTCAATAGCACCTCAAGATTAAAAAAGAAAAACTGCCAGAAAATTGGGAATAGAAGAGAACTTTCTTAATCTTAAAGGGCATCTACCAAAACAATATAAGCAAATATCATTCTTCATGGTGAAAAACAAAATGCTTTCCCTTTATATCAAGAATAAGGCAAGGTTGTGGGTTATCAACACTCCCATTTAAGATTGTGCTAGAAGACTTAGCCAATGAAATAAGAGAAAAAAGGAGAAGGAGGAGGAGGAGGAAGAAAGAAAAGGTGCATGGATTTGAGAAGAAGAAAAAAAACTTCTTTATCTATAGATCTCAATTGAGAAAATCCTAAAGTAGCTGGAAGAAAGTGACTAGAACTAATAAGTGAGTTCATCAAGGTTAGAGCATTCAAGGTCAATATTAAAAATCCATCATATTTCTATGTACTAGCCTTAAATAGTTTAAAATGTGCCATTTAAAATATCAAAAAAAGAAATATTTAGGGATAAATTTAACAAGTTATGTATAAGAGCTATACTCTGAAAACTACAAAAAATTGCTGAAAGAAATTAAAGAAGAAAGAAATGTGGAAAGATACCATAGATCAAATGTATATGGTCACAAATTGATCTATAGATTTAATCCAACCCCAATCAAAATCCCAGAAGAATTTTGTATAGAAGTGACATTAATTCTAAAGTTTATATTAAGATGAAAAGATCTAGAATAGTCAAAACAATTTTGAAAAAGAAAAACAAATTTGAAGGATTTATACTACTTGATTTCAAGACATTATAAAGCTACAGCAATCAAGACACAGTGATATTATATAAACACATAGATCAGTAAAGCAGTACAGATAGGACCCACACGTGATATCCAACAAAGATCCCTATGTAATTCAGTGGGAAAAGGAATGTCTCTTCAACCAGTGAACAAACATTGCCTATCCATAATGGAACCAAACTTTGACCCCTTTCTCACACCTTTGCTCTTTAATTCTAAGTGGATCATATTTGTAAATATAAAAGCTAAAACCCTTAAACTTTAGGAAAAAATATAGGCAAAATATTTGTGACTTTGGACTTGATGAAGATTGCATAAAAGAAAAGAAATTGATAAGTTGTGCTTCATCAATTTAAAAGTCTTTTGCTTTTTATAAGATGGCATTGTCTAAATGAAAGTTCAAGCCATAGATTGAAAGCTAATATTTGTAATCTATATATCTGACATGGGACTTGTAACCACAATATGTAAAGAATACTTAGAATTCAATAATAAGAAGATAGCACAATGAAAATTCAGCCAAAGGCTTGAACATTTTACGGAAGGAGATATATGAAAGGACAATAAGCAGATGAAAAAATTCTCAATTTCAGTAGTCATCAGGAAAATGTAAATTAAAACCACAATGAGATACCACTACATACCCACTAGATTAAAACACTGACATACCAAATATTGACAAAGATATGGAACAACTCCAACTCTCAAACATTGCTGGTGGGAATGTAAAATGGTGGAGTCATTTTGAAATAGCCTTGCAGTTTCTTACACATCTATCATACAACCCAGCAATTTCACTTCTAAGTATTTCCTGTGGAAAAAAACATATGTCCATACAAAAACATGTAAACATATGTCCATAGCAGCTTTATTTACAATAACCGGTAAGTGGAACAACTCAACTGTCAATTAACAAATGAAGGATAAATTATGGTATGACCATACAAGGGAACTATTCTGTTTGGGGTGATGAAGAAGTTTTAGTAATGGATAGTATGATGGTAGCACAACATTGTAAATGCAATTAAGGCCACTGAATTTGTATATTTGAAAGTGATTAAAATGGGAAATTTTACTTTGTACTTATGTTAACAGAATAAAAATTTTAAAAAGATCCATGGAGCCATACAACACAAATAGTGAACCCTAAAGTGAATTAAGGACCACAGTTAATTGTATAAGTGTAATAATATTGTTTCAGCAATTGTAACAAAAGTGCCACATTAAAGCAAAGTATTATTAATAAGGAAAATTCTGTGTTTGGGAGGCTAAATACATGGGTACTCTTTACTTTCTGCATGTTTTTTCTGTAAACTTACAACTTCTCTAATTTAAAAAAGAAAGGAGTGAATTTCTGATACATGCAACAATACAGATAAATCTCGAAAACATATGCTGAGAGGAAGAAGCCAGACATAAGTAGTACATAATACATGATTACATTTTGTATGAAATTCTAGAAGAGTCAAACTGATCTATAGAGATAGGAAACAAATCAACGTTTACCCGGGGCCAGGGTGGGATGTGGGGGACAGAGTTTGGGGGGGTGATGGGAACGTTTGATATCTTGATTGTATTGGTTGTTAAATGGTGTATTTATTTGATGAAATGCATCAAATAGTACATTTAAAACTGATGCATTTGTTGTATGTAATTATATTTCTTTTTCAACGCAAAAAAAGTTCTTTCTCTTAATGACTTTTCAAATGTACTCCTTTACTGCTTTGATTTGTGCATTAAATCAGTTATTTCATGTATAACTAATATACCTGTAAGAGTTGTGTAAAGTCTTGCATAAAGGTGTATATGATGTTTGGACATGTCTTTTTGGGAGGATTTTAAATCATTTTTTACTTTAATGTTGCATTTCCTTGTTTTTTTTTTTTTTTTGGTTGTTTGTTTTTAAGGAAAATACCCTATCGGTCTTGCCATATACTATTGAGTGATAGCTTTACTGCAAAATTCGATAGACCTTTTTGGAGGTACATGACCAGTCAGTGTGTAATGTCTTTCCCCTCCATAAAGTTCTGTGAGCCCCCAGCAGCTACACTTTCCCAGCTTGAGCCTCCCCTCCTGACCATATCTGATGCAAAAACAACTTCTAATCAAAGAGGGGAAAGAGAAAATGAAAAGCAGGTGGAATTAATTCTTTGAACGCTTTAGCTGCAAGGATGGAGATGTGAAAGCTATAGTTCTTGATTCTACTGAAGCAATGTAAGTCGTTCCTTCTCTGCTACCCAATCCATCATCATCTTACTTTTAGTCAAAACCTCATCTTGCCTGTTTTTTTTTGCTTGGTGTGGTTCTGAACCCTAACAGGTTCTATTTGGAGACAGTTATACCAGTTTTCCACTTACCCTTACCCCTAGGCATGATGATACAAAATACCTCCATAAAATCTTCAAATCCCATTCACATTGTATAGGAGAAATGTATTTCTTAGAAGACAGCATCAATAATTTCAGCTAGCACCATGCATCCCACATCAAAATCATTTTTCACTGCAAACTAATATGTTTTCAAATTGAAAAATATTCAGATATTTCAAATTTTACAAAAAAGTTTAAAATGTCCAAAGTTAAAAAAAAAACAACTTTGTACATAGAAATAAAAAACAAGTAACATACATACACAACAGGATTTCCCTCCTCATTGCCCCTCCTCCATTCTTTCTCCTCAAAGCAAGATACTCAGCTATTTAATTGACTTCTTGCAGGCCTTTCTGGATATTTATACAAAAACACATATTTGCGGTCCCTCCAGGTATGGTGTCATACCCGGAGCTCAGTGTTGGTTGCTGTTGCTGCCTTTGATATATGTTTACAAGCACTAAAATGGTCAAAGAATAAACAGTGGGAGGTAAATGTGCAGGAGCAAAGCACTTGTTAATTTGGCTAATCAACTCTATCTGAAGTAAGCTGGCCTTAGCCACACAGCATGCTGGGAGCTCCCAGCAGGGAAGGAGGAGGGCAATGGTGATGGGGAAATTAGTTGATCATCACGTCCCATTGAGTCTGATTCATGCAGTTGTCTAAGTCTGAGGGGTCTGATTGGAGGGAGTGGGATGAGGAGCCATTGCAGGTGCTTTGGGACAGCAGCAGTTCTTGGTTTCACTTTTAGTTTAGGGAGATTCATCAAGAAGGATGCAATGTGGGAGACAAAAGACAGCCCCTCCTCACCACACACAGCTGGATACCAGGACGAAGCTGAGGGAGCTCACTGGAAAAGGATAACATTAGTTCCTGGGGGCAACAGGGACAGGATTCTGGCAGGGGCCGAGTCCACACTGCAACTTTATATAGATGGCAATTGCAAAAATAATGGAGGAGATGGTGCAAAAGCAGGATTTGGAGTCTACTGGTGAGCTGGCAATCCTTTAAATGTAAGTGAGGGGGTTTCTGGAAAGCAGACAAATCAAACAGATGAACTGCAGGTAGCTCATATAGCAATTGATCAAGCGAAGAGCCAAAGCCTTGGATAAACTTATTATTGGAACAGATAGCACGTTTGCCATCAAAGGCATGACAGAATGGATTGGTAATTGGAAGGAAAATGGATGGAAAATGGCTTCTGGAAGGAATGTGATCAACAGAGCAGATTTTCTTTCTGAATGGATAGGCTTCAGGAATCGAACCTGGGTCTCAACATGGCCTCGCACTGTCCTAACAGAGCAGATTTTGAGAAGATTGATCAAGCTTCCAAGGCATGATATTCAACGGAAATATGATCCTGGTCATTGTGGCATCAAAAATGAAGAAGCTGATTGATTGGCCACAGAAGGATTAAAAAATAAGACAGTTTTCATCATCGGCTACCTGTTCTTTTGGAGCTTTAAGTGCTATGCCCACCCATTTCCATAGATTTCTTAACATCCTTCCATGAACATCTCTATACAGAACTCGTCTTCTCACCCTTACTTTCTCTACTTTTTTCTATCACTGATATTACTAACCTCTATTTCAAGTACAAAGTAATAAAAGACGACTCCTTGCTTAAAAAAAAAAAAAAGAATGACGCAATGGATGTTGAAACCAATAAGCAGATGTGCAGTAAGGATCTCGGTCCATTGGCTCAGGTGTGGAGTCTGCTCTGGGTTGGTTCATTCTTGCTAGTGGCTGGGAGATATTGGAAAGGCAGGCACCAGAAAACTAATATCAGTAAAAATGGAATCTTGCACTACCAAGGTTTAGAGGTTAGTTTTTATTAAAGCTTTAAAATAAACTTTTAAATTTTAGAATAAATTTAGATTTACAGAAAAGTTGCAAAGATAATACAGAGTTCCTATACATCCATACCCAGTGTCCCCTATTATTATAATCTTTCACTACAACGGTGCATTTGTCACAATTAATGCACCAATACTGATACCTCATTATCAATTAAAGTCCATTATTTATTTAGATTTCCTTAGTTTTTGCATAATGTCTTTTTCTGTTCCAGGATCCCAACCAGGGTGCCACATTAGAGTGAGTCCTCATGTCTGTCTCCTTAGGCTCCTCTTGGCTGTGACAGTTTCTCAGACTTTTCTTGCATTTGATGGCCCTGAGCTGTGTTTGAGGAACACTCGGCAGGTTTTCCATAGAATGTTCTTCTATTGGGATATGTTTGTTGTTTTTTCTCGTGCTTGCTCTGTGTTTTGGTTATGTGTTTTGGGGAGAAGGTAACAGAGATCAGGTGCCACTCTCATCACACTCATATCAAGGGTACATTCTGTCAACATGATTTATCACCCTTGAAGACCTGGCTGAAGTACTGTTTGTAAGATTTCTCTGCTGGACAGTTGCTCTTTTCTCTCTCTTCCCATACTGCGCTGTTTGTGGAGAAGTTACTATGTGCAGTTCACCCTTAAGGCGGCAGGGGGTGGGGGTTGTTCCACCTCCTTGAGGGCAGAGAATCTACATAAATTATTTGGAATTCTGCATGAGAGACTTGTATCTTTTCCTCTATTTATTTATCTTTCCATCTGTTCATTCGTTCATTTGTATCAGTATGGACTTGTGGATGTTTATTTTATACTTTGGGTTTAATCTAATATTACTTTATCTTCATACTCAAATTGTTCAGCTTTGGCCATTGAGAACTTGTTTGGGTTTGCTAACGCTGTTGAAATATAATATACCAGAAATGGACTTGCTTTTAACAATGGGGATTTTTAGCTTACAAGTTACATTTACAAAGCTGTGAAAATGTTCAAATTAAGGCATCAAGAGGAAGATACCTTCTCCAAAGAAAGGCTGCCGGCTGCTGGGACAGCTCTGTCATAGGTGAAGGCAGACACATGGCTGGCATCTGCTGGTCCTTCTCTCCTGGTATCTTTGAAACAGCCTAAACAGAAGGTCCCACCCACAATAGATCTGCACCCACAGAAATGGATTAAAAGAACATGGCCTTTTCCCCAGAAAATCTTCAAACCAGCACATGGCTCTTCTAATTGGCCCTGGTGTCTCTTTGACATATCATCATCATTGTGTTTTTCTGAGCACGTCCTTAATTTCTGGCACCACAAGATGCCCTAGGTTCATTGTATGTATTTCCTGTCCCACTCCTAGAATCAGCCACTTCTCCAAGCATTCTTGGTTCCTTTTATTAGACAATCATTTTAGAAACTAAGAAGTGGCTGATTGTGGCTACTGGAGTGTTACTGTTTCTAGGCCATCTCAGCTGACTCCAGGTCTAGGCTTACATGGGAACCAAAGACCTTTTCTTTGGAAGAAGGAACATAAAAGGCAGGGTCAGATTTCATATTTATGAAATCATGATGGCCTTCAATTTTAATCTAAGTTTGCCTCCGATGATGACATTCCTTTCAAGGTCATACTGGTTGTAGGGCATTTCCATGTTTCTTCCTCTGTAATAAATCATTTAAATCTATGAATTTTCTTTCAAGTAATACTTTGGCCACATTCAAATAATTTTGACAGGTACTATTCTAGTTATTAGTTTCTAAATGTTCTATAATTGCTGTGCTAATTGTCTTTTTGCCACAGGAATGAGTTCTTAATCTTTAAGCATAGTGTAACCTATATAATTTTGGCTTTTTGTAATTTTACTGATACATGGTATTTAAAAATGTTTATAAGTGTTCTAATAGTATTGTAAATAAATATATATTCTATGCCTGTTTGGTATTAACTATGTTTTTTAGCAGTCTGTTAGAAAGAGATATGTTAAGTCCTCCCATTATTATTGTCCTTTTGTCCATTTCTCCTTAATTTATAGCAGATTTCACTTTTTGTATTTTGACGAAAAGTTGTCTGGTACATAAAGTTTCATGACAGTTTTATATTCATTATAAAATATAACTTCTGACAGGATATCTTCATTCCATTTAATACCTTTACTTTAGTTCCTATCATTTACTTGTTATTAATATTGTAATTCTTTCTTATCGCACTTTCCTAATGCATTTGCCCACTTTAAAATCATTTAATATATTTTTCATTTAGTAATTTTTTTTATTATTAATTAAAAAAAGAATTAACAAAACAATTAGAAATCATTCCAATCTACATGTACAATCAGTAATTCTTAATAACATCACATAGTTGCATATTCATCATTTCTTAGTACATTTGCATCGATTTAGAAAAAGAAATAAAAAGACAACAGAATAAGAATTAAAACAATAATAGAAAGAAAAAAAAACAAAAAAAAACAAAAACAAAAAACCTATACCTCACATGCAGCTTCATTCAGTGTTTTAACATAATTGCATTACAATTGGGTAGTATTGTGCTGTCCATTTCTGAGTTTTTATATCCAGTCCCGTTGTACAGTCTGTATCCCTTCATCTCCAATTAACCCTTCTCTTTTTTTTTTTTTTTTTAATTAACGGAAAAAAAGAAATTAACCCAACATTTAGAGATCATACCATTCTACACATGCAATCATTAATTCTTAACATCATCACATAGATGCATGATCATCATTTCTTAGTACATTTGCATTGGTTTAGAAGAACTAGCAACATAACCGAAAAAGATATAGAATGTTAATATAGAGAAAAAAATAAAAGTAATAATAGTAAAATCAAAACAAAACAACACAAAACAAAACAAAAACCTATAGCTCAGATGCAGCTTCATTCAGTGTTTTAACATGATTACTTTACAATTAGGTATTATTGTGCTGTCCATTTTTGAGTTTTTGTATCTAGTCCTGTTGCACAGTCTGTATCCCTTCAGCTTCAATTACCCATTGTCTTACCCTGTTTCTAACTCCTGCTGAACTCTGTTACCAATGACATATTTCAAGTTTATTCTCGAATGTCCGTTCACATCAGTGGGACCATACAGTATTTGTCCTTTAGTTTTTGGCTGGATTCACTCAGCATAATATTCTCTAGGTCCATCCATGTTATTACATGGTTCATAAGTTTATCTTGTCTTAAAGCTGCATAATATTCCATCGTATGTATATACCACAGTTTGTTTAGCCACTCTTCTGTTGATGGAGATTTTGGCTGTTTCCATCTCTTTGCAATTGTAAATAATGCTGCTATAAACATTGGTGTGCAAATGTCCGTTTGTGTCTTTGCCCTTAAGTCCTTTGAGTAGATACCTAGCAATGGTATTGCTGGGTCGTATGGCAATTCTATATTCAGCTTTTTGAGGAACCGCCAAACTGCCTTCCACAGTGGTTGCACCCTTTGACATTCCCACCAACAGTGGATAAGTGTGCCTCTTTCTCCGCATCCTCTCCAGCACTTGTCATTTTCTGTTTTGTTGATAATGGCCATTCTGGTGGGTGTGAGATGATATCTCATTGTGGTTTTGATTTGCATTTCTCTAATGGCCAGGGACATTGAGCATCTCTTCATGTGCCTCTTGGCCATCCATATTTCCTCTTCTGAGAGGTGTCTGTTCAAGTCTTTTTCCCATTTTGTAATTGGGTTGGCTGTCTTTTTGTTGTTGAGATGAACAATCTCTTTATAAATTCTGGATACTAGACCTTTATCTGATATATCATTTCCAAATATTGTCTCCCATTGTGAAGGCTGTCTTTCTACTTTCTTGATGAAGTTCTTTGATGCACAAAAGTGTTTAATTTTGAGGAGTTCCCATTTATTTATTTCCTTCTTCAGTGCTCTTGCTTTAGGTTTAAGGTCCATAAAACCGCCTCCAGTTGTAAGATCCATAAGATATCTCCCAACATTTTCCTCTAACTGTTTTATGGTCTTAGACCTAATGTTTAGATCTTTGATCCATTTTGAGTTAACTTTTGTATAGGGTGTGAGAGATGGGTCTTCTTTCATTCTTTTGCATATGGATATCCAGTTCTCTAGGCACCATTTATTGAAGAGACTGCTCTGTCCCAGGTGAGTTGGCTTGACTGCCTTATCAAAGATCAAATGTCCATAGATGAGAGGGTCTATATCTGAGCACTCTATTCGATTCCATTGGTCGATATATCTATCTTTATGCCAATACCATGCTGTTTTGACCACTGTGGCTTCATAATATGCCTTAAAGTCAGGCAGCGCGAGACCTCCAGCTTCGTTTTTTTTCCTCAAGATGTTTTTAGCAATTCGGGGCACCCTGCCCTTCCAGATAAATTTGCTTATTGGTTTTTCTATTTCTGAAAAATAAGTTGTTGGGATTTTGATTGGTATTGCATTGAATCTGTAAATCAATTTAGGTAGGATTGACATCTTAATTATATTTAGTCTTCCAATCCATGAACACGGTATGCCCTTCCAGCTATTTAGGTCTTCTGTGATTTCTTTTAGCAGTTTTTTGTAGTTTTCTTTATATAGGTTTTTTGTCTCTTTAGTTAAATTTATTCCTAGGTATTTTATTCTTTTAGTTGCAATTGTAAATGCGATTCGTTTCTTGATTTCCCCCTCAGCTTGTTCATTACTAGTGTATAGAAATGCTACAGATTTTTGAATGTTGATCTTGTAACCTGCTACTTTGCTGTACTCATTTATTAGCTCTAGTATTTTTGTTGTGGATTTTTCCGGGTTTTCGACGTATAGTATCATATCGTCTGCAAACAGTGATAGTTTTACTTCTTCCTTTCCAATTTTGATGCCTTGTATTTCTTTTTCTTGTCTAATTGCCCTGGCTAGAACCTCCAACACAATGTTGAATAATAGTGGTGATAGTGGACATCCTTGTCTTGTTCCTGATCTTAGGGGGAAAGTTTTCAATTTTTCCCCATTGAGGATGATATTAGCTGTGGGTTTTTCATATATTCCCTCTATCATTTTAAGGAAGTTCCCTTGTATTCCTATCTTTTGAAGTGTTTTCAACAGGAAAGGATGTTGAATCTTGTCGAATGCCTTCTCTGCATCAATTGAGATGATCATGTGATTTTTCTGCTTTGATTTGTTGATATGGTGTATTACATTAATTGATTTTCTTATGTTGAACCATCCTTGCATACCTGGGATGAATCCTACTTGGTCATGATGTATAATTCTTTTAATGTGTTGTTGGATACGATTTGCTAGAATTTTATTGAGGATTTTTGCATCTGTATTCATTAGAGAGATTGGTCTGTAGTTTTCTTTTTTTGTAATATCTTTGCCTGGTTTTGGTATGAGGGTGATGTTGGCTTCATAGAATGAATTAGGTAGTTTTCCCTCCACTTCGATTTTTTTGAAGAGTTTGAAGAGAATTGGTACTAATTCTTTCTGGAACGTTTGGTAGAATTCACATGTGAAGCCATCTGGTCCTGGACTTTTCTTTTTAGGAAGCTTTTGAATGACTAATTCAATTTCTTTACTTGTGATTGGTTTGTTGAGGTCATCTATGTCTTCTTGAGTCAAAGTTGGTTGTTCATGTCTTTCCAGGAACCCGTCCATTTCCTCTAAATTGTTGTATTTATTAGCGTAAAGTTGTTCATAGTATCCTGTTATTACCTCCTTTATTTCTGTGAGGTCAGTAGTTATGTCTCCTCTTCCATTTCTGATCTTATTTATTTGCATCCTCTCTCTTCTTCTTTTTGTCAATCTTGCTAAGGGCCCATCAATCTTATTGATTTTCTCATAGAACCAACTTCTGGCCTTATTGATTTTCTCTATTGTTTTCATGTTTTCAATTTCATTTATTTGTGCTCTAATCTTTGTTATCTCTTTCCTTTTGCTTGCTTTGGGGTTAGCTTGCTGTTCTTTCTCCAGTTCTTCCAAATGGATAGTTAATTCCTGAATTTTTGCCTTTTCTTCTTTTCTGATATAGGCATTTAGAGCAATAAATTTCCCTCTTAGCACTGCCTTTGCTGCGTCCCATAAGTTTTGATATGTTGTGTTTTCATTTTCATTCGCCTCGAGGTATTTGCTAATTTCCCTTGCAATTTCTTCTTTGACCCAGTCGTTGTTTAGGAGTGTGTTGTTGAGCCTCCACGTATTTGTGAATTTTCTGGCACTCTGCCTATTATTGATTTCCAACATCATTCCTTTATGGTCCGAGAAAGTGTTGTGTAAGATTTCAATCTTTTTAAATTTTTTAAGACTTGCTTTGTGACCCAGCATATGGTCTATCTTTGAGAATGATCCATGAGCACTTGAGAAAAAGGTGTATCCTGCTGTTGTGGGATGTAATGTCCTATAAATGTCTATTAAGTCTAGTTCATTTATAGTAATATTCAGATTCTCTATTTCTTTGTTGATCCTCTGTCTAGATGTTCTGTCCCTTGATGAGAGTGGTGAGTTGAAGTCTCCAACTATTATGGTATATGAGTCTATTTCCCTTTTCAGTGTTTGCAGTATATTCCTCACGTATTTTGGGGCATTCTGATTCGGTGCGTAAATATTTATGATTGTTATGTCTTCTTGTTTAATTGTTCCTTTTATTAGTATATAGTGTCCTTCTTTGTCTCTTTTAACTGTTTTACATTTGAAGTCTAATTTGTTGGATATTAGTATAGCCACTCCTGCTCTTTTCTGGTTGTTATTTGCATGAAATATCTTTTCCCAACCTTTCACTTTCAACCTATGTTTATCTTTGGGTCTAAGATGTGTTTCCTGTAGACAGCATATAGAAGGATCCTGTTTTTTAATCCATTCTGCCAATCTATGTCTTTTGATTGGGGAATTCAGTCCATTGACATTTAGTGTTATTACTGTTTGGATAATATTTTCCTCTAACATTTTGCCTTTTGTATTATATATATCATATCTGATTTTCCTTCTTTCTACACTCTTTTCCATATCTCTCTCTTCTGTCTTTTTGTATCTGACTCTAGTGCTCCCTTTAGTATTTCTTGCAGAGCTGGTCTCTTGGTCACAAATTCTTTCAGTGACTTTTTGTCTGAGAATGTTTTAATTTCTCCCTCATTTTTGAAGGATAATTTTGCTGGATATAGGAGTCTTGGTTGGCAGTTTTTCTCTTTTAGTATTTTAAATATATCATCCCACTGTCCTCTAGCTTCCATGGTTTCTGCTGAGAAATCTACACAAAGTCTTATTGGGTTTCCCTTGTATGTAATGGATTGTTTTTCTCTTGCTGCTTTCAAGATCTTCTCTTTCTCTTTGACCTCTGACATTCTAACTAGTAAGTGTCTTGGAGAACGCCTATTTGGGTCTAATCTCTTTGGGGTGCGCTGCACTAATTGGATCTGTCTTTCATAAGAGTTGGGAAATTTTCAGTGATAATTTCTTCCATTAGTTTTTCTCCTCCTTTTCCCTTCTCTTCTCCTTCTGGGACACCCACAACACGTATATTTGTGCGGTTCATATTGTCCTTGAGTTCCCTGATACTCTGTTCAAATTTTTCCATTCTTTTCCCTATAGTTTCTGTTTCTTTTTGGAATTCAGATGTTCCATCCTCCAAATCACTAATTCTATCTTCTGTCTCTTTAAATCTATCATTGTAGCTATCCATTATTTTTTCTATGTTTGCTACTTTATCCTTCACTTCCATAAGTTCTGTGATTTGTTTTTTCAGTTTTTCTATTTCTTCTTTATGTTCAGCCCATGTCCTCTTCATGTCCTCCCTCAATTTATCAATTTCATTTTTGAAGAGGTTTTCCATTTCTGTTCGTATATTCAGCATTAGTTGTCTCAGCTCTTGTGTCTCATTTGAGCTATTGGTTTGTTCCTTTGACTGAGCCATATTCTCAATCTTTTGAGCGTGGACAGTTATCTTCTGCTGCTGGCGTCTGGGCATTTATTCAGATTTCTCTTGGTGTTGGACCCAGCAAGGTTGTAATATTTTTCTGTGAAATCTCTGGGTTCTGTTTTTCTTATCCTGCCCAGTAGGTGGCGCTCGTGGCACACGTTTGTCTGCGGGTCCCACCAGTAAAAGGTGCTGTGGGACCTTAAACTTTGGAAAACTCTCGCCGTCCTGGGGGTTCGCTAGCCGAAGCGGCTTGAGCCGGCCCGGGGTCCGAACGCAGGGAGGGTGTCCGAACGCAGGGAGGGTTGCTGGTCGCCGCAGCCAGGGAAAGAGCCCGTCCGAATTTCCTAGTCGGCCCTGGGCAACAAGCGTGGTGGGAGGGCGCCAGTGGCAGCGGCCCGCCCGAGAGAGTGCACGTTCCCCGGGAGTCACGGGGTCACCGTTCTCCGCGGCCTGGGGGTTTCCGATCCAATTCTCTCAGTTGGTCCGGGGGCTGCGCGTGGTGTGGGCGCCAGTCGCCTTGGTTTCAGGGGACCACCTCTCCAATTCTCCCAGCCGGCCCGGGAAGGGGGAAGGGAGTAACTCCGGCCGCTTGCCACCCTGCCCGGTAAGGCCCGCGCGCCTCAGCGATCTCACCCGAGCTGCTTCTCTCAGCCAGCCAGCCGTTCCAGGATGGGGTACGCTGTCTTTTTTATCTCTGTTGTGGCTTTGGGCGCTTTCTGTATCGTTTCTACTCCCCTAGTAGGTGTCCTGGAGAAGAAACTAAGATCCGCGCATCTTACTAAGCCGCCATCTTCCAGGAAGTCCTCATTTAGTAATTTTGTATCAGGTGGGTCTTTGGAAAATGCCATACAGATGAATTTTTCCTCTTTTCTTACACAATCTGAGGATATTTATTTCTAATGAAGGAGACTTTCCCAGTTGGATTTATAAGTTTAATGAATGTTTGATGTTTTTTTGTTCATTTATTCGGTGATGTTGCATCATCTTATTTTGTGATTTCTCTTTATTTTGTTTCATTATTATTATTATTTTGTTTAATGCCTTTTACTACATGACTATTTTTTCCTTCTTTTTATCTTTAATATTTGGGGAAGGTCTGATCTGCTTTTTAACCCACTGTCACTTTAGTTTCAAAATCTTTTTTTCAACCCAGGGATGGGAAATGATGGCATTCTTTCCTCTTCCACTGAAACTATTATAAATGGCCCAGAGCATTTTCCCATTGAGCCTGGGCATGACCTCAAAAAAGTGCCCAGGCCGTCATTGCCAATTAATAAGGGTTGGAACATAAACTATCTGTCATCCTATTTACTTGTATTTAATGAGTTAAGGCAATGGTTTCCAAACATTGGGGAACATTTGAATTATCTCAGGAGCTTTTAGTCGTACCTAATACCAATTAAATGAGAATGTCTGAGGGCGGAAGTCAGACGTCAGAGTTTCATAAAGATTCCCAGGCAGGCTCAACTACTTTTGACAATTAAGCACACTTTTACTCAACCACCCACTTCTTTTCATACTCTTCTGTCATTAATGTAATTAAAGCGTTAGATCTAGGTTCTCTCTGACTCTCTTTCTCTTTGTCCTCCCTCCTTTTTTCCTTTCAACCATTATATTTCTTACAAGTTGAAAATTAGTTTTAAAACTGGCATCTGCTTTTATAACCACACTTACATATATTAATTTGGATATCACTCAATTCTAAATGGTTTGCTGCTTGTGGCAAGTCCTTTTCCAGTTACCTTCACATTTTGAAACTTAAAATTGTGTTTTCTGTCTCAGGTAGCACAAATACGTCTTCACGTAACTTTTTTCAGAAAGGTCACATCAATAATATATTGCATATTTGTGAATGGTTTCTTTTGTTGCTTTTACACAAAAAATGTAGCTATGTATAAAATTCTTAGATGACAATAGTTTATCTTTAAAATTCTATGAACACTACGAATTCATGTCTTCTATCATTTTGTGTTGTAGAAAAAATGTTTGAGGCCACTCTTATTTGTATTCCTTTGTGATTAACCACTTTTTTTTTTTTTTGCCAAGGGGATCATAATTTTTCCCTTCATTCTTTCAATTAAAAAAAAGTTGTTCAGGATGTGCCTGGATTTGGGTCTTTTAAAAATTATTTTGCTTGGATGCAGTGGATGCTTTCAATGTAAATGTACGATTTTTTTTTCCAGCTTGGAAGACATTTTTATTCTTCGCTTTGGTCATCTTTTCCTCTTCTGTTTATACTGATCTCCTCTTTGAGGACACCAAGTTATCCTGTTCGCTTTCTATTACATGCCTACTGTGTCTATCTTTGACTTTGCATCTGCATTCCAGAAAAGCTTTGCAAGTTCTTCTTCCACACCAATGATTCAAAGTTTTACAACCTCATTTAGATTTTTGCTACCACTCAGGTGAATATTTTTCTATGTAATTTTCCAAAGACTCTTTCATGTTGTTTCTTTGTCCCTTTTTCTGTGTATCTGCTCTTGTTTTATGTATGCAAATCTTTTATCTTTCTGAAGTCTTTAGTTACTGTTTATTTTTTACTGTTCTTCCTGCCCTGCAGAGTGTCTCTTCCTTCCAGTTTCCTTTTTCTCTTGTTGTTATTCTTTGTCTTTCATATTAGATGCTTTCTTTGAATTTACAGGAAACCTTGATGTTCACTCATATTTCAGAGTGAGGGTTATAGGGTTAGCAGGAAGTTACAAGTTCCCCGGGTGAAACCTATCCTCTGTGAGTCACTGAAGAATTTTCAGTGACCCCCATCATCAATATTTTAGGGACTTCCAGCACCATGGAATGGCTATATCCTTCTATCATTTTTTCTGGAGAATAATGGCCTGCATTCTGGGAGCTAATGGAAGAATGGACTGACACTCAGCATTCAATATGTGAATGTGTACTTAACCCTCCTGTTTTGTGGGTCTCCACTGAACTTAGTGCTTCCAAGTCTAGAGATTCTCCATTTTGTCCCGTCTGTAACATAAACCTTTAGATTTCTGCTGGGGAGAAAAAGCAACTCCCAAGAACAACATGGAGGGAGGGAGCGGGACCTAGAGATCTTGTTGCTTCTTTACTTTACCAATTATCCTAATTTTTTATCCTGTCCCCCTTCATCCTATCTTCAAGGATGCCAATTCCTGACTCTCCTGATGGCTCTGTGGTATAAATTTGGTTTGTTCTCAGCTGTACCCATCAACAGTGTAAGATTTGGCTTTATCATTTAAAGCAGTTTCCATTTGTCTGTCTTTTATTCAACTTCAAAATTTTCCCACTACTTTCTCTTGTATTTCCTATACTCATGTGGGTTTATGTATGAAAAAATCTCTCCATTATGGTTTTATAAGGGTTTGGGAAGAAAGAAAAAACAGATATGTTTGTTCAAGTCTCCATATTTACTTAGAGGTCCTATTACCTTCTGAATCTTTTGCAATCCTTGTTCATTCTTTTAGTCTGAATTTTCATCTTAATTTTAATTCTCAACTCTGTCTCTTTCTCCTTGAGCTCCGGATTCATAGAAATTCTTCTTGCATTCCTTCAATGATTCCAAATAGTTTCCTGACATTATCTTCTGAATCATGAAGTAGATTGGGTTCTATCGACAGGGCGAGTTAATTGCACTCTTTACCTAGTAGTATGATGGTTGAACTTGCTTCTCAGATCTCAAGCTTGAGGGAAGATTGATGTGAATGCTTCTAGTCTCTTCTCAGTCTCTGTCAGAATTTTGTCAGTTTTCCATTGCTCTATCAAGGTGTCATGTCCACCATTATCTATTGCTTAGTTCTCTGGTATCCAGATGACATAGTGCTTGAAAAACCAGAGATTGCATTGCCATGATTTTCTTCCTCCTATTCCCTCTTACAGAACTTTACCTAGAAGGATTTTAAGATCCTCCCCCTATGAGCTTCTTACCTGCCCTTCTTCATCTCACCACCTCCTGTTCACTCATCTCACAAATGCAGTTGTTTTTAGGAGTTTCCATTCTCACCCTTGATATAGAAGTCTGATGTTAGGGAGGAGCAGCAGGGCTAACTGTTTACTTCAGAAAGTAACACCCAAAGTGAGAGTGAAACAGATACCCAGGTTTTTAAAATCGAATATGTTCTGAGCCATGGACACATCATCTTTCTCTTTATAAGATCAGATCTATGATACCTGAGTAGATTTTTCCATCCAGCTCTTCTTTTCTTATAATTTTCACCAATTCTTTGTAGATGCTGGCATGAGTTGCCTTACTCTTCTTATTTTGCATAGGAATTTGAGTTTTATTTTTGTGGGTCTTCATGAAAGACTTGCCTTCCTTCCAAACTCAGCATAATGGTTTGGTCCAGAGTTACTTCCCCTCCTGATAACATACCTCCAGCTATGTGTCCTCTTGCAGTCACATCCAAAGGCAGGAGAGGTAGTTTCTCCTCCAGCATCTCTTTTTATCAGAGAGAAAAACCTCTCCCACAAGCTACCGGTATCCTTCTCTTCAGGTCTCACTGGTCACAGTGGGGATCATATGATCAAGGGAGTCTGGGAGGGCCAATATATAGCATTTTTAGCCTCTGCTTTGTGTGTGTGTGTGTGTGTGTGTATGTGTGTGTGTGTGTGTGTGCATGTGGGGGGGGGAGAGAGGAAGAGAAAGACGGAGAGAGAGAGATGATGGGAGAGGGGTGGAAGTTTGCTGCAAAGAAGAAGGGGACAAGAAATGGCTCTCATGTAACCAAATAGTCTGTGCTACCTGCTATGAAAAATCATTATTGTATTCTCTATAGGTATGTTCTTGGGGATACTGACTGCCACAAATCAGAGTCCTCCTCACATGAGAAAGGTCTCTGTAGTCTCCACATCTGGAATAGCTGTCCTTAACTGAGCAACTTCTATATAGACATTGTCAATCATACAATAAATCAAGTTTGCTTCTGGTGTTGTGCTAGCTTTCAGGAAACTCTGAGACAAAAATCTGGCCCACCACTGGTAAGCATTATTTTTCATGGCATATATTCTGTAAACTTTTTAAAATTTCAGCTTCATTTTAACTCCCCCTCATTTAATTTTCCTCAAATGCTCCTCACTGAATTCTATTTTATTTCACTGTGACCTGTTGTATGTATTTTTGCAAGCATCAAATCTGAAGACCTTTTGGAAAAAGACCAAGTCTGAGTAACAATTAATTAACTACTGATGCTTTTATACCCTGGTATTAAATTATACTTGAGAATTGGGACTATGCCTTGCAGATCTTTATATATCTTTTATGTTTCCTTATATATAGTAGTACCTAATAAATGTTTTTGGAATTGAATTAATTCATCCCCAGGGCTATTTGAGCCCATTGCTTCTCTAAATTTGCTCTTCCTTTTATTTTCTATAGGCTCTTAGGATTACAGCTATCAACCAGTTGAGTTCATGTGCATGGACAGATAATCAGAAACGAGTCATCCCCATCCATATGGTTCAATGTGTGAATTCCTGGACTAGCCTGAGATTATTATATCAGACAAATGCTTAAAAGTATTGATCTGATTTGACTAAATAGCAGCTTGGCCAAGCCAGCACATAGCTGCCAGAGTCACACTGGGCTACAGCAGCTGGAGACAGGCATGGGGAAATTGAAATTATTCAGTCGCAGCCCCTCCAAACCATGTTTGACACACTATTTATCTTCTTCCACTGAAATTCTCACATTCCAAATAAATAGGGGTGGGTGATAGCTTGGGGGTTGTTTACCTTCTACTGAACAAACAAGTCTGAATTAGGAATTAGAATCAGTGAGTCTAAAATGATGAACGCGCTTACCCTGGCATTACTTAGAAAATGGGAAAAATAAATTAGATTACTACTTGGAAGGACTCATTGGTTTGAGAGCAGCAGGGACTTAATTGCAGGTCTAAAGCAGCTCAGTCCCCATTTTTCTTCAACTCCAGCTAGAACCCTTTTCATGGCAACAGGAAGAAAGCAGGTCTCTTGGAGGGAGCTGTGGTTCTGCAGGAAGCCAGCAGGGACACAGAAAGCAGGATGGGACATACCATTTGCCCTCCCATGACATGGTGATACCGCATTTTCATGGTGCTATGATTATTTCCTGACATCTTGTTTAACACATTTACTGTCTTGGAGAGCCTCAGGGCACATCTTTTAGTTTCATGAATGTGTTAGGAACAGCATAGTAAGAAAGCCTGTGAAGTGAATGAAAGGATTTTTATTTCTCAGGCAGAGTAAACAGGATGCTTCACTCCATCAACAGCTGTCCTTGATGTGGTATATTCTTTTGGAATGACACAGGGAAGAACATAAATGCAGTTTGCTTGAAATTCTAATTAAAATGAGGTACTTGTCTCTTGCCTTAGTCAAATGAAATTATGGAATAAGACTTACCAGCAGCGACTCATTTCAGTGGAGCAACTAGCTTGAAAAAATGGGAGTCTCTTGATAACAAAGTCAGCTTTCAGAATCATGGGACCTGGAGCAACTAAAAGTGTGTGTGTGTGTGTTTGCACACTCATGATTGTGCACATGGAGTGGAAAGGTAGGGCCTCTAGATAAAATTTACATTGCAGCAATAGAACATGTGTTAATGTTGATGTGCAATATAATACATTAGAAGCTTACTATAAAGCCAGCCTCCAGTTATATCGCATAGACTGACATTTTAGGTCCTTATAATTAGGTCATTTGTTACTTCAGAAATGACTGCTCTGGCTGAGGCCCAAGGTCCTCTGATTGCATGTTGCCTCGTCAATAGGATTCCAGTGTATTAATGAAGGATGGCTTCTCTTGTTGCCAGGTAGTCTTCTGTGGACATTGGTATATTTTAAAACCAGACTCTGTAAGAAACCAAAAGGCAGAAAGAGTGCAGGGATCCATGGGCCCTCACACCAGAATGAATTTGTTATGGACATGGACATATATCTTGCAGTATAGTTTACAAAAAATAATGTGAACTAATATTATATTTACAGAACACTTTCTAAATGCCAAATATTGTGTATTAGCCATTGGTTCTGAAAAGAATCCCTTGATATACTGTTATTTTCATTTCCACTCAGCAAATGAGGATGCACATTCAGGAAGTTTCAATAACCTGCTCAAGGTCATTCAGGTAACAAGTGGCAGCAGATCTAGGGTTTGAATTCAGCCAGCTTACTCCAGATCTTGAGCTCTTTAAATATTAATATCAGGAGCCAACATTTACATAGTACTCTATGTGGAGCACAGTTCTGAGGGCTTTCCATTTTAAAAAACTCAGCCTTCATGCCATCTTCATGAGGCAGGTACTGCAATTAATCCCATTTTATTGGTGACATGGAATGAGGCATACAAGGGACAAGTAACATGCCCAAGGTCACACACTTGGAGAATGGCAGGGCCAAGTGGTGCCAGAGGCTGTGTTTTAACTATAATCCTGCTCTCTCCGCATTGCACCATTCCAAGCTTTTAGTAGAATTTCCCAACACCTAAGCCAAAGGTCTATTTGAGCCGCATCTTTTTGGTCTTGAATTTCAGCACTGTTTCTTATTAAAATGTTGAAAAACTTTTCTTTCTTCTTTTTTTCAAATAAAGGGGCTTTCCATAAGTAGTCTTCCATATCTGCCTCTGTTTCTTCTGCTGATGGCAGTGGCAGCCGAAATAGAGAATTAAGCCAGGTGACATAAAGCTTAGGGTGATGGCGAACATTACTGAACATAGAGATTCATAAACTATTCTATTTCTCGGCGATAAATGTGTGGTCCTGCCGTAGCTAGTATTCAGGCAGATAGGGCAAATATTTCCATCTAAATTTAAGTGATCAGGTACATGAACAGGTCTGTGGAACGTTAGAGATCCAATGAGTTAAATTAAATTTGGAATAGAAGTGTTCCCTTAGAAGGGTCTCCCCAAATAGGAAGGGCAGCTGGTAGCAGCAACCAGATCCTAACACAAAGCTGAGAAGCTGAGGAAGAACCAAGTGTGTGGAGAAGGCTGGCCAGAGAGACTTTGGGATGCGGGACAATGAAGGACAACTTTCTTATTTAAGCAAAGGACTATGTGAGATTAGTTTGGACATCTACATCAGTGTGAGCTCAGAGAATGGCTGTTAATTTTAGTATTAACTTAAAAATATAATTAACAAAGCATAACTCCTTATTGCCTACATCACATAGAATATTCACGAGTAAACCAGGAGTGACATTCTGTGGTGTTTATTTCTTGAGGCTGAATTACAGATGTCAATCAAAGATCAAAGAGGCACATACAATTAGTGACTTTCATGGCTTTAATAAGAAGGATGAGAAACACTGATGAAAACCAAACCAACAAAACGTGGCATACATACACACATACACATACACATACACATCTGAATATTTTCTTATTGGACTATGACTTCTCTTTCTGGGAACCTCTGGCTGCTGTACTGTGGGACTCAGGTCACGTCTGAACTTGTTAATAACAACTACAGTTTATAGGACCTGTTTATAGGACTTGGCACCTACTATGCGCCAAGTGCTTTTCAGATGTAATCACATTTAATTTTCCCAACAACCCTTGAGAATCAATACCATTATCCTCATTTCATGGGTGAGGAAACTGAAGCTTAGAGAGATTAAGTGCCTTGCCCAGGGTGCTAAGTGTCAGAACTGGGGTGTAGACTCAGGTCTGTTTGATTCCAAAGTACTGAGCCTACTGTCTCTAGGAGAATGTATTTAGAAGAATATTGAAAGCCACTGGAGGTGGCAGGAATATAATTGGGAGAGTCTTTTTGGAGAGCAAGTAGCCATAGCTATTAAAATTAATAATAATTTATTAAAATTATAAAAGCAATTCCAATTGAGAAATGTATCCTAAAAAAATATTCCATGTGGGCTCCAGAGTATTCAATATAGTCTTGTTTGAAATAGGAAAAAAATATATTATTCAATAAAATGTGTAAATAAACTATGATTCATCCTTGGTATGGAACATTGAGCGCTGTTCAAGAGATTGAGATAGACTTAAATGTACTGACATAGGGAGAAATCTTCCAGTCATAGCTAAGGGTCAAAAGCAAATGGCATAGCAATATGTGTAGGATGATCTCATTTATGTTTTTTAAAACTATGTACATATATACATGTATATTATAAAATCAGAGGGGAAAAATGGAAGGATGCATATTGTTTTTCTTAGAAAGGATGTGAGAGTGTAGCAAGTAGGAAGAGGGGGGAAACAAGGGAAATGAAGGGCAACTTATACATTTTGCTATATAAATGTTTGAATCTTTTATAGGAAGAATGTATTCATTACTTATGTGATGAAAAAGGGAAAAGTTTGCATTTTAGCAACCACAGGCTAATGTGTGTGTATTATGTGTGTGTGTTTTCATAAACCTTTAAAATATGTTAGCATACAAGATATTTTCTCTTTTAGGAGCTTGCTGAATCCTCTCAAATTTCCCCCCACAACTTCCAAACAATTCCTACAAATTAAGCATATTCCAGAAATGGATAATTAATATTAATAATTAGTTGACGTGGGCGGGCCTCTGGCTCAGCAGGCAGAGTTTTTGCCTGCCATGTCGGAGACCTGGGTTCGATTTCCGGTGCCTGCCCATGCAAAAATTGTAATAATAATAATTTATTATTATTATTTGACATGAGTCTTGGTATTCAATGAAGGCATAACAACAACAACATCCACAAACAATAACAAAATTCAGAAATTTTAGGACCCCTGGTCAATAATTTCACAAAATAAATGCGTTGTGTGGGAACATGACATAGATACTTCTAGTGGCCACTGGCCCAGATAAGAGAAAGTTGGGAAGTCACTGTCTTATAATTTGAGACTTCAATGTAAATGTACTGGAAATTAGCTAGAAACCCAAAAAGTATCCAACCAATCTGCTCAGAGGAACCTCAAAATTAGAGAGGAGGTAGAAAACCGAATGGCTTTCCTAGAAAGAATGCCATGGCCTAGAATTCTTACAAAATCCATATTCATGGGCATTGAGTACTTAGGGAAAGATTTACTTGACGGTTTTGCATTCAAGCCAGGGAAAGCATGCACGTGGGTTAGTCCCCACCCCCACAGAAGCACTGAAGGCTAGTGGTAGAGGTGCAATCTGTTCAAGATCAAAAGGTCACATCACACAAAGAAGGTTGTACCATTTTTCATTCACCAAAGAGAGGAAAATGTGAGTTTTTGTAGCTGTGTGAACGGAAGATCCCTGATGTGTCTATTGTGTTACACGAGTGGCGATCTGAATTGACTAACAGATAGCTGAAATTATCAGGCATCCTGAGCCACAGTCTCATTATTTTGACGGTGCGAACCTGGCTTTTAACAACACATTGTCATTGTCATATTTGTCTCAGGAACATCAAACAATGATGGCTATTATTTTGCATTTTTAAAAATATGTCTGGATATCTGACAAGGTCTACATCCAAATTAAAACAATAACAAGAATTCAGGCTAGTGACTTGCCCTGCAGTTGTCCAGGGCAATATTATAATCCATAATGACATTTTCCTCCCTGTTAGTTCCTAAAACGGTAGAGAAAAATATTTGTAATAACAGTTCCCTTCATTTTGAGAATGTGAACTCTTTAAACAGACAAATAGAAGGTGCCATTTCAGATACAATTTCACAACATCTAAAGGGGCTGCTTAGGTTTTACATCAGAGACAAAGACTTATATATGAAAATATCTCACTCTTAATTCTAACACATCATGCTTATTACCCCCTAAATTTGGCTTTTGTTTGGTTTGCTAATTATATTTCCTCCTAATCTGCAATTATCAATTTGCCCATCCTGTTTTACTTTATCCTATTATCCATGTAAGTATCATCTATTTAAGATTATTATCTCATGTAGAACCACCATCAGCAATATTTTTACATTGCATGCCAGAGAGCGAGTGTTTGAGGAAGTTGGGGGGAGAGGACAGAGGAAATCAAGTGACTAATGGTTGCCATGGTTATAAAAAGTGACTGCATAGACACCACCTTATTTTCCTCCTGCCACTCCAGTGAGTGAAAGTGAGCCCATATTGTGTGAAGAAGCAAAGACCCAGGAAACGTGTGGTAGATGGCGGACCACTCAAGGACCAAGTATCATCATAAACTAGTGTGCAAGGCAGGATACCTCCAGCCATCCCCTTGAGTGTAGTTGCTGGCCTCTGCCAATGAGGCCAGGGCTATCTCTTTTATCTAGCTTGTGTAGTGCTCCGTGGTATGCCATGCATCAGCGGTTTCTTAAAATATATACGAGAGTGGTAAATACAGATTAAAATAAAGTGCTGAGAAGCCAAGCCTATTAACTCACCTTGAGGTCTTTGCCCTGGTGGAGAAGCCAGGCAGAACAAATGGCCCTGTAATGCTCCAAGCCAAAAGCCCCAGTGGGAAGACTTGGCGATCGGCATGTGTGGAGGAATTAACTGCACACTTCCTTTAATGTTTATCAGAATTGAACGCTGTTAATTTACAGCAATTCGGGGCCCCTTAGAGTCTTTCCAATTACACTAGTGAGGAGGTGACTAGCTCGTGGTCCCCATGGTGAGACGGTGGGAGCAGAACCGAGCAGCAAAACCCTGGAGTCCCGCAGTGCCTGTCCTAGTGAAGCCACATTGTTCACTCCATTCGTCGACCCCTGCATTCACCGGGAATTTTCTTCTTCCCGCTTTCCCGGATTCATCCTGGAAGGGAGAAACAGAGCAGTCACACAGCCCACTCTGGTAGCAGAGAGTGTGTGTGTAGCCTTATATTTCTAGTTAAAAAGCAATAAATCTTAGGTCAGGTAATGAATTCCATTTTGAGTAATCTCATTGTGGACATCTATTCAGAGTCTATATAGCATAGGCAGAATGACTGGGAAACCTAGTGTAATAGTGCTGGCTTTTTACCCTGTGCCAAATTAACAGTGAAGGCCTTTGAAAGGATGCTTCATCTGAGCTCTTATTATCAGAAATATTATACAAGCTGGAATTGGGGCCCGAGTGCAGTTGCACTGCTGAGATAACTCCCACTGTTGGATCAATGGCTGGCAGGAGTCCACCAGTAAAGGGGCTGTGAACAGCAGTGCAGCCTTATCCCAACGACCCAGTGCATTGTTCTCTGCTGGAGCCTAAAAGAAGAAAGCTTGAAAAGGAGGAGGAAAGTCTGGGAGTTAGAAGTTGGCAAGCAGATATTTTTCTGGGGCCTCTTTCTGTGATAGTCCTGCAGGATCAAATAAAGTTTATTATATGGGATCTCAGTTTTCTTTTCTCCAATCCATCTTACATGCAATTATAAATTGTTCTTCCAAGAGCTCTTATCGGTTATTCTACCACTCTATAACCTTCAGCTGCTCTGTCTTACCATAAGAAATAGATTTCCATCCCCAGAATGCGAAGTCCTTTAATGCTTCCCATACTTCAGTGCACACACCCATCACCTGGAGATCTTGCTAAACTGCAGTTCGGATTCAATAGCCCTGGCGTGAGGCTAATTGTGCATCTGTAATAAGTGTCCAGGTGACGCCCATGCTAATAGTCTATGGAACATACTTAGAGTGGTCAGGCATTAGAACGTTGGTCCTCAAAGCTTCATCTTGCATTAGAATCACCAGCAGTGTTTGTTGAAAGAGAGAATCTTAGTAGGTCTAGGATGAAGACAGAGAATTTGCATTATTAACAAGTTTCCGGGTGCTGCTGGTGGTTCAGAAATGACACTTTGAGGAACACTTCTCTAGTGGTTCTCAAATCTGGCTGCACTTAACTATCACCTAATTTAACATGACAAGATTTTAAAGCATGTCTCCCAATTCTACCCTAGACTAATTACATCAAAATCTCTGGGTGGGAAGAGGGATCCAGCATCAAAAACTTTTTAACTCCTTAAGTGACTTTTGAAATGTAATTTCGTTGAGATCTGTTCACCGCCATACAATCCATCCAAAGAATACAATCAGTGGCTTACAGTAGCATCACATAGTTGTGTATTCATCACCATGATCATTTTAAGAACATTTGCATTACTCCAGAAAAAGAAATAAAAAGAAAAAGAAGGGTGCACGAGTGGTTCTGTGGTAGAATGCGTGCCTTCCACATGAGAGACCTGGGTTCGATTCCCAGACCATGCATTCAAAAAAAACAAAAAAGACTTCAAACATCCCATACGCCTTACCCCAGCCTCTTTTTGACCACCACTATTGGACTCTACCCAATTTTAAGACTTGCAATAGAAGTAGGTTAACTAAGACAGTGTAGTATGGTCAGAGATAGATATAGAACTCAGCGAAACAGAACAAAATATCCAGAACTAGATCCACGTAAACAAGGGCAACTTTTTTCTATATAGTTATACAATCATTATTAAAGATCAGGGCTGCTGGATTACAGTTCAGTAATGTCAGGTATTTTCTTTTGGATATACTAAAACACTAGACACTAAAAAAGTACTATATAATGAGTCAGTAGACAGTTATTCATTGAATTCTAACTTCTCAGTTACACCTCCCTAACATTTGATCTTTCTCTCAATCTTCAGGAGTATCTGGTCAATGACCATTTTAACTTCTTCATGCTGGAAAGGGGTGCTGACCTTATGGGACAGAGGAATGGAAGGGGTTGAAGTTCCTGGAGAGACCTGTACCTCTGGGTTTCAAGGCCTATCTGGCATAGGAACAACCCAGGAACAATCTGGAGGCCTTTAATTTCTGAAAAAAATAATCCTACTAAGAAAAACTTTTATAAAGACTTAGATAAAGCTCAGGGTACTCTGTACGGTTTTTGGGAATACTGTTGATTGGGGCATGGCATACTGTGGTAGTTTGAAATATCTGGCTAAAGCTTGCATAAGAGTAACCTCCAGAATAACTTCTCTACTCTGTTTGAAATCTATTAGCCACTGAAACTTTATTTTGTTACATTTCTTTTCCCCCTTTTGGTCAAGAACCCATTCCCAATCCCATGATGCCAGGGCCAGGTTCATCCTTGGGAGTCATGTCCCACGTTACCAGGGAGATTTACACCCCTGGGAGTTATGTCCCACATGGGTGGGGGATGGGGCGGAGGGGGGCTGCATAGTGAGTTTGTGGGCAGAATTGGCTTACCTAAGTGATTTTTAATTCAGATCTAGGGTTGAGAATCACTACTTTAAAACACAACTTCCAACATGTTTGGCTTCCCCACATATGCTTTGTCTTAATAAATTCCACAAATTTGGTTTAAGCTGGTTTTTCCCTTGAAACACACTTCTTTACTGACTGTCAAAATTCCATTTGTCTTTTGTGGCATCTCTCAGACACCATCTTTCGTGAGGCCTTTCTTAGGCCCATAGCCGGCACAAAGGCTCATTCCTTGAGCTCCTTAAATGCATTGCTTTCCAACGTGTTAGGTGGTGATTGAGAGTCTGCCTGCCTCACTGCAATTATCAGTATGCCCTTCCTGTTTCACTTTATCCTATCATCCCTCAGGGGCAGACTCTTTTGGAAACCAAGTGCCTGTACCAGAGTTATTAGCCTAGACGCAGATCTCCCCTCACCAGCTTGAGAGCAACTTTTGGGGAGGGATCGTGTCTTGTACACCCTGCTTCTCCCTCCCAAAGCTTTGGGCCACGTTTTCCTGCCTAGAAACACCCCCCACCACCACCACCACCACTCATTGTCTGGTGACCTGATCTACATTCCCAGCTACGTGGCTGAATACACCCATTCTCCTCTGTAAGGTTGCTGCTGTGTCACAACCTTCCCTATAAGTCACAACCTTCTCATGGGCAGAGAGCGTACCAAGGTCATCTTTATATGCATCCCCTTCCTCTTTAGGTTCTTGCTATTCAAAATGTGTCTCACCAGCCAGAAGCATGGGTATCACCTACGGCTCCTTAGAAATGCAGATTCTCAGGCCCCACCAACCCTCCTGAATCACCCATATTTCAAACAAAACCCGCAGGGGATATGTGTTCACATCAAAATTTGAGAAGCAGTTCTTCGGGAGGTGAGATAGCAATACAATTAAGAGAATGAGTTCTGACTCAGACTTTTAGTTTTGGGATCTTGAGCGCGTTATTTAAACTTCGACATCAGTTTTCCCATCTGTAAGAGGAGGAAATAATAGTACTCACCTCGTAGAGTGTGGGAGGATTAAATAAAGGAAGGTAAGGAAAGCACTCAGAACACTAGGAACACTCAATAAGTACAGTATGAACTTTCATTACTTAATTAAAACTGCTTGTCTTTAATTGCTCTTGACTTGCCATCTGGAATGGGCAAGAAAATGCAACAAAATTCTGATTGCATTTCAGAAATATAAAATGTAAAAGGTAATAAATAAAAATATTAAAAACCCTTTAGCAAATGTTAGGGAGCGTATGAAATCATTCCTGCATTGAATCTTAAGCTCTTTGGTGGCTGAAGCCTTTAAAATTACCATGCCCCAATTTTCTGCTGTGTCACTAGGTTTTCCTCTACCGCGCAATTCTTTCAAGCCACCCTTATTCTTCTCTACCTAAACAACTTCACTTAGGGCATTTTGTTTCTCAGACCCCAAATCTCCTGTTGCCTTGGCAATTACCTCAGCGGCAGTAAAATGCGCGCCTTGCTTCATGGAAACATATGCATACACTGCCCCCTAGGGGACCTAGTGCATCATAACTCTCCAGAGCAAGGAAAAACAAAGCTTTGGCATGTATGTCCTTGCCTCGGAGGAAAAGTGCTGAAAACTGTGACAGTTAATACAGCTTTGAAATGACTGCTGGACTACTCTGAGTGTTAAGTAATATTAATCTGCACCAGTGTGGGGCCCTTGTAGAATTTGTGAAACAGGTTCTGACATATATAGCCTGGGTCTGATTCCCTCAAACATTAGGAATAGAAGCATTGAACAAGGAGAGACTGGAATGTTAAGCAACATTTCAAATGAAATCTTACATACAGTGTGTTTACTAATAAGAACATGACACACTTCTATCCACCATATGTCCAATTTATATGCAATATATATATACTATAGCTTAAGATGCTGGAAGAATGGTGAGGAAAATTTAGCAACTGATGAAAGAATTGAAATATTGAGAGGCTACTATGTACCACACAGTTTTCTGGGCACTTGGCATCATCACTAAACAAGAGAGAAAAAGATCCCTACTTTACTGGAGCTGACATTCTAATTGTATCGGTGGCCATCCACCCTCATCCCCCTGCTGCCTCCTTCAGCTCCCTGTAAGCTTCTCTTGGCTCAGGCAAGGCATGGGCTTTCCTTGGAAAGGAAGATATTAGCAGCCCAGTGTGCCCCTGTCACTCCAAAGGCATCTGATGACAACCTTGTCTCTTTCACATAACCTAATAGGGTTCCTCTGTCCTTCCTTCCTTCCCCCCACCCCGTCCTCCCTTCCTTCTCTCTCTCTCTCTTCTTTTTGTTTTCTTCCTGTTTATTGGAGGGCTTTGTCGTTTGTGAGTTTTCCAGCATTTCCCTAAGCCTTTCCAGATCTACACCAACTACCCCTACCAACTGGGTAAGAAAGAACACTAGCTCTCAAACCAACCCCCACCCTAATGCTGCCTTCTTCCCTACACCCTGCTTTGTTTTCCATGTCTACTGTCTGCACCATGGTGTTTTGTCAGGTGCAGCGTCTCATTTTTCTAATAGACTTAGATGACCACATTAAGGATGCTTAAAATGAGAACTGAACATTCAGTAACATACTGGTAGCCGTGTTGTTAAATAAATGTATTAGGAAAGGTAACACTTAATTTGAAGGAAAAAAAGAATTTAAGAACTTTTTAAACATACTTCTTGTAGAAGCCTAAGAAAGGTTTGGGGGATGTACTACAACGCATCTGCTCTCTGATCCTTATCCTGGATCTGGAGTGGGAAAGAGAGAAGAGCTATGAGGATCCTGGGAGCAAGCAAGCTTTACCACCTCACTTCCTTGAGGAGCCCAGGAGACTCAAACTGATTTGCAGGCCCCTTAAAAATCCCACAAAAAGTTCCCAATGGCTTCCATTCAAAAGTTACATTAGAACTCCCAAACTACATTTGTTTCCTTCTAAGGCTCTGTCCTTGTCCTCATTCTGTCCCCACTGTGGTCTCCAGAGCTGTCTCCTGATGGGTCATAATTCCCTCCCCATCGCCACTTTGGAAGGACACTGATTAAGACCTCTTTGTTCTCTGTGTTCCCTTGATATGGCAGGAGTCCCATTGCCTGCAAAGTTGCTGGGGGGCCAGACTGCAGTGACCACTGCATACCCTTCCTGACCCAGGAAGACTTCCCTTGGGTCCTTCCTGAGATGGTGCTCAAGCAAACGAGGAGGTCTAGGGGGACATCATCCAGTCGTGCATGGTTGCACACATGCACGCACTCACGGATGTGCCTGCCCATCAATCACAGCTTCCTTCTCCATCCTAGAGGGCTCTCTGTGGAGACAGGATTGAGAATTAGCCACCCAAGACTGTTTTCTACCTCCCTTACAACTATTCTCAGTTCGATTCTGGCTACTGAGCTATATGCCCTTTCCATCAATTGATCAACCAGAATGCATGCATGTTCACTAAGTGTCCACTCTGTGTTGGAGCTCATCTGTTCTGGTCACTGCCTGGGCTCTGTCAAGGTACTAGAAGCATGCACAGCACATGGGAGTCACTCAAGAAAGAAAACCAACAGCTACATCTATGGAGCACTGACTTGGTAGCAAGCATCATTCATTTCTTAATTTACTCAATCTTTGAAACAACCCCTGTTTTACATCTGAGGAACATGAGTCTTACAGAGCCTAAATAAGTTGCTTGATGTCGCACAGCTGGTACAACACAACAACAGAATTTAAACCTGGAAGTCTGACTGCAAAGCCCTTACCCGCCATGCTGTGCTGCTTCCTCTCGGAGTGAGTATCCCTGTTTGAGACCCTCCTGCTTCCTTGTTTGGGGAGCAAAGCTAATAACCCTGTTCTGTTTTTAGGAACTTTTCTGGTAACATGGGGGTTAAGGGCTGAAATAAGAATTGTCTCTCCTTTCCCCCAACCTTCTCCCTGGGGCTGGGGCCCAGACATTCCTCCCAATTCTGCTTCTAGGACAATCTAGCCCAACAGGAACTCCCCATCAAAGAAAATGCCAACTTTCAGCTGTGGCTTCTCAGGTCAAGACAAAATAGATAACTCTGCAGCAAGCCAAATGTCCCAGAAACCGGCAGCAGGGATAGCAGCACTATTACCAAATACTTAAAGTGCCTGTCGATGGTTTCCTAACAAATGGCTTCATTCAGACTCTCTCTCCAACAGATCAGCTGCTGCGTGTCCACTGGAGGCTGCGAAAGGCCACGCTCCTGCACTCTCTTTCCTGCTCCAGAAAATGACACTGAGACGTAATGAGCCTGGAGGAAGTCAACCAGACAGGAAATACACCCACTTGAGTGCCTGAGCTGGGGGAAGAATTTGGGGAGACCATTTGTCCCTTAGGAAGACGCTCATTTGATACAATGTGGCCAGCAATCATTCACTCTCTCATTGGTGGGGAAGGCGGGAAGGGGTTGATTGCAGAGTGAACTTTAAACTAAGAGGACGAGTAGGGTGAGGCCGATGACCAGGGCCAGTGGTGATGTAAGATGAGCTTCGGTCAGGATTTCCTGGAGCTGGGTCAGAGTTGATAAACCTTAATTTTAGATGGTACTGATATTTTTAGTGAAAGTCCAATAGTTTCTCCATTTGGGGGGGTGGGTGGTGGAAGGAGAAGGGATAATTTCCTGGGGTTAGTCATTTCCTCTCTGCTGGTGGAAGGATTTAGCTGTGCTTCTGTGTCACAGGAAGCGCCTGGCGACGGTAAACACGGCTGATATAATGGGAAGTTACACGACTGGTATGTCAGAGCACACATTTCTTCCTGGTCCCTGGGCCAGGTGAGTGGGGGATGCTTCCTGTTTTTGGTTCTAAGAGGACCTCTCAACTTCCAAGAGCTGCCCAGGAAAATAAATCACAAGGACTGCTTAAGTAAGCAGCTGGGGCCATAGACACTGGAAAGTGATTTGGTGGCAAGAATTGCTGAATGTGCCCTGGCGGCCTCTGGAACTGCTGAGTCATCCTGCCCTCTGTCAGGTATATATGGAGGCCAAGTGGGTTCAGATCCAACACCATAAAGCAATCTTCATCTGAAGCTTGCTTGTTAGCCAAAAATGTCCTTAGTGGCTGGATCTCACCCACTCCTAAATTCATTCAGTAGGCTCTACAGAGCTCTAAAATCTCTTCTGAATCTGGGTCCTTTGTGCTAACTCTCTGATGTCAATGGTTTGATCATCTCTTGTATAGGTTAGTAAAATCACCTGCTCTCCCTGACGATTCACTCTTCCATGTGGATTCCTCCACGTTACTGGTAGGGGCAATGTTGGGAAATCCGTAGCAGCTTTGTCACTATTCCCCATCTCTCTGGTCCGTAGTAGACATTGCTAATCGGCCATGGCACTTTTCCTGCTAGGCCCAGACATGGGTGACCACACTGTCTACCTCAGCATTGTCCTTCAAGCTCTTTTTACCAATTGAACTGGCATTTGACATAAAGTCAATTTGCCATCTCAGTGCTTCTGTTATCCTCCTAAACACCAAATCTGTTTGGGTGTCTTTCCTGATGTGAGGCTTCCACTGTCTCCCAAGTGCCTTCAAAAGGAATTCCAAATTCCTTGGCAAGGTGCCTAGGGCCTGTCATAATCTCTCCTCTCCCTATTTGTGCAGCCTCATCTTCTAACTTCTCCCCAACTTCCACTCATTCTTACAATCCATCTGGCCTTAGGGAACTTCTTGCTCTTTCCCAAATGTGCTTTGCTTTTCCATGACTTTCAGCCTTTCACAGGATGCTCCTGCTTTCTGGATTTTCCTTTTTCCTTTCTCCTCTTTGCAAACTCTCACTTATTTTTTCAAGCCTTCGTTATTCCTCTTCTGTATTGTTTCCTTGATGCCACCAGGCAAAGTAGTGCTGTTTCTATGTTCTCATAGGTTTCTGTTTTTACTTTTATTAAAGCATTTGTTATTATAATATGTTATCATGTTGTCTATGTGTTGTTATAATAATTATGTGTATCATAATTATGGTCATACATTTGATTGTTCATTCAACACATTTATTGACTGCTCCCTACGTGATGTGTTTTAGTAGGCAAAGTAATATACACAATAGATGTTTAATACATATTTATTAAATGAATGAACAAATATTTCCTGGCTAAAGTATACCTTTAGGTCTGTGTCAACAAAGTAGATTCCTAAAAATCCCAAGAATCTATGAGTAGTACTTAAATCTTTCCTTAAGTATTACACATACTTGTGAAAGTTAGTATTTTAAAATTCATTTTTACAAATATCAGCCCAGATGATATGTATATGCATTCATGTAAAATCACTCATCTACATGATTTTAGTGCATATCTGCATATCTTTTTTGTTGTCTTCCTTTTTTGCTTGCCTTTCCTCCCTTCTTGCCACACTTTGACACCCTCTGAGTGATCAATCATCCAGTTTATCAGAGACTGTTTCAATTTTAGCAGCTACAGGCCCACATCCCAGAAAAGCCCTGAGTCACGGACAAACCAGCATGGCTGGTCCCCCCACCCCAACCCTGTAGGGTCTTCCCTAAGTAATCAACGTTAGAAATCTAACATGTGCTTTTCCATGCTTTTCTTTGGATTTTATATTTGTCAATGCTTTATTAAAATGAGGTTATATTAATCCTAGAACAAGCTGGGGCTCGGCATCAAGGGATTGAGAAAACCTTCTCAACTGAAAGGGGGAAGAGGAAAATGAGACAAAATAAAGTGTCAGTGGCTGAGAGTTTCAAATAGAGTCGAGAGGCTATCCTCAGAGGTTATTCTTATACATTATATAGATAACCCCTTTTTAGTTTAAGGTGTATTAGAGAGGCTACAGGGAAGTGCTGAAACTGTAGAGCTGTGTTCCAGTAGCCATGTTTCTTGAAGATGATTGTATAATGACAGAGCTTTCACAAGTGACTGTCTGATTGTGAAAACCTGTTCTGAAGCTCTTTTTGTCTACAGCATGGACAGATGAGTAAAAAATAAGAATTAAAAATAAATAATAGAGGGAACAAAACAAAATGAGTTTGAACTAAATTAAATTACTTATTTTATGTTATTATATTCACTTTTCCCCATCCTTATTTGCCCACTCAACAATACCATGTGAAAAACACTCCACGTTAACTGTTATAGCCCTATTTCATTCATTTTATTGGTTGTATAATATTTCCTAGTGTGAATATTCAACAATATTTTTGGCTATTCCTCACTGATGGGCATTTACTTTGCTTCCTGTATTTATCCACTTTGAAAAATGATAGAGGGGTGTGTATGTGTGTGTGTGTGTGTGTGTGTGTGTATAAATATTTTCACCTATTGGTGCTTTTATTTCTATGAATAAATTTGCAAGATGGAATTGCTGAGTTGAATAGCAAATGTAATTTCAGCTTTTATAATTATTGCTAAATTGCTTTCCTAAAAAGCTGTAACTTACCACATTTCTGCCATCAATACGTAAGAATACCCTTTCCATCCTAGTCCCACAGTCTACCAGCACTTGGTAATATAATTGTTACTAATTTCTCCGTGATATGGTTATAAAATGACATCCCCCATTGTTACTTTAATTTGCATTTCCCTGACTAATAGGAAATGTAAGTATTTTAAAAATGTGTTTGACCATTTAGATTTGTTCTTCAGCTGTTTGTCTATTTGTATCTCTTATGGACTCTTAATTTATCAATTTTAAGAGCTTTTGCTACGTTAGAAATATCAGCTCTTTCTAATATGTTAGAAAAAAATTTATTTCCAGCTCTGATATTTACCTAAGATTTTATTTACTAGATATTTTGCCATACATTTAAATATGCCTATCTTTTCTTTTATAGCTCTGGAATTCCTAGTCTTGCCCAGAGATCATATATATATTATCTCCTATAGTTTCTTGAAATATTTTTGTTTTATTCTTTAAGAATTTAAGTCCAAGATTTTTACCTTGTATCGTTTGACTGGCCCACGCTTGATTCTTGTCTGACCTGTGATCTGATTGATCCGAGTAGTGATAAACCTAACCCAGACAGTGGGTGGCAGGTAAGTGTTGCATGTCTTCCAAGGCATCCGGGGACCCTGGTGAGGCTCTCCGTCCCAAGCCACCTCCTTCCCCTTCCCCATCCCCACCCACCTTTCATGGGCTCTCAAATCCAAAAGCTAAAACCCATCAAGATCTCTCGGCAGCAAATTACTTTGGGTCATTAAGTTACCTGTGCCAATAAGATTTTAGGAACACAAATGGAGGTATGGTATTTGTTTTTTGAGTTTTGGCCATTTAACTTCTATCTGTCCCCACCCCCATCCTTTTTAAAAAAACTGCTTTTGATTTTCCTCTGGTAAATAGCTCCATTACCCACTGTCAGTCACATGCTTACAGGTGGCGTTGACTCCATGCCCAGATTCAGGGCATACTCCCAAGCCACGTGTCCCTGGCATTCCCCTGGCAGTCCTCATGGGTCATGACAGAGCACCACCAGTCAGAGCTCACGGGACGCAGAGAACATTTTTTCAGACCTCCTGGGAAAGAGTTTTTATCCTTTTTCTTTCCTATTGGATATATACAGAGAATTTTCTAGTAGTGGGGTCTGGTGACAATTACCCTGGTACCAGCCTAATACTGTGGTGGGGCCAAGAACGTGGAGCCAAGTAAAGGAAGGTGAGAAGCTGGATCCTGACCCCGTTGTCTGAGCTGAAGGTCAAATTGGATGTGAAATGGTACCTTCAAACTGGATGTGAAAATCACGTTGATTACAAGAGTCATTAAATTCCTCTTTTTTTTTAAAAAGAAACTTTTATATTCATTTTCCCACTTCTTGCAACTGTAAGAGTCTTTATACATAAGATCTTTCTTCTCAGTGGTAGTGAATGAATAGAATTCTGACAGGAATTCCCTGTATAATCTCTCCCTTGTAAGTCTCTGTATTATTCTCCATCCTGAGCATAAGCCATGTCCATCACAGGTACATTGAGGAATCAGTGTGATAAACCTTGAGTAACTTCACAAAGGGTTAAACTACTTCTCGGGAGAGACCTCCACCTGAGGGTATAAACAAGTCAGGCGTCCAAGTTGGCTTGAGGTGATTCTGGAAATGGCATGAGGTTGTCCTTATTTCCTCATACTGGAGTCCCCAGAGAGAGGGGACTATGTTTGGAAATGTAACCAGCGACTCACTACTAATTCTATATGACCTCATAGAATATTTGGGCACCTTCTTTAACTTATAACACAGTTAGTTAGTGTAACCAGTGTTGACATATGCAAGGTTGGAGGACACTAGATAATTGATCAGGGGAAATAGCCTCAGTGGAGAGAGCATTTTGTGGGAACAACACTGTCCAATGGGAGCTAAGGAATATTAAACACACAGGCAGGGCCTAGATCTACAGCAACACTCAATAGAACTGGCAGAGAGGCATGGCAGACCCAGCAGTGTCCAGCAGACCTGAGACTGTCTAGTAGAGGGAGGCCAGAATGGAGAGGAAGAAAGCAGCAGATGCCACATGTTAACAGACTGAACTTCTCTTGGAGCCCATGCAAGAAAATTCCTGGAGACTCCCAGGAAAACTTTGGATGGGGTAGATTGTGAGGGAGCTGAGGTCCTGTATTCATAGATAGGAACAAGATCTTGCAAATTAGTTGCTGCCATAAATGACCTCCATAGTCAGTCAAAGCACATTGTGACTTTGCTGTCCTAGGCTGTTGACGATACATGCATGTTTCTCCCCTGGCTTGTTTCCTGTAGCCACTTTCTATTTCTAAACCCTACCTATCCTGGAAGACTCCGCAGGAAGTTCTCTTTTTCATAGAGACCCCTGAATGCCTGAAAGGCAGAGTCAAACATATTCTCCTCTCTAATTTTATGGCATCTTTTAAATACTTCTACTCAATACTTTTCATGCTTTCCATAATTTGCTTAACATGTGTCTCGCTGAGTAGACTCTGAACAACTTATGTTCATATTTTTTATTTCCCCCAAATTCAGTATCATAACTGGCACATAGTATTTGCTCAATAAATGTTTGAAGAATTTCTAGCAAGATTTCAAAAAAATATTATTCTCCAGGTCTGTCTCTGAGGCAGAATGTATTTAGAATCAGAGTCTTTTTGAACTGTCACCCATTCTTTGAGGATTGATTTGGAAGATTTTTGCAGGTTCAGTATTGAACTTTTCTTGCTGTTTCTACTTTACTGGAAAATCACAGCTTCTGTAGTTATTTTTCCAGACAAGAGGGGATGTGGCTAGAAATTGAGGGCATCTGACTAGGTTTTTTGAATTAGTGACCTTAATCTCCAATGCCAGAAGTAATCTTTCTTTTGTGAGGCCCATTTAGCTGAGAAAGAGTTAATACTTACACTACTTCACGAACAAATTGCTTCATTCGGGGAGGGAAAAAAAATTCTCCCAGAAAATTGGATGTCAGTGGATTATTCCCCCTTAGAACCATGGATTAGTGTGCTTGGGGAGGGCATCCAAGGGGAAAAAATGTAATATCAATGAATTTGTGGGCAGTGCCTGCTCTTTCACCCCACCTCAATTACAGGTCTCTTTATCCCAAGCATCGTAGGATGCATGTCACGCTGCCTACCTCACTTAAGCCTATTACAGACTTTTTATTATTATTAAATATTTGAGAGCTCTTTAGTATTGGGATGTGCTTGCATCTGTGTTCACTGAATCAGCTCTCGCTTTTTCCTCTTTCACCCAAACGTTGGCAATTCAAGAATTCTTTAAGACAAGGAAGATCTTAAAATGTCACCTTACTTTATAGTCTTATCATAAAAAATATATTTTATGGAGTGAAGATATATGGGCTTTTAAATGATATATGCATGTGTTTTCCTAAAAAACGGAGTCAAAATTTATGATACTCATTGCCAAAAGATAAATATTAGGCTTAGTAAGCCAAGGGTGAAGTTACCAAATGTTAAGAAAACAAAACTAAACAAACCAACACAAACAAGTAATAAAACTTATGAGGTACAAGCACTCATTTCCCTTGATCATTTAAATAACTCTGGATGGTAGAAAACCTTAATGCATTCTTCAGTACTAATGACATTTTCATGAAAGCGGGTATTTTTTATTTAACAGCATTATCTATCTCTCCTCCATCACAATAAATTGAGGATAAATTTAAGCTTTCACAAGGTAACTAATAGAATAATAATAAGCCTGATGGATCTTCCAGGAGCTGGAATTTTTCTCTTAAGATAATAGATCCTGGGCGGGCCACGGTGGCTCAGCAGGTAAGAGTGCTTGTCCGCCATGCCCGAGGACCTGGGTTCGATTCCCAGTGCCTGCGCATGTAAAAAAAAAAAAAAAAAAAGATAATAGATCCAGAAGTCCCAAGAACATTGTCTACCAGTCAGGAAATATCTGCGGAATCAGCAACCTCCCCAGAAGAAGCCTGGGCTCCTAAACATCCAGAGTAAACGATTTGGTGTCATCTCAGGTGTTTGAAAGCCACAGTCGGAGAAGCAGATCTCACCCTGTGATATCAAGCAGCTGCTGGTATTGAGAATTATAACATAAAAAGAAAATGAGAGTCTCCTATGTGAGTGGAGAAGGAGGGGATTCAGCTGCTTAAAGGGCAGCACTTTGGCTAACATGGAGTTCTTGAGTGATTCCAAGGACTGGACAGGAAATGTGTAACCTTTTAAAAAAATTTTTCCAAAGATGATTTTAATATGTCAGCTGCTTGTGTGTACGCCTTTGAGTGGTTTCTCAGGTGTAGTGTCTTCTACTGGCAAAATGCTTCAGTGGCCTTGGATGTTGACAACAGGGACACCTACTAGCCTTGAACTAGCAGTTGCCCCAATTTCACGCAAGGCATGCTGCCCCAGACAGAAATGGCAGGTTACCAGCTTCCTGGCATCAGAATGGGAACAGACATAAATCTCACCAGCAAGCAGAGATGAAAGTGAAAATAAAGTGTGAGGAATCAAAAGGAAATTGCAGAATGTGTGGCAGATGTTGTTAGATTTGTCTAAGAAAGCCCCATGAGCCAGCACATGATTAATGACATTAGTGAGTGAGGTTAATGGTTCTGGACAGTGCTACTTGGGCTTTTTAAAAGTAAGCATGGAACAAAAGCTAAGGCCACAGCAGGAATGGACAAATGAAACAATTTCAAAACATATAACATGTCATCTGCTTACGTAAATCAATGATTGAGGCTAACGGAAAGCAAAAAGTAGTCAGGGGTCCCTTTGATGAGGAGAGGATGGCCCTTTGCTTACT
Organism: Tamandua tetradactyla; assembly: GCF_023851605.1. Lineage (NCBI taxonomy): Eukaryota > Metazoa > Chordata > Mammalia > Pilosa > Myrmecophagidae > Tamandua > Tamandua tetradactyla. The sequence goes on along the minus strand of NC_135329.1, from coordinate 179,529,540 downwards.
TGATGGAACTCCCTTGAAGATGGCAGATTTTGAGTGACAGGCAGGTTACCATGAATTCCATAGGAGGCAATGCCATCCATAGTTTACATCATGAATATCATGGCCTTAATTTATGCTGTGAGCAATGGCTGAGCACAGGTCCATTACACACCCACTGAAGATGATTTATGTGGGCTTCATGTAGTTGGGCTTTAATTATTCACGTGATTTTCAATAAAAAATAAGGGCAGCGCAGTGCTGAACGTGAACAGGTTGGCGGGGCAAACAGCTGATTGGAGAGGCTAAATTTAGCCAAGGAAGTGAGAACATTGCCTTTTCCTCCACATCAGGTATGAGAACAAATTCATAAGCAGAATTTACACTTTTCCTCCCTCTTTCACAAACACAAACTGCCAACCTGTTAATCAACTCCCTGATGGCAGACAAATGTCTCTGGGATACATGTGCCAAATATCAATTGTTATTGGCTGGAACCCAATATGATGAAATGAATTGAGGTTGCTATTCTGTTCACTGCAATGCAACGGCTGATCAATAATGAGTAATTGGACATCACTCCACGAAGAAGAGAATGCTGAAATAGGGATATCACAATGAGTTATGGTGCATATTAATCACTGTCTAACCATCTCATCAATGTAATTTCCTCTCAACAACCTGCTATGATATTTAAATATGGGGAGGGTGTTTTTCCATTTTCCCCAAGTATTAATTTGAAGTTGAAAACTTCGTGACTCAAGAAATCACACTTCAGTGCATCCTCACACTTAAGTTGGTGTGAGCTTCACTTATGTCAAGTTTTTAACAATGCACAGCATGTATAGTGGGGTAAAAAAAAAAAAACCCTCTCCGAACTTTAGTGAGGGGAAAAAATGGGAACGAACTGAACAACCGGAATTCATCTGGAATGTGGCTTTTCCCCAGAAGCAGCATTTGTGTTAGCTCTTGTTCTCCTTCTTATACCTAAGAGATCATCAAGGGACCAGCAGGAAGAGAGGAAAAAATATTTTCAAGAGCCAGGCCCTAGAAAAAGTTGAACTGTTCTGATGATAAAAATGAAAATTCTCAGTAGTGCTCCCTCTTGAGATTCAAATGGCTGCTCCAAATGCATGTCTGACTGTGGGGCAGTTGGATGAATTTTGTGTATTTCAGGATGTGGTTACCAGGGCTCTTTCCCTCCGTGACCACTGGCTCATTTAATTTGTGAGCTATATAGCATAATTGCTGATGAATAAAGGCGGTCCTGTTATTTTTTTTTCCCCATCTTTTAGGGAGCAGAATTTCCTGAGCTTGAAGACTTAATGTTATTGGTATTCTAGCTATTAGCCAGATCCTTTCATCCAACATCAACAACAATAACAAGAAACAAAACAAAACAAAATGTTTTTTTATTCTTTTTTTGGCAACTTTTTGCCAAAACTTTTTTCCATCAGCAAGGGGAAAGCCTGAAAACAAGCAAAATTTGTTTTTTTCTTTTCTGAAGTAGAATCCCAATGATTTTCCTCAAATAAAACAATAACACTTTAATACCTTGGAAAAGGCTAATTCCAGAACTCCAGGAAGTTCTCTCACCACAGAAGGTAAAAGTGAAACATGAGTTTTGGTAAAAGAAAGTGACATGACAGGAGAACTGGGAGATGGTGTGAACCCACGGAGAGTTGGAAAGTGGTTTCCCCTTGTGCGTTAAAGTCTGGCCCCTGAAGGAGTAATGTGGTATCTTAATCAACACTTTCCCAATTTTATACTCAGCAAATTAAAGAGACATAAGAGGACGGAGGAGAAAGTTGAGCCTGCAACGGCTTGTCTTCAGTTTCCTCTGATAGCCTCTTTGCCAAGCAAATGGCACCAGTATGTAATAACTCGAGCAAGCTTCCAAAACCTGTTTTGGGGTTTCTTTAGCAATTTTCCCTAGCTGTTCTTTAAGCCAGTCAATTTGCTTTAACTCTTTTCTTGTGAAAATCATTTGGGAATGGTTGGAACAGGATAATAGCCTGTTCACCTGGATCTAATGGAGCCAAATAGTTGCTTGTGAGCTCACATGTTTGTCCAGGTTTGAAATTCTAGTTTGAAGTCTTTGGGTTTGTCAGTGTCAAACTATCAAGAATATTCCAAAGCCAGACTTCAAAGTGAAATTCTCTCAGCTTCCTTCTTGACAGTGGGCCAGAGATATATTCCAAGAACAGATGTACCTTGAGATTTTAGGATTTCCTCTGTCAGACCTAAGTTTTTACAGAGATGAGAGAGAAAGAGAGAGAGAAAGAGAGAGAGAGAGAGAGAGAGGCAAAGAACAACAATGACAAAATGTAATCGAGTTTTTTCTGACCAGAGTTCCTCCTTCAGCTCAGATTTTGGGAGATATTTGATGGTATGAAACTCTTTTATCTAAACAATTTTGTCCCCACTAATGGTTCACAACCCTGCCTGTAAATTAGAATCACGAAAGTTTTTAGTAAGCACAAGTACCAGGTACCCACCACCAGAAACCAATTTCATCATCGACTGGGTGAGGGGCCTCTCAAGGTTTGGGCCATTGGCCTGCTTTGTGACCTCTTTGAAGACAGGGTTGTGTTTTATACCTTTTCATTTCTACAGGACCTCAGTATACATGTATTTAATGAATGAATTCTGACAGGTTCTTTTAAAGAGCGTGCAGCAAATAGGAGGGTAATTAAGAGAAGAGACACCCAGGGTGAGGACACATTCTCATGGACTTAATTCATAGCTTCACCAGAGGGTCCAAGGCATACATCAGTGTATGCCTCGGGCCACCACTCACGTCTTCTGTGCTTCAGTTTCCTCATTGGAACTACAAGTAAGGTTGCCAAATCAAATAAGAATACAAGGGATGTATTTAAATTTGAATCTCAGAGAAACAACAGATTATTTTTTATGATCAGTATGTCCCATACAATACACTAAAAAAGTTATTCATTGTATCTCTGAAATTCAAATGTAACTGATTATCCTGTAATTTATCAGGTAACTCTAGTTATATGGTACTGCTGGTTGAAGGAACTATACTGGGACAATTTTTATTAATTGAACATTAGGCAAAGTGTGAGGGTGTCACCCTACCAGAGTGGTTTATAACTGCAACAAAGGGCCTGGATTTTAGGTGAGGAAGACGTTTGTCTGAAATGTGAGCATGCATCATGTTTGAGGAGGTGTCTGAGGACAGCTGGCATCTTCTAGGACCAGAAAGTCAGTTTCCCCAGGCTTTGGTGGCGGTGGGGAGAAGTAGGTCTGCAGGTCTGTGAGTTACGCAGGTGAACGATGGAGGACACTGGTACTTTCTAATTCACAGTTCATTGATGGGTTGATAGATGCAAATAGTAAAATGATTTCCTGTCTAGCAATCATAGCATCCAATCAGAGAACAAAACATGGGGTTGGTGTCCCAAAAGGTTTGGTAAACATTTTTACTTTTTCATTGTCCCCCTCGACTTCACCTATATGTCCAACTCCGAGTCACTCTGTGGTACCAGGTATAAAGCAAAGATCTACAAGATATTAATCTTTTGAGTTATTAGTAGTTACATACCTGCCAAGGAAAAAAATAACCTCAATTTAGTTATGGCATTACAGGATTCAGTTTTGTGGAAGCACGCAATGTTCTGGAGATGGGGTCTGCTAATTTATCATTGTTCCTTGACATTTAAGGGATGGCCTTAGTCATAGTGGAGAGTCATGAGTTCAGTAATCATATTTGCAAGAACTAAAATCTAATGTTCTCTATGTCCGTAAATGGAACCACCACCAACTAATTATTTCAACAGGCCAGAAACCAAGGAGGGTGCAAACTTGACACTTTACAACCATCCTACTGTGTTCAAGGCCTCATGGAGTCCTCTTCATTTTAGCTCCTAACTAGCCTTTGTATCCTACCATTTCTATTCCCACTGTCGCCATCCTCACCAAATCCCTACCGTCTTTTAGCTGAATCATTCCAGCTTCCCTGTACCCTCTCTTGTCCCCACTCCCCACCCTAGTGATATACCCATTGACTGATCTGGCGAGTGAAGAGTCATTACATGTTCATTAGGGTGATGTGCTTAATGCCTGACCTTCCCTGTGAGAATCAGGCAATGCTATTGCTCAGTACTGGCATAATGTGGAAGCTCAGTAACTATTATTAAATATTTAGAAACGGGGGGGGGGGGGGGACAGTGTGTGGTTTATAAGAAAAATACCTTTCCTCATAATGCTTTACACTGTAGAATTATTCTCACCATTGAACGCATTTTCATTTCTTAACTGATACAGTAACTTATGATGTAAGCAATAAGGTATTTGGGGCTCTAATATGCAGGTAAGAAAACCAAGGCTGTGGTAATTAGCTCCTCAAGCACAAATAGCTAAAAAAGACTGGACTAGAACTATAAATATGAATTCTTTTTTACCTTAAATTCTAGTGTATCCTGCTTATTTATGCTGCTTCAGTGTACACTTTGCACTAAATCGACAAAGGAGGGTCAATAGAGAATGTAAGTCTAGTTTAAGTGTCTCTTCTTTTTCAAACAATTTTGAAAATGCTTTCTCAGTTTCTAAAACCCAAGCCTACCCAGCAAGAGATTATCTGGGCAGAACTCTTTCACCTTCCAAGTGTCAGGCAGGGCCTTTAAATCATGTAAGACAGCTAAAAAAATCTCCTATTTTTAAATACCCCAGGAGAAAGAGATTCTTCAACCCCTGTGGGTAACTTCTCCTGATGTTGAACATTTCTCAAAGTCAGGAAATTCCTTCTTGTGTCCTAAATCCCTCATGCTGTAGTTTGAACCTGTTTCCTCCCGGCTGGTCTTCAGTGGAGACGCTGACCAGCTGGCTGCGTTCTTTGGCATGAGAGATTGTTTCAAAGAGAATGAGAACGCTGTTAAATCACTCCTCAGCTTGGACTTCCACAGGTTCAATAATCCCTATTCCTTTCACTATTTCTCCTAGGTCTCATTTTCCAGCCCTTTAATCGTCTTTTTGCTTTCTCCCACATAACTCAAAGTTTCTGTTGAGATATTGGGCTGGGGCGGGGGAGGGCGGGGGTGGGGATGGGGGAGGGCTTTTGTCCTTGAGGTGGAGGTGCTGGAACGGAGTGAGCGGAAACCAGAGAACCTCATTAGCAGCCCAGACTCCCCACCAGGAATACTCTCAGGTCTGGCATTCAAAAATCTGACATTCTCTGAGAACTTGGATGGATCATCAGTGAATGAAGTACAGAAATGCCACCTGAGCAACAGGATATTTGGCAAAAGCTTTCTTGGATATCTCTATTTGTATGCATCATGCCCACCTCTTTGGGTGAGAAGGTCTTTAAAACGGGTCCACTAAGGCACCGACTTTATATATAGTTCTGTATATTTGCACCTATGTTTTATATTTAGCCATTGACTTAGTAGGTAATTATTATACAATTCACATGGGGAATAAGATGTCAAACAGCTTTATATAAAAGAACAAAACTCTGGGATAACTTTGAGCTTGACATCATCTCATGTTCTTGCAGAATTCCTTGAGAAATAGCTACAGGTGTTCGTTGAATGAGTTCAGAGGGTAATGGTGAAGGATGTGGCAATGGGAAGGAATCCATTAAGGGGTAATTCCTAAGCAGTTTGTGCATCTGTTACATATCTCTGATCTGCTGGGTATAGTGTAGGTCTAGAGGTCTTAACTAGAGGTTGAGAACAGCCGCATAATAACTGTATTTGGGGATCCAGTTGGAACCTTCCAATAAGCTAAAGATCAAAGACCAATGACACAATGTTTGTGGTCAGATAATTGAAGCAAAAAAAAAGTGCTGTAGCAGGTCTAAAGAGTCCTGTTCAGAATAATCCCAGCTGGCCTCATTTCTTGGTAATTTGCACCAAAATGCTTGCTTTACCCCCACTTCCTCTCCCCACATTTGTTTACTGAAAGCATGTGCCATATAAAATTTGTATTTTTACTGTGAAAGTTGATTGATAAGGAAGATAAAGTGGAAGTTTTAAAAAATATCTATTAATAAGAGGTAACCCAAGTGATCTTTCTTTAAGCAGGAAACAATTACCCACTTTGTTTATCTTCACCATTCGGACCACATGACCCTTTTCAAACAGTGTCTCCTTATTTCCACTGGCTCTTTGGTTTCCCCCAGGAGTTTCAAGAAGCAAAACCCTAGGGTTCTTGTTAACAACCTGAGATCTCATCCCTCACCCCTGTACAGTACTAGCTGTGGGGAACCCTGACGTGAGAGCTGGGCCTCCCCAGTTCTTCCAGAGTTCAGCTTCTTTGTGCTTGCTCCTGGGGCCCCAGCGACACCACGTACTGAACAGAAAGCAAGGCAGTTTCCCACCCAGAACTGAGGGTGGTTCTGCCTACCCACGTGGCTCACCTGCCCGGAGACAACAAGAATGAGGACAGAAAGCCCAGCAGAGAGGGATTGTCTGCTACCCCCTGCAAACGTTCCCAACTCTGCCTGAAAACCAGAATGATCTGGAGTGCTTACAAAAATTACCTCTGCCCGGACCATACACCCCTGAAATTGAGATTGAAAGCTCCCATGAAGTTAAGTTTGAAAACCACTAATGAGACACTCGATGGCAAGGGGGCTGTGCAAGCAGCTCCAGAATTTGGGAGGCAGGGAAGCGCTAGGAAACACTAGGAAGTCTCAAGAAATAACTAAGCTCTTTCCCCTACTCATCCTTTGTTCTCTTTATTATATGTCATTTCCCTCCATCCATCTGTCTCTCCCTCTCTTCTTCTTTTTCTACCTTCTTTCCATCTTCTTTCCTCTCTCACAAAACATGCAGGAGGTAAGAGGGCAGTTTGGGGTGGGGTAAGTCTAAGAGGTGAGCAGCACCATCTCCAGGTCACAAAGTGGGAATGACCCTGCTTCAGGATCTGGCTGGCAGAGGCAGCACTAATAAGGCTTCAGTGCCCAGTCTCAACATCATTTTTCCTGGGATGCTTTTCCTGTATCCCCCAGTTAGAATTAATCATCCCCTCTACTGGTCTCCCATGGCATGGGGTCTGGGCTTTTCTTCTAGCACTTATCATGTTCTCTTTTGGTTGATTTGTATATATCTGTGTGGTAGGGTGAACTGGAGATCCTGACATCCAGTTTCTTCTCATTTGGTTGGGGGAAGAAATCTGGTGTGCAGATTTGAAAGTATTATGTATCCCAGAAAAGCCGTGTTTTAATCCTGGTTCAATCTTGTGGAGGCAGCCATTTCTTTTAATCCTGATTCAATAATGTAGATTGGAATCTTTTGATCAGATTACCTCCATGGAGATGTGACGTGCTGAATTGGGAGTGTGACTCTTTGATTAGATGGAGATGTGACTCATCCCATTCCAGGTGGGTCTTGTTTAGTTTACTGCAAGCCTTTAAAAGAGGAAATGTTTTGGAGAGTGCCAGAAACGACAGAAACCTCAGAGCCAACACAGTGAGAGCCGACAGAAACTTCAGAGCAGAGCTGACACCTATTCTGGCATTTGGAGAACAGAGATACAGATGTTTAGAAGTGCTTGGAGCCCAGCAGACATCATGATGAGATGTTAAGCAAGCCAGAACCTGGAGACAGTCAAGGGAAGCCAAGAGATGAAAGCCAACCCTGGAGAAGCAAAGTGAGGAACTCCATAGGAACAGAGGCTGAAAGCACGAAGCCCAGGAGCAAAGGACCTGCAAGGAACCAGTGTGCCCTCCCAGCTGACAGAGGTGTTCCAGATTCATCAGCCTTTCTTGAATTAAGGTATCTTTCTCTGGATGCCTTAGTTTGGACATTTCCATAGGCTTGGAACTGTAAGCTTGTAACTTATTAAATTCCCTTTATAAAGGCCTTTCCATTTCTGGTATATCCCATTCTGGCAGCTTGCAAGCTAACACATCTGGTAATTAGTGAGCTGTGAATAGAAAGAATGCACATTTATCAGGCAGATTAGATGGGTTATCCTCAGAAGAAACATAGTCATTGTGGCAAAATTTTTAATTTCATAAATCTTTAAGTGAAAAAAAAAAAGCCATAAGCCAGAGGGAAGTAAGTGTCTTAGTCACTTTGGCCTTCTCAATGCAGTTGGCACTAAGACTTTGGTGAGAGTTTTGAAAGTTGAGTCTGAGGTACAGCTGCCCGTATTTGAATCGTGGTTCTACCAACTACTTCATCAGTGACTTGAGCACGTTACTCAACTTTTCCAAGCCTCAGTCTCCTCATCTCTTAAAGGGGTCTGATACAGATCCCCACCCTATAGTGCTGTGAACATGGAATAAGGTACTCCATGAAAAGTCCCTAACACCATGCCTGGCACAAGGTAAGGCTCAATAATTGTTTGTTGTTATTATTAAAATGTCTGAACACATGAACATAGAATAAGTTTGAGCCATGCCTTCATTCCTGTGCTCACACACATATCCTAGGCAGAATGGATGGAAATGGCATTGTCTTCTGAACATCAGCACTCTTCCTGTTCTCAGGTTGCTCACTGCCTTCAGGGCAGGTGTCCCTACCTCAAAAGGCTTCCTTGGCCTTGAACCACATCTGCCTACAGCCATTCCTCATGACTCCACCACTTAAGGCTCCCTTTGGCTTTATCTAAATTCATCTGAATACAATACTAGAGTATGGAGAAAGGACTATATAGTTTAGTTTGCTCTGGGCCACCCCTCACCTTGGCCTGATCCCTGAAGGTCAGGCTGGCTTAAAGTCCTGACATCTTCAGGCCACATCTTAAGTGATTTCTCACTTCCAGTAGCATTGGGTTTATTACCACTGCCCAGTAGCAATTTAGGTAAATATCTGCTGGATGCTCCCAGACTGCTGGCAGGCAGTTGTGCTGATGGAAACGGGTAGGTACTAAGGCCATGTGATTGGGGGAAAGGTAGTAGCTACTAAGCGATATGTCCCTCCAGAAATTTCTTTTAAGCAATTTATGTCTTTCTTCACTTCCTCTGAGAAACTCACTGGGTTTTTTTTTTTTCCCATCTAAAGGCAAAAGGTAGCTAAGGATGTATTTATTTCTTCTTTTCTTTCATATACCTGTGATTGAAGCAGGACCAGTATCCCTGGAGCTCAGGGCTCATGGGGTGCCAGAGTTCAAGATCACATCTCTCCTTATAATTTTCTTCTCCAGACACTTCCAGGGGAAAATCATTTATTCTTGGTGCAAGTAAAATACATGTTTGTTTCAACTTCCTTAATTTTCCATGAATTAAAGTGATGTGAATAAAGAAGGTATTATAGCAGATCCAGGCTATATCAAGAAACTACAGCTCATTAAAGAAAAAGAATTCTCTAACAAGAGTCCATCCCACTAACGTTGTTTAAAAATCCCATTTTAAAGATAATAAGAAAATGGCTTTTTCAGGATTACTTCACCCCCACTTGGGTATAAAAGGCACAGAAAATTAAACCTTTTGAGTAATGCAAATGTTAATATCCAGCATCATGGACACAAACACAAATTCTTCTTCCTTTTTGGTGTAGCAGTGCTTCTGAATGGGTAAGGAAAGAGGTAGAGAAGAAAAAAATTCTGTCTGTTATTGTTGAAGCACCATTAAGAGTTCACTTGCTTCCTTCAAATGTACATTCATTCCCACTCAGTGACACCCCCTTTTTCTTTCTTTAAGGTAGCGTTTGTTTAATCCCTTTGCACTGCGGTCATTTAGATATGTGTTTGTAAAGTTATACCCTGGAATTCCCAATCTTACTGTAAAAGAAATTTCTGAGCCGTCCAGGCTAACTGCCCTCCTCTCCATTCATAACTTCCTATACCAGGGATTTAGCCCCATCTAAAAACAAGGGTACATTTTCTTATACTGAATTAAGAGTTGAGAAGAAATACATACATCTATTCTTTAGAGGCCTCTGAAACTTGCGCCAATACTCTAAACAGAATTTGTGGAGGAGTATGGAATTTGAAATTTGGCTCTGTGTTGTGCCCTTGTACAAATAGCTCAATTTTCTGAGTCTCAGAAAATAATAGCAATATATTGGTGAGGATTCTGGGCTCATTCTATCTTCCTGCTCTGCCATACTCTAGTGGTTCTGAGATGGCTGCCCTCCCCCAGGCATCTAGGTCTTCTTCCTCAGGGGAAGAGAAAGGATAGGTAATAGGCAAAGGAACATACCAGCTGAATCTTTCCTTTTTGATAGGAACACACTAGCTTTCCTGAAAGCCTTCCCAGGTGGAATTACAGTTTCCTTTCATTGGCTAGAGTTGTGTCACATGGTCACCCATAGCTGCAAGGAAGCCTGGGAAATCACGTTTTTTAAGTTGCCATACTGCGAACTGAACAAAAGCAGGCTTCTGTTAGTTTGGAAGAGAGGGAAAGCGGATGCTGGGGGCCATGGCAGTGTTTACGCCAATCGACTTCTCAATGTTTTTGTGAGGATTAAATGAGACATTTTGTGGAATGTCACATGCATCTAAGATGCCTAATAGTAAGTCTGTTCATGACAGGACTTTGTCGGGGCCATATCCCTCATGTGGACGAAGCTGTGTGCATCCAGGAAGAAAATCAAGCATGCACTGATGGGGCTTCACAGGGAGCCCTGCTGCGTGCCATCAACATCCTTGACCTCTATTCCTAGACTCGAGAGTCTCCTGCTCAGGGGGTTAAACCCCTGTCCCGACAGCACTCCCATGGGTGTTATAACAGCAGGTCTGCCAAGATCTTGGCCGGTTCTGGTGCCCTACATCATCCTCTGGGCTCGCCTACGTCTGAATATAATAATATGTTGATAAAATACCTTGTCAAACTCCACAGCAGTTCTCTGCCACATGGTCTCATTACACTCTTGCTTCATAATTAAAATTGAAAGAACACAAGCCCGCTGGACCTGTTATTAGCATGCAGTATGGCTGCCATGGAAGGAACGTCTCGTTTGATTTCTGGGCTTGGCCCCATATGCTGGCGGGGGTCTGGGGCCTTTGTTCTATGTGGTGATTCAACTTCCTCCAATTTTTTTTTTTAATCGAGCAAAATGTACGTGCATGAGGTACTGTTTTTCTGCTCTCAGTGGTGAGGTGTAGGGTGGGAAGTCCATATGACAGGACTGATGTGGAAGATGAAAGTAACTTGTGAGATGAAAATGACCTGGAGAAGAGATTAAACTAGCGTTTCATACTCTGGAAAGAAAAATGCTGTTTTTCAAACATTCCCATCCTACTCACTGCGAGTTGGAACTATTCAGAATACCTTATAGCGTACCTTTCTGAAGTGCCCAGGTTTCTGGGAAAAAGCATTAAATATACATATATACATTTTGGTGGGGGAGTGCTCTTCATTTCTAGCAAAAGTTTACCATGGGGATGGTGAATTGACTTTCTAGAATTAAAACCCATAAATCAGCATGCAAACGACAAGCCCATGCACTGCATTTGGCTAGAGGCTGCCTGTCCATAGGAAGGAAAGAGAAAACTGAGATCTCCTACCTTCAACTACAGTTTGCTGTGCTGCCAAGACCCCAAGAGGCTCAGACTCCAGTTAATCTTCTCAAATGACAGCGAAAGTCTGCCATGGCTACATCTTGTGCAAGACAAGGGGAAGACAATATAATGATTCTTGTTTTTGAGGAAACCTCAATTGTAAAGTCTCTTATACCTTCCAAGAAAGTATCTGGATAAAAGCCAGATATTATTCAGGTGCTGCAAATGGCAATGTGGGCTGCAGTGAGTGGGAAATCGAGAGGAAGGGACTATGTCAGACGTGGGTTACCTGATAAATATATTGGTCTGGGCTATGTTTATTTCAGGTGACAAAAAACATATTCACATTATTGTAAGGAGAAAAAAAAAAGAATGTGTTGCTCTGTAACTGGAAACTCCAAAGGTGGATCCAAATGCTTTAGGCAACAGCTGGATTCAAGGGCTCAAAATGGATTTGTTTTTCTCTCCATCTCTCATCCCTACCAGTCCCTTCTTAGTTCATTCTCAGATGGGCTATCTCCACATGACAGTCACTGATATCTTGAATTAATGTTTTTCTGACTTAGCAACATCATGGTATTAGTTAGCTATTGCTGTAAAAAATACTGTATAATGACAACAAAATCTCAATGGCACACAATAAGAAGATTTTATTTCTTGCCAATCTGGCAGTTGACCCTGGGAAGCTTTGCTTCAGTTTGTGGCAGCTGAGTCACTCTGTTCCATGTTTATTCCTTCTGAGGCTACAGATGAAGGAGCACAAGCTACCCGGGGATGTTCTTCTCAAGTCAAGAGCAGAGGTATAAAAATTTATATTTTGACTAGTGCATTTCTTAATATAATTTATATGGACAGGTTAATTGAACACCATAAGTACATGGAACCTTGAATAGGGCATGAGATTTTGTAAGTTTGTCCAGTGTGTTGCCCTGATAACTCCCAGAGTGATTTGAACGGTGACTAAAGAAGTATTTGCAAAGTCCCCTTGGGGGAATGGCAAGAAAGGGGGAAAATTCAACTTCCCCATTTGGAGAATTCCTGATATTCTCACAAGCAGTGGGGACAATCAAATCAATAGGCTGAGCCCTCAATCTTGGGGTTTGTTCATACAAAACTTATCCCAACAAAGGATAGGCTAAGCCTAGTTAAAATTAGGCTTAAGGGTCACCTCCAGAGAACCTCTTTCGTTGCTCAGATGTGGCCCATCTCTCTCTCAGCCAACACAGAAAGCAAACTCACTGCCCTCTCCCTCTCTATGTGGGACATGACTCCCAGGGGTATAAACCTCCCTGGCAATGTGGGGCAGAAATTCTAGAATGAGCTGGAACTCAGCATCAAGGGATTGAGAAAGCCACCTCAACTGAAAGGGGAAAGAGAGAAATGAGACAAAATAAAGTGTCAGTGGCTGGGAGATTTCAAAAAGAGTCAAGAGGTTATCCTGGAGGTTATTCTTAAGCATTATATAGATATACCCTCTTTAGTTTAAGGTGTGTTAGAGAGGCTAAAGTGCCTGAAACTGTAGAGCTGTGTTCCAGTAGCCATGTTTCTTTAAGATGATTGTATAATGATATAACTTTTGCAATGTGACTGTGTGATTGTGAAAGCCTTGTGTCTGATGTTCCTTTTATCTATGGTATAGACAGATGAGTAAAAAATATGGATTAAAAATCAATAGATATTAGTGGGCATAAATGTTAAAATAAATTGAGTAAATTGGAATACTAGTGATCAATGAAAGGAAGTGGTAAGGGGTATAGGAAAAAACCAGGGGGAACAAAGGTTAAAATATATTGGGTAGATGGAAATACTAGTGGTCAATGAGAGGGAGGGGTAACAGGTATGGTATGTATGAGTTTTTTCTTTTTTCTTTTTATTTCTTTTTCTGGAATGATGCAAATGTTCTAAGAAATGATCATGGTGATGAATATACAATTATGTGATGATATAGTGAGTCATTGATTATACACCAAGTATGGACTGTTCATATGTTAAGAATGTTTGTGTTTGTATGTTATTTTGTTTTGTCAATAAAAATATTTAAAAAAAAAAGCAGAGATACAAATGGGAGTGTCTTAAAGGATATTTCCAGCCTCTGTTTGTGTCATGTTTACTAACATCTCATTGATGAAAGTAAGTCACATGGCTAAGTCTGAAGTCAAGAGGCAAGAAAATTATTATATATAGGAGGAACTGCAAAGTTACATGGCCAAGGGTATGAGTAGAAGGAGAGGTGAAGAATTAGGACCAATAATTCAATCTACCACAGAAGACATCTCTTTTCCAGGGTGCAGCTATCAATCCTAGAGTGGAACTCATTGGGCTTTATTTGGGTGACATCCCTGAACCAATCTCTGGGATGGAAATGGAGAATTCTGAATGACTGACTGAGTGATTCAGATACAGCCCATCCTATGAAGGTGGTATTAATGGTTATGCAACAGGACATTGCATTTGGTAATTCCTGAGGACCACCTAGAGTGCAGAAAGAATACTCCAGAAGAAAAAGAAGGGATATGAAAAAGCATGCCTAGCAGATAAGAGGCATAGCTGCCACTGTTCACTTTATGAAAAAAGGGGTCTTCAACTACCTTGAAAATGTCTCTCAGATGGGTAAGGGTATAGCAGTCAGGGATGGTGTGTGCTGATGATTCCTCATCACAAATTCTACTAGTGCATATGTTGAGGATCTCCACATTTATATATATTCACATATATGCATACATGCACACTTACGCAAAGATGCATATATTCAAATGGGCATGGACTTTCTTTCTGCTAAAAATCGTGACTCTAAGTACGAAGTTGATAGATTTTCTGTGATTGTCACTATCACTGGGAGTACATAACAAATCATCCCAAAACTTAGTGGTTTAAAACAATGGCAACATTCATTTTACTCAGAAATCTGCAATGTGGGCTTGGCAGGAATAGCTCCTCTCTGCTCCATGTGGTGTCAGCTGGGGCAGCTCAGACTGAGCGCTGAATCATCTGATGGCTCGTTCACAAGTCTGGTGGTTAATCTTGGCTGTCGGCTGAGACCTTAACTCATCCGACAGCCAACTGTGGAACTGGAAACTCAGCCATCTGTGAGAATGGAAATACTGCTGTGGCCATTTTTGGAAAACTCAATCTGCATAGTAGCTTTCCCCTACCTGCTCTCATTTGAGTATGAAAAAAAAAAAAAAGAGATTTGGAGCCAGTCAGATGAAAGTTAAAATTCTTGATCTACCATTAACTATCCATGTGATTTTTAGTGACATTGTTCAGCCTTTGTGAGTACTGGGCTGCTGTAACAAAATTATCACAAATGTGGTGGCTTCAAACAACCAAAACTTATTCTCTCACAGATTTGGAGACTAGAAGTCTAAATATCAAGGTGTCAGCAGGACTACACTCTCCCTAATGGCTCTAGGGAAGAATTCTTCTGCTTTGGTTTGCTACAGCTGCCAGAATGCAATATACCAGAGATGGAATGGCTTTTAAAAATAGAATTTATTACATTACAGTTTCCAGTTCTAATGACGTAACAATGTCCAAACCACAGCATCCAGATAGATACCTTGACTCAAGAAAGGCCGATGGGTCCAGAACACTGCTGTCAGCTGGAAAGGCACATGGCTGGTGTTTGCTGGTCCTTTGGCTTCTGGTTTCAAACATCTTCCCTGGGGTTATTTTCTTTCTGCACTTCCAAACATCTGAATCTTGTTTGGGCTCACTCTGTCAGCTCTATGCCAAAATGTCTGCCCTTTTAAAAGACTCCAGTAAACTCATCAAGACACACCTTAAATAAGCAGGATCACAGCTCTGTCTGATCAAAAGATCACAGCCACAATTGAATGGATTCTATCTCCATGGAAGCAATCTAATCAAAGGATCTCACTCTACAATGTTGAATCAGGATTAGAAGACAAGGCTTTTCTGGAGTACATAATTTCAAACCAGCACACCTTGTCTTTTCCTAGCTTCTGGTAGTGGCTGACAATCCTTGATGTCATATAAGTTGTGGCACCAGTCTCTGCTTCCATCTTCACATGGTATTCTCCTCTCTGTGTCCCTTCAACTCTTCTTATAAGGACACCAGGAATATTGGGGTAAGGGCCCATTTTACTCTAGTATGGCCTCTCTTAGTTAATTATATTTGCAACAGTGCTATTTCCAAATAGCATTGCATGTTCAGGTACTGAGGTTCAGACTTCAACTTATCTTTTAAGGAAATACAATTCACCCCATAACAAAGCAGTCAAATGAAAGTTAAAATCCCTGTTCTATAATTAATTAGATGTGTGATTGATCTTAATTATATATTCAGCCTCTCTGAGTCTTAAGTTCATTATCCACAAAACTAGTAAGTAGAAATTATGTTGGGCAGCTGTGAAAAATAAGAGAAGTGATTTTTGTAAAGATCCTAACCCAATAGAGTGTAGTGCTCTTTCCTGTGCTCTCAGACCTGCCCTCAGGAGTTTTCTTGAGTCATTTAGAGTGGCTGGAGTTAGGACTCCAATTTCTTCCTGGCCCTCAGGGCATGTATGTGTGACACCCAGCATAAGTGAGTCAAGAATGGACCCTGGACTTTAGTAAAAAGGACCCAGTAACCTTTTGATCCATAGATCTTTTAACAGAAGCCAATGAATTTGAGCCTAGAACATGCTCACAGAGGCACACAAGGGGCTGTGAACCAAATTTAGTATACAAGTAATTCAAAATTGATAAAGTCCTTCACAGCCCTGTAAAATAATATGAAAACAAAGTTATCAAATTAATAGAAAGAAGTAATTTATCCAAATAAAGTCATGGTTTGAAAAGTTTCCTGACTTTCTAATACTTCTGCTTGATATGTGTAAGTTAGTATGCAAATAACATCTTCTGGGTCAAACATCATTTATTTTGGGGATCTTCTCTCCCCTACAAAAAGCCCATTCCTTTTGAGACTTCACAAATTATCTTCCCTCAAAATATATAGTTTCGTCTTACGGGAGGTAATATCGCAAATTTTTCCCACTCCACACTCCTGTTTTAATGAAGATTTATATTTCTCTAGAAAAGGAATAAATAAATAAAAATCTGGACTCCTCATTGATGCTGTTAACTAGGACTTTGGGAAGCTCTCCATCCAGGTATCACCAGCTCCTTTCCTGCTATCTAGTCCTTCATTCCTGCAACAACAAAGCTCCTCAGTGACAATCCCTGCCTGGCCTATTCTGGCCTAAAGGACTTGAAGGAAAAGTGGGGTTGAACCAAGGGCACCTTAACTTTTTGATTCAGGACCTCCAGATAGAGACACTAGGCTATCCCTTCAAGCTCCTTTAGTTTGAGATTTACCCAGGATAAGTTCAGATCCAAGTGCCAAACAACACTCAAATGGAGGCTTAGAGACATTCAAAGTAAATGAAAATGAATTTGCCTTATTAAATGTCCCACTAGACAGACCCCCTATTCTTTACCCAGTTGTCAGGCAAAGCCCCTTTGGGGAAGTGCGAAATAGCATACATGCAAAAAAATTGTTTTCCAGATATCCCTCAAAAAATTTTATCTTCTGGAGCAAGAAATTTAATTACCTCTATTGCATATACTTGCATGATCACATTCTTTTAATTGCATGAAACTGTTCAGTCCTTCAAAATATAGGGGATGAATTCCAGACTCAGAAATGTCTTTGACATCAGATGTGTCTTCAAAGAAACATGATTTGATGTAAACAACTGCTGGCTAGTATTGTTATTTGCTGCTCTTTGATATTGTCAAGCAATCACTTGCTCTCATACTTCGCTGCTATGTTGACAAAGAGGGACCAATGAGTTTTTATTAAACCCTCCTAGTGCTGAGTCCTACAATGAAATTCATCCTAATCTTTTGCTAATCCTATTCTTTGCTGCTTCTTATAGTACATAAATCTTCCTCAACCTCTGAGTGAGATCATGCCCTTCTCCAACATTTTTCAATCTCAATTCCACTTCTCTTGAAATAAAGTGAGCAGAAGTGAACCTGAGACTCCCCACAAGGGCAGAGTCACACCACCTCTTCAAGGGGAAGCCAATTAACTGTGAAATAACCAGCAATATTTTTAGCACTCTCTTCACTTTTATAAAAGAGATTGAGATGTCACATTTACTTGGCTAATGGTGATTGCTCATAAGAAAAGCTGAAGTAACCTAAAGGTAGCTAATCATACTATCTGGGCAAAGGATTGAAGACTTACCCCTTTAGTCCTAAGATACTTTAGGAGATCCTCTCTGGATATTACAAGAGAGGCATATACAAAGGATCAGACATGGTGCTAGGAATGGGTATACAGAGGAGGGGACAAACACTTCAGGGAATGGAAAAATAAGGGGGGTATAAAGCTCTAATATTTATTGAGAATTTAATATGTACCAGGGACTCTTTGTAGGGGCTCTTCTTGGATTGGTTCATTTAATCCTCCCAACAGCCTAAAAACTGAAGGCTATTATCATCATAATTTTACGGAGGGGGAGAATGAACTTTGGAGAGATTTCCTGAACCTTTTTAAGCCCATGATTTTAATTAACTTCAATGCCTTCCACATCATCAGGCACTTTGTTTTAAATGCATTACCTCACTTAACTCCCACAACAATCCTATGAAGTGACTTCTCATTTTACAGTTGAAAGCTAAGTCCCAGAGAGGTTAGATAAATTCCTCAAGGTCACACAGCTAGCATGTGGCAGGGATTAGATTCATACTCAGTTCTATCTACTGCACTGGAGTACCTTTCTCTGCTCCTCTGAGGGTGCTAGAAGTCACCACACTAACTCCTCCCCACCTCACCCCACCCCACCCCACCATCACAGAGACTGCTTGAATCATGAGTCATCTGCTGCTTATATTGCAGAAAGTCAGAGCCCTTTGGGACCTTAGAGATCTGGGGAGATGTGTGTGTGTATGTGTGTGCATGTGTGTATGTGTATGTGAGAGAGAGAGAGAGAGATTGAGATTTGCCCAAGGAAATACATAAAGCCCCGAGGGGTCATTCGATTTTTCCATCTTTCTCAGTTTCTTGACTTTCTGTCTTTGGACTTCTTTAGAAGTTTGACTGGTTCCTGCCTTTGGCATTTTAACCACCACCCTGCATTCTTGGGAAGCTCAAATAAGCTTGCTAGTTCTTGGAAGCTGAGTTTGTAAGCAATCACTGAGTCTAGCAATAGCGTGATACCAACGATCAATAGAAACAGAAAAGCCAGGAGGCAACCAGAATGTAATCTGTTTTGGATGGTATAGGGACATTCCCACTCTCACCCCCACTCCTTGAGATTTCTGATAGGTTTTTCAGTTACATAGAGGTTGCTGCATCTCATGAGTTACAGTAAACTCTGACCCTCAAATTTTAGGGAGACGAGAGAGGTCTCCTTTGATGAGTGCTTACCACATGAGGTCCACCAATCAGTGCAGATTTACATAAGTTAGTTATTATAACTTCAATTTATAGGTAGGAAAACTGAGGATCAGAGAAATTAAGTAACTTGCCCAAAACCAATAACAAATAATTAATACTTGGACCCACTCTCCACATTTAGTACATCACTGAGTCAGGATTTGAACCCATGCCTACCTACATGCTAGGTCTGCTTTCTTTCTATTACCATGCCACTGAATAGAGTGAATGCCACTGTCTGTTTCCTACTTACCTTTGTCTTTTGAGGGCAAGTATGTGTGTCTCTGTTCGCCATTTCCATCCTACCTTGAGGATTTGTTCATAATGGAAAATGAGACAAGAACAAAAGCCCTGTCAGTTACTAACCCTTTCTTTAGGTTTTTGTTGCTATGGATTATATCGTTATCAGCCTTTGCTGTGGCTGCAGCTACATTTCCCAACCAGCTAAGTGAAGTCCATGTATGGCCGGTCCAATGAACAGCAGAACAAAAAGCCACAAATTATCTCTATAGAACATTAATCGAAGGTCTCCGTGCTATAGAATCCTTCTCTCAATTAGGGACCTGTCTCGGGAGTAATGTTCTCTCTAAAACTCATGATATACACAGCTCTATAAATCGATGAAAGACTTGTGACCATTAAACTTAATTGATACTGAATTTAGAAGAATGCATTTCAATCATGTTGCCATTTTATTTGAAAATCAGTTTCTGGCCGTACCTCTTTCCTTCTCTCAGCATGCAGAATCACGTAGCACCTCGAAGTGAGATTTCTAGGAGCCCGGGAAGAGAAGCTCTAAGTGGAAGGCCTCAGAACAGGGCAAACAAGCAGAAGAGGCTTTGCGGTGCTGTAAACAAGTAGACATAAAACTGGAAATAAAAACTGATTTTAAGTAAAATCATCAACAACCTAGTTTTATATAGTGCCCTGTATGTTCCTCAGGAACAATAGCCAGTGGCATTTAATAGTGAAACATGTTTTTTTTTTTAAAAAGGCTGCTCCAAGGACCATGCTAGGAAAGTAATTAACTTGTTGAATATGTTCTCAGGCTTGAGTAGGTGCAAGTCTTTTCCAGAGATTACTGACGGCAGTGGTGCTAGGGAGCTGAAGTTTTCTGTAATTGGTCTGGAAAGAGGCTATGCTGAAAGGAGAGAACAGACAGCATCTCTTAAGTGTGTTTGGGGTGCGTGTATGTTCATGGGTAAATTGTAGGATCTGGTCCCCTCTATAGAAAACCCTCCAAAATGTGATCAGATTATCTAACCTAGAACTACCATTGATGCTATTGTGACAAAGTAACAGAAGCAATACAGCGTTGATTGTGTCTAGAGGTCCGGAGTGTTCAAATGTACTTACCATGTCACAATTTTGTAAATGCATTCATGGAGACAAGAAAAAACACAAAAACAAAAACACTGAGAGAAAGACAGACGTTTCTTTTTAAAAGGAAAACAAAAAACCCATAAGAAGTAAATTAGCACAAAAACCTTTCAGAAATGCTTTACTGTGGATTGGTAATTTGTACCAAACACCCACAGTTATCCAGCTCTGTGAAGACTTTTTAAAAAAGTGTTCTTTATCTAGCAACTCTAGTTTATCCATATTAGTTCATAAGGACACACAACTGTGCCTTATTCAAACCTATTTCCTCCTGGGGGGGGACATCAATAGGATAATTGACTTTTTCCCCTAAATTTGTCTAGTTTTCTTTTATTCCTTTTTCTCTAATTTGTGAACATAAGAATAAGTGAACATTATCCGTCTAGGAACAAGCTTATAACGTAAGCAGTTGTCCTGAGAAAAGTGATTTCTCCCTTACGTAGACTACCTGTACCCCAAGCCTCATTTATAGATATTGACTGTCTGCAAAATGCCTAAAAGACCCAGTTAAAGAAGTCAAAATAAAAGAGTTAATTTAGTCATTCAACTCTAAAACAATTGTTAAATTTTTGATGTTGTAATATATCTCCTTATTTAAATTAAGATCATAGGATATAATTTGAAATATAATTTTTTACCCTTCTTTGAAATCAAGTGGTGGGTGGGTAAAATTTTAGAGATTTAGGAAGCTGCATACAACTTGAAGAATTGTGATAATCTTCATTTGAGTAAGATGTGCACGTTTGTTTTATTTCTCCAACATTTATGGATCACAAGATCTCTATTAGATAATGTACAGATACAACCCAAAAAAGATATAGCACCCTGTATACATTACTAAAAGCTTGCAATCTAAGAGAGATTAGAATTAAAAAACAAATGACCTTTATCCAAGGTAGAATGTGATCTGTGACATAAAAAAGACACCAAAAGCTATGAGTCAAAGAAGGACAAGGTCACATCAGTTTTCCATGAGTTGGGAACAATCAGGGAAGCCTTGATGAGAGAGTTTGCATTTGACAGAGTTCGAAGCCTCTCATACCTATAGCTATGGTAGATATTAAACATGGCCCAACTTCTATTCAGATAAACATGGATCTGAATGACAACCAGGCTTTTTATAAGCAAGAAAATGTATGCAAATTAAACCACCTGATTAGGAAAAGTGTGTGGCCTGGTCAGAGAATATTGAATAGCTCAGTCTGGCTGAAGTGTAGGGAATGTAAAGAATGGTGATGAATGTTAAGGTGAGAATAACATTCAAGGCTCCCAATTGCTAGAACGAGGTGTACAGTACAAAAGCAGGATTTTGTGCAGGGGAGTGACATCATCAGCACTGTAATTTATGGATTGCAAAGAAAAGAAGTTTGGTTAATTAAGTTCAAAAGAGCTCTATTGGAAGTATACTTGGTAGCTCACGGACTCAACAAGAAGGGTGGAAAAGAGACATGGGAAATGGAAAGATGAAGATGCTGAGAATTCAGTTGATCATGCTGCAGGAATAGCTTGGGTAGGACCCCCCACTCAGACCCCACTAGTGGGAGCTGCTGGACTTCTGACCCCACAGCCATCACTGCCCTAGGACACAGGGTCCTGGGCCTGCCATTCCCACCACAATGGATGTTAAATTGTTCCTGCTTCTTTGCATCCCTAGCTCCAGGCACAGGGCTCTAGATGGGATATCTGATTGGCTAAACTTGCAGTCATTTGCCCTCACCCTAGCTGCCAAGGGCCTAGGGGCACAACATCCTGGCTTTCTCTATGTCTGGGTGAATGTCTATACAAGTAAGGGAAGAGAAAGAATTCCAGTGGTAGGAGGTCCAAAAAAAAGTCCAACAAATGCCCTTGATGAAGTCATAGATGAAAACATGCATCCTAGTTGGGTAGGGTTATATGGTAACAAAGTCCCACAAACTGGTTAGCTTAAACCACAGAAATTTATTGTCTCACAGTTCTGGAGGCTAAAGTCCAAATCAAGGTGGGTGTCAGTAGGGTCATGCTCTCTGGCAATCCACGTAGTTCTTCAGTTTATAGCATAACTTAATCTCTGCCTCTGTCCATGGCTGTCTTCTTGTGTCCAAGTCATATGGGGTTAGGACCCACCCTAATCCCTTTGGCCTCATCTGAACTAATAGCACCTTTGAAGATTCTATTTCCAAATAAGAGCACATTCATGAGACCAGGCTTAGGACCTGAACATACCTTTTTCAGGGACACATTACACCATGATTGCGTGGGGTCACAGACAAAGGAGAGAGAGGATTTCCAATAGAAGAATGTCAAATTTTCCCATAATATTAAGGAAGTAGAAAATGCAAAAAAAAAAAAAAGCCATTGGGCATTACAGTTGGGAGGTCATCTATGTTCTGGGATTTTTCACAAATTTCATTTGCATATATACTCAGAGCATATAAATACATATTCAAATTTGTGACATATGCAAATATGCAGCTGTAATTATTTGCTATACAAATTTACATTTTGAGAATTTGGGAAAGACTGTTAACTCTTTCAGGCCAATATGGAAATAAGCAATTTCATACCTTTATGTATGACCAGGCCTGAATTTTAAATGAGAATAATACATTGAATAATACATTCAGATTGAATTCTAAGAGTTTGTGAAATACTCTACTATCTCTTCAGGCTGTACTAAAAGACCTAGGAAAGAAAAGTCTCACTTAAATAATCCTGAAAGTAAACTTCACAATCTCACTTTAACATTCTTATTATAATTCTGGTAGAATTAAGCCTCCTTTGTGGCTGTAAATTTGAATCTTAGTGAGACAAGCAAAACTTTGTTAATACCTCATAATTTAAATAGAATGTGAAACTGATGCAAGAAAAAAGCTCACGAACATGTTCAGAAAATTTACAACATGAAACACCACACAATTGCCAATATTTAAAGGTTATGTCCATCATGTTGGAAAGTGGCATAAAGTTTTCACCCTTTCAAATAATTGGGCATCATGCTGATGGGTAAAATTGTACATGTCAGTGATTCGTGTGCTGATATAGGGAAATTGACAGATACTGTTTAAAGGAAGCCAAAGTTTTTGTGTATCAACATGTCATGCTGAGAATAATTACACAACTGTTGTGTTACCCTCAGCACTGCCATATATTATAATATCCACTGACTCTTCCAGAGTTCTTTTCTTTTGCATAGTACAGCAATTCTGGGAAATATATATTTTTAAAATGGTTGATGCTAATACGCTTTATAAATGAAGCTCAAAGCTTATAAACCTCATAAACATTGTCCTTACTACAGAGGGTGCATTTAGATATGGCCTCACTCTATATTCATTAGTTTTAGTATAATCATCAACATGAAATTATGGGCTAGTAGGTCTAGAAAGGACCTCAAGAGGTCAACCAGCGTTTGCTGCAGCCATCAAAGTAAGTCTGCTCTCAAGCCAACCATCCTCATGAGAATCATCATCAATAAATTCTTTAGTTAGTATCCACTGTGTGTGAGTGTGTCGGAGTGACTGGGTGTGCATTTCTGTGTGTTCTGCTGTTCTAAGTGCCAAGCAAAGTCAGGCAGGGCCAGCTGGTTCAAAATCTCTTTGGCAATATCTGTTCAAGTAGCTTGTTATTATTTACATAGCATTTCATATTTGCAGAGGGATTCTCCAGCACTTATGAATCCTTAGAATATTAGTGTAAGGGAAGACAGACCCAGTTCTTCTTCCATACACAAGTTCAGAACAATTAAGAGACTTGAAGAGGTCTGCAAATTAGTGGCTGAACAAGAATTAGAATTCTGTGTCCTTGATCCTGAATTCTTTTCAAGTCCGCTGCCTTTTTTTTTTTTTAATTCACCTTTCACTCCAGTTATTATCTTCATCTATTAGGTCCTGACAAATCTAGGGGGACCATGGGGATTAAAGTTGGTCTAATGCATATGCTTTACCGAGTGATTCGACTATGAGAAGATTCATGTCGCTGGCATGGCTTGCACCACTTTGCACCTTTGCTGAGCTGGTTTGTTTGCGGCCCTGGGGAAAGGAAGCTTGGTAATCGGAGTGCAGAGGGCACTGAGTTTCCTCCCCTGGAGGTGACAGGAGTATATATGCGAGTATATTTTGACAGGCTGGAGCTAAGAAAATACAATATGTTCCCAGTTAAAAACAGAAAACACAATGTAATAAATAAAGACCTTTCTGACTTTGTCATCAATGTTAATTAATGCTGCAGATTGGTTGTATGTTATTGAGCCTGCACAGGTGCACGCAGGGCTGGGGATGTTAGGCCATCTTGCAATAATTACGGCTAGGCAAACCAGTTAGAATGAGAACCAGATACTTCTTTTTCTCAAAACTTGCTTCAGCTGTCCCTTTGGAACTAACAAATTGCTCAGGTGAAAGTCATCCCCTGCCAGTTTTCTGCAATTTCTCCAGCTTCATGCAGCTTTTCATTTTCTTGTTTCTTGTCATGAACATAGAAAAAGAGCCACCTAATACCTTTGGGATGACATTTACAGTTTGGCTGTAAAGTGGAAATGTCGGACAAGTCAGAAGAGGGTTGTCTTTCACAACAGGATTTCGGAATTTGTCAGCTGCCTTGCAACTATCTGACAGATAATTACACGGGTGATTTCTACCACAAACGGGAAATATTTTTGTTCCAAGGTTGATAGCTAAGCAGCACTGATTTAAAACTCTATGCCAACTGTGCCTACTTACCCAGGAGGCAACTAACACATGGGCGGTATCCTACAGATATGGTACCGGTGAGGCAAGAGGTAAAAATGTATGGCCACAGGTTAGAAACTTAAGGCAGAGAAGATAAAATCAAGTAATCCCATTTGCCAAGCAAATGCACTCAGGGATTTGATGGGCAATTCATTACCCTGTTTTGAGGCAGACATGTTCTGTGTTTGTAAATGAACTCAATATATTTTCTGAATATGTGTAGCACTGAAAAGAGAGATGTAATCAGCGTAAATGGGCACTCTCCCATCCATTGTTACATGATGTGATACCTTGGTGAGGGTTATTATCCAACATTTGACCCTGACTTTGCAGTCTTACAGCTAGGAATCCTTGGCCTGTCATTCAATCCCTTGTTAATCAGACCAACAAAAAACTGACACCATCAGCCCAAATGTATGTAAAGTTTAGTTGTACAATAAAGCAAATGTTAAAGCATTTTAATGTGAAGAGTATCAGAGACCCCCATGTTGGGGTATCAGTGAACCTTTCTTTGAAGAGGAATGTATCATTTAGAAATGTGTTTGGTACGAATAACAGAAAACTCAACTAAGAGTGGCTTGAACAAATAGGTATTTGTTTTGTGTGAAGAATGTATTGCAAGGGCAAGGATAGATATTGGGAGAGTGTTAGGGTATTATGAGTAAGATAGCAAGAACTAGAGTGTAGCTGTGAAGAGGTGAAAAAGTACATGGATTTCAGTACATTTCAAAAAAAAGATAAAAGGATACAAAAGCAAATGTATCAGAGATAATATAATAAATATGAGGGAAGAAAGAGGATTTGGGCTTACACAACTGAGTGAAGCCTCAGAAATGGTTAACTTTTAAAGAAGACAAGGTACGGGGAAGATGAGGTGAATGTCATGCATTCATTTATGAAGACATTATCTTGAGTTGTCTTTGAGACATCCCATTGGTGATGTCAAATCACCAGTTGGATTTCCAAACCTGAAGGGCAAAGAAGAGGTCCAGATTGGAAATATATATTTGTAGATTATCTACTAATAGGTGGTCACTGAAGTGGTGTGCATGGATGGGGTCACCTAGGAATACAATACGGAATAACAAGAGAATTTAGGAATTGGCCTTGAACTTCAACTCTCTTTAGCAAGGTAGAGCATGATTAGCATGGGAATGAAATAGAATGAAGCAACCAAAGATTTGGAAAGAAAGTGAGTTGCTGTCAGAAGCTATTTAAGCCTGAAACAAATGGTGAATGCAAAAATACTAGTTGAATGAACATAGGAAGAAGTCGCTACAATTTTTTGGCCCGTTAGCTAAGGTGTCTGTTAAGTAATTATACTCCAAGCTATTCTCAACCTGCTTATGCCTTGCCTGACTCTACTATAAAGGAGAGAAAAACCTAGATATTTACTTTTACCTCTCTCTGAGGTGGGTTTGCCAGACAAAACCAAATATGTTCATGTCTCATCTTTCCTGCTCAGAACCTTAAAGTGGCATCTCCTTCCTCTCCAAAAAATAAGACACACATCTTTAACTTGGCTTATGAGACTGTGTGTGGCCTGTCCACTGCCTTTCTCTCCAGGCTCATCTTGCACCATCCTTTCCTTCCCTCTTGCAACTCCACTTCTACGGGCCTTCTTTCAATGCCTTGTTTTTCCTCTGCTCCTTTTGGCCACAGGGGCGCTGAAACTGCCATTCTTTCTCCCACCCACATCTATAAGTGATTCTTTTTCTTTCTTCAGATCCCAGCTTAAACATCATTTCTTTAGGCATGTCTTCCTGGACCCCACAGACTGTGTCAGATCCCCCTATAATACCACTTCATGGAAGCTTTCCTTTGCACAATACAGTACAATTGTCATTTTAAGTTTATTCTTGTGATTATTTGGCTCATGTCTACGCTCACTACTAGATTGTGAGTTCTATGATCACAGGGACTGTGTTCTCCTTCCATCACATCCTCGACACCAGCATAGTGTCTGGCACTTATTAGACAGCTAATAAAAGTCTGTTGAAATAAGTGATGGAATGAAAAAGAGGACTGATTGGCCAAAACATTCTCTTGATGGAATGGAGTAAAAGAAAGATTGTTTATATTTGCCATTCATTCTTGAAACAAATATTGATAAGCACCTACTAGTTCAAAGGTCCATGTCTTGGCAATGAAAATAAAAAGATAAATGAGATAATGTCCCTGCCCTCGAGGATTTTGTATTCTGGTTGGGGGGATAGATATATAAGCCCACGAATATGAATTAAAAAAAAACCACACATTTCTATCGCTTTCAATCATGAGACACAAACCTGATTTGTCTACTCCCCATGCACTTCATGGCATCATTACTTTTCATTTATATTATTTCTGAGTTTTAGGTTCACAGATTACAGTGATTTTATGTTAACTTGGCTGCTTCCCAGTGATATGTATGGAGAAGTTGTATAAACAAGTTAGGTTCAAATCCAGTTATGGGGGGAATTACTTCTGGGCGGGTTTTCTATAGCCAACCATCATAGCCATGGAAATATGTGTTCTCATGGAGTTTTCTCCTTGAGGGTGGAACTTCCTGATTGTTTTCTTATATGCAGAGGTACATTTAACTTTGGAGTGGAAATATTCTCTTTGATGACCACATCAGTTGCCACACTTTTGAGATAGGATGTTCCTCAGTTATTTCTGGGTCGTGGACAGAGCAAGAGTTGTCAACAGCTCAAACATGGTCTATAACATTCTGAAAATACCTGAAAAGTACATTACAAAAAGCATAAAGCCAGTGTTTTTGTTGTTGTTGCTGTCATTTGCTATGTTTGTGAATAGAATAGGGAAAACCCCTTCATGAAGATGAATGATGTCTTGTCAGAAATCTGTCTCACTCAAGTGTACAAAGCTCTTTTGTGAGCTTTCCATTAGGTGTAGAACCTCTGTTGCACACACACGATTCCTCTAATAAGGCCACCCACTTGACAATTCTGGCACTGTGTCTAAACATTCAGGAAATGTCTGCAAATCAAAAGCTACTCTGTTATGGACAAATATCAATTTTTTATTCTTGTCATATAAACTTCCTTCTCCTTTCTGTCCCCCTTGCTATATTCTTTGAGGGAAAGTTCCCACTGCATACTGTCATGGTAGGAGAGCAATTCTTTATTCCTTGTCTCCCAAATGGAGGCTTGGCAGAGGTGGGTGGTATGCAAACTTTTCCCCTCTTGCTCCAGCTATAGATCACAGTTCCTTCTGTCTGGAGACTGAGAATGTGGAGCTGGTAAGACAATAAGGTCTGTTAAGATTCCACTGAGGTACCAGGTGGTGATAGAGTTGGAGGTGGCCAGGACACCAGACTCTTCTTGCTGGAATACAATTGTCCTTCCATTCTCTTGACCTTTCATGATAGCTCAGTTCTCATGTATTTTTCAAGCCTTGTTCCACAAATTTCTATAACCAAAAATTATCCTCCAAAAAATCCCTTTGTTAAAAAAAAATTGCTTAAGATAGCCAGAGTAGTTTCAGTAGCTGACAATTAGGAATCCTGAATGATATGTACTCCAGGAGCTTAAGAAAGCATACACACATGCGCACACACACACATATACATGAAAGCCCTTTATGAAATCCACAGGTATATGATTTGGCACAATGAAAGCTTTCTCCTGCCACATTCCACGTAATAACTTTTCTTTATAATGGAAATCCTCAATGTGGATTATTACAGCACATCACAAATTGCTGAAAAGGGCTTGGCCATACCGACTGTTAGTTTTCTTATTGCTGCTGTGACAAATACCACAAATTTAACAGCTTAAACAATACAAATCTATCATCTCACAGTTTCTGGGGGTCAGAATCCATGTGTACTCAGCTGATTTCTCTGCTCCAAGTATCACAAGGTCCAAATTAAGGTGTTGGTCAACATTGGTTCTCATTTGGAGGCTTGGTGGAGAATCTGCTTGAACATTCATTCAGGTTGTGGACAGAATTCAGTCCCATGTGGGTGTAGAACTGAGATCCCCATTTTCTTTGTGGTTGCTCTCAGTTTCTAGAAGCTGTCTGCATTCCCTGGTTTGTGGCCGTCACTTTCATCTTCAAAGTCAGTATTAGTGGTTCAAGTCCTTCTTATATTCTGAATCTCTCTCACCTCCCACCCCACCCCTCTCATCTCTCCTCCACTATTCCTTTCTGCTGCTTCTGAGTAAAGGAGAGAGGGTAGGAAGGAAGACATTCTCAGACTGCAGTGCAGTTTGAAGGAGAATTTGACAAGGCTGTCTGGGATTCCATACTCCCAATTGCAGCAGTGGTCAACTCAATCACATAGCCTTGTATTGGTTTCCTTCCTTCCCTGTTTTATTCTCCCAGAACAACTAGCATAACTTCCCAAGTGAACTCTCTGCTAAGTCTTTGCTTTGACTTTCAGGGAAATCCATATTCAGCTTCTTCCTAAACTATATATCTGTGAAATCACGCATTAAAATAATATACAATTATCAAAACTGATCAAATCCAGCATATTACCTAAACTTAACTCACATACCACCTATTTTAGGAACATCTCCCAGGAATGGGTCTACTTTAGTATCCCTACTGAACTCAAGTCATTTACAGGGACCAGTCTGTAGGAAGTGTGGCTCATTGCAAATGAGGCAGTGGTTATCAGAAGGCAATAGCTGAGAGCCTCCATCAATTCACTTCCTGCAATCAGATATTTGGGAGATGCAATTTCATAGACACCACAGTATACATGTAATAAAAATTATGAAGGTGATAAATACATGACAAAACTTTTGGAAGCCTGGCTCTGTCACAATTGCTAAGAAACAAATTTGCCATGTACATTGTTCTAAGATACCAGTCCTTGAAAGTCTAACTACAAATGAGAGCAAATCTCTTGTTTCTCATGCAGAAGAATAAATGAGTTTGGGGCAGACTTCTTTACAAAGCTGTCGAGATCAGTGAACGATATTTCTTTTCCTTTACCTCTCCTTCTCTTCTCATCTTCTAAAGTGTTTCCCCGAAAGTCCTTATATGATTCTGCTCTTTGGTTTTCTAATTCAGTTCTTCTACAGTTGGCAGAGGAATCCTTTTGAAGTAAGCATGACTGAAAAAAATAAATGCTGTTAGCTGAGTAACAAGAGCTTCCTTAAGGAGATAAGTGTTCTGAAATCTCTGTTTGCCTGTGGGGGCTAGTAATAGCAGGTTTATTGAATAACTGTTTATTTAATTATTTCTCCTTTGGGGCAGGTATGTTGGTATTCATTCAACACTGGGTAAATCTGTTTTACTCATTCTCTCTCTACTTTTGCAGTTAGTGAAATAGCATCTCAGATCTGTTATAACCCTCAATCCCAGTTAAAATAAAATCTAGAAACACAAAACAAAGACATGCTTTTAGGTTTTCTTTCCAGAAGATGTTGTTTTAGGAAAAATTTAGAATGATCTAGAAATTTCCTGAATGCTTCTCATGGTATAAACTTATTGTAAAAAATATATATGTCTGTTAACGCACCAGCAGGGCAAATATTGAGAAGGATATGAAATGGGTTTCAGCAGCCTGAGGCTTTGTTGAAGTTGATAAAGGAGGGTCCAATTTAACTTGTGTTTGGATATTATCCCAGAGCTATCACTTTATTGCTGCTTCTGCTGCATTATGGTGGATATGTAGAAGATGAGGATATGATGTTTGTAACGTGGTGCATTTCTTAATCCATTTCCTGTCATATTAAGTAAATAACTCACCATGAAATGCCTTCAGGAGAGGACTCCAAAATGCAACAGAGCTGGAGCAATGTAAAAATGTTCTGATATGGAAATTAATAAGCCAAGCCAGGGAGCATGGTTTCATGGGTTATCATAGTACTAGAAACAGGGGCACCATTTAATTTGTTTTATCCCCATTCCTGGTTGACTCTTAAATTATGAACCCATAAAACCTCTGGAAGCAACTGCCTAGAAACCAACATTGCAACAAAACTGGCCTTTCCGTAGCCCCAAAGGACTTCTGGGTTTCAGCAAAACCCAGGGCTATGGATGTGGGCCTGTTCCTCCCTGATAACAAGACTCCTGTTTTCCATTTTAAAGTAGCAAAGCCTGCATCCTAGAGCGATAAAAAGGTTTGCACAAGGTTACACTGTGGGAATAGTCCAAAATAATAGACCAAGAGTAGAACTCATGCCTCCTGCCTTTTATTTCAATGTTTCAACCTCCTCCTTGGAAATTATTTATGCGTGGAACTTGCATACACACAGAGATTTCGCAAATACTGTATTTAAGGGTACTTAGTCGTAGCCCAGCTATTCTTGTGTCCCTACTAGAACTACTGTTGCAGAGAATGAAAACAAGGGGAGAATTTAATGCCTATTGAAAGCTGACTCAGAGAGTATAAAGGTGAAAGTGTGTGGTCGGGAGGCTTAGCTGCCTGTTGAGTTCTTTTATTCAATCACTCAAGTAGCCTGTTGTGAGCTGCTTTAGCACTATTAACACATCTGGAGCTAGTGGTCATACATTTGGGAGTTTTTTAGAATGTGAAAGTAGCTTTGTAGGCAAACTTGGGTGAGAAAGAAATATTTCTGAAGAACAAAGGGTAACTTTATATAGAGTACACCTCTTGCTCTCAGAATCGATTCCACTGGGCTTTTGACTGAGCTTGTGTTAAACCTGTATATTTATTTGGAGTAATAAAAATTGTCCTTCTGTTCTGGATTGAGTTTGCTTTAAAGGTAACCCTTGGGATGTCTGATCAGATCCAGAAATCAAACAAGTTAACAAAAGAGCCTACAGTGTGTGGATTATGCTGATATTCTCCATCTACTCATCCTGATCTATTCCTCACCCTGTGCCATGCTCCAAGAGGCTCATCTGTGGGCACCACATTAGTGGACTCCCTTGTCCTATGATTGCTGTTGGGTTTGGCCAGTGGGAGACATCAGCAGGAGATCAGAGGGCAAGAGGAGCAGGAGGTCAGTGTATTTATTCTCTGGCCTCTTGCTTGTCAGGCCACAGTTGGACTCGGGCTGCTCCTGACAGTCCTTTCTCTAACTGCTCCCATAAAGGCTTCACCTAAACCAGTAGGGAGCCCTAAAGCCAGAAGAGAGGCAGGATCAAAATGGAACAGGAGCAGTAAAGTGGCAAGTATCTTCTTTGCTTAATTTTGGTTAATGCATGGTGCATTGGTGGACTACTCTGAATTAAATTTGGGGGATACAGTGTCTTGAAGTTGCAATCCATCCTTTCTCCCTGCCTCTGCTTGGCTCTCCGCTCCCCCCTCCCTCCCCACTCCTCTTCCAAGGATGAGTGATGGTTAGGGCAAGGCTATTTATTGAGCCAAAATGCCAATGCATGGAGTTTTCCCTGAGAGGAGTAAAAAGATTGAGTCAGTGCACAAATATGGAGAGGAAAAGATTAAAGGAGATGATGACGCCAAATATATGGAAGGTACTCAGTAAATGGAGTAGCAATTAACATACCATTAGAGGGGCCTAGGGAAATGGCCAATGCTGGCTGGGGATTGGGGCAAATGTTCTCTTGCTCTTTCTTCTATGCAATGACTGTTTTCTTCTCAGATTGCCTTTACCTCACCACCTCAGTATTAGGACATAGCGGCAGGGCTCCTGGGAAAGCTGCTTGGCCTGCTTTGTTTCTAGACCTGCCTGTGGCCAAGCAGAAGGGGTCCTCCAGGCACTGCAGTTCCCACAGAGGTTGAAGGTCACAGCTGATTGTGGCAGGGGGCTCCTTATCTAAAGTGAAGGTGGCTCTGGCAAGCAGTCACAGCAAAATATTATTGCTATAGCATAACCATTTAACTGGATTTGCAATGGTCACAGTCAGTCTTAGCAAGTTTCTGCCATGTCTAGATGACTAAAACATGCCACTGAAGCCTTAGGAGCTTAGCTGTTTCCTCAGCCAGGACTGGAAATTTGTTTGCCAGAGATGACACTCTACTGAATCTTGATTGTCATTTCTACCCCGCCCCCATCCCAACATCTGAGAAGCCTGGAATTTCTCTCAGTTGACTGCTGGTCCTGTTTGACTTTGTGAAAGGAGTTTTGTCCCCAGGGATCAGTTAATTGGAGGAGCAGTATATTGACACTGAGACACACCACCTGCATCTATGTCATGCCAATCTCTCAAAGAGCCCAAAGCACATTAGGATTGTTGCCTCATTAAGGTTTCTTTTTGTGAAACCTACAAAGTAGCACAATACCTGCCCGTGAGGTGTAAGGCACCAACTGCACATGCTATAGACACAGAGTAATTTGGCAACCCCCAGCCTGACCCTGCTCAGCTGCTGAGATCTGATGGGATCAGAACAGAAGATAACATGGCTGTGAGCTTAATTAAAGGAGTGGTTTTGTTCAATCCATGCTCATCCTTTCCCCTTTACCCAACAATGCTTACACATGCCAAGAATATCACATTGAAGATGAGAGTATGACCTACTGATCTCATTCGCATGTGACATTATCTCATTTCAACAGCCTTGGAAGGGCAATGCCATTTTCAGCTCTGGGAGAAATATGACCAGTGACAGAGCAAAATCTAGTCCAGACTTTTTGCCATCTTGGTCATCCCATGGCAAGTGTCCCCAACCAGCTATGTCAGGGAATCTGACACTTTCCAAATCTCTAATAAACAGCACTTGTCAGCATTCCCCCGACTCCTTCTCTCCACAGGTTAGTGGAATCCACATGCATCCTAGAAATTCAAGAAGTGGGATTTCAGGGAAGGAAAAAATTGTATAAAGTCTTCTCATTCCAGTATGTTTGCTTCCCCCTCCACCCCGCCCCCCACTTCTTTACTCAAGCAAAGAAAAGAGTTTTGACCTTCTTCATAGAAAGGTAGAGATTTCAACCTCTTAAACCTATTACCTAACATTAAAAAGATCTGGCTTAACTGAATACTCTTAAAAGTATTTTCTTCACAACTTTCTCTCCCGATCTGCTTTCGGTCACTTTCATTCATCTGCTTGCGGTTGGCTGCCTGGATTAATTTTCTGGACTGAATATATTTCCTTGCATTGCCAACATATGTGACAAATAACTAATCTGATTCATCAAAATGCATTAGAATGCAATGTTCCAGTTACTGAAGGACATTTGATATTCAGTAAGTTGTCTTTTTACTCTTACTGCCAGAGATAGTAAAAAATTACGAAGAGGTAGAGATGGTGCTAGAACCACTTTATGCCCAGAATTTATATCAGCACATTTGTTACTGCCGTGCCGGTAATCCAAGAAAACCTGGACCTGCCTCTGTTTGTTTTGTACTTCTTAAAATGTTTTTCAAATTAAAATTTGAAATATAGCTGGAATAATTTCTTAGAAGCATAGCATAGCCCAAACTATAAATCATCCCAAACAGCGTTAAGTGAATATGCTAAATATACTTACCACTGTTTAAAGTATCCTAAATATATCATTCCTTTTCTAGGAGCATTTCCATATTCTACATTTTAACACAAACCTTCTAAATCAGGAGGAAGTTGGGCCATATGAGTAATAGCTCTAAATGAGATACAAAAGAACATGTTGCCAAGACTGTGTTATAAGAACCAGTGTTTAATTGGGTGTAATGAGCATCCTTCAAAAATCTCCCAATACGTTCGAGGAGTCACTGGAAAACAGATTTACATGGTGTCTTTTGGGGAAAAAAAAGGTGATTTTTACAACTCTGTTATAAATTATATAGTAGAAACTGTATTAGGACAAAGAGCTGTCATGGAATCAGAATCCTAGGGATATTAAATATGAATGCTATATTTAGATAAATGCCTTAAGACATTTTTTTTACTAATTATAAATATACTAGTCAATGGCTCATAATTTCTTCTACTACATGAATTTATCTGTGTGTTTTTAAAAATGGTTTATCTTGTTTCTTTTGGGATCTCATAATTTGGTGTTTTCACCTTTACATGCCTGGGGATCTTATTTGAGTAAAAAAAAAAATAAAGTCCTGAGTAAGAGCCCACTTGAGGTAAACCTTGGCTCACCCACTGACATATTTCCTAACTTTGGGTGATTTCCTCTTCTTTCTCTGCCTTTCATTTATTTACAAAAGGAAGACCGTGTAAGAGATTTGTCTTCTTGGACTCTTGTGAAAGAAAAAAGTATATCTCATAAAAATACTATCGAGTGCTTTTCAGAAGAATATGTGAAACTGATGTAGCCAGACATTCAGCTGGTTGCAAAGGGAGGCTGCAGATGTTCGAAATCATATCATAGAAGCTCATTGTTGACACCTCTCAGATATTCTGCAGGAGAAATTCTCTCTTTAAGCAAGCAAGCATCACGTGCCGGCAGCATTTTGGTCAGCTTAGCCAGAGAGTAGTGTGGGAGGCAGTGCAGTATGCTGTATGACTAAGTGATTCTGTGTTCTGATGGCCTGGATTCAAATCATCGTTCTACCACTTTTTAGCTTTAAGTCTTCAATCAGTTAATTTAATCTTTCTAAGCCTTGGTTTCCATAGCTTCAAGAGTAGTTATAAAGAGATCAGCACTGAAATGCTGATAAACCACTCAGCGCAGTTCCTGGCAAATAGTAAACATTCATGCATGCTATTATTACTAAGAAATATATACTAAGAGTTTGGGGACATTTAGGAAAAGGGGAGCATACAAAGAAACTAAAAGATGTAATCGACCATCTCAAAAGAACTGTCTAATTGGAGGAAAGGCGTATATACTCAATTCGTGGGAATCACTATAGGATTTGTGGGGGGCAGAAGAGCAATTTTTTGTTCTTGATTAAACTTCTGGAGTTGTCTTATCCAGGGGCTTAAAAGATGGGAACACTGACCACATCTGGGATAGACCTAAATTGGATTTGGATTAGCTAAGACTAATAGTAGGCTAGGTCAAATTTCTGATTGTATGGGCTCAGGTTTTTAAATTTCTTAAAAGAGGAAACTCCCTTTAGAGAAAATTTATCTAAGGCTGTGCCAATTTGTGTGCCTCCCATGAGTAAGCTATCTTTAATGTATACTGTGTTTGAATCTTGAAAGAAATTTTCTCTCCACCATGAAAGTTCTGCCTTTTAGGAAGGGATGGGAGAAATTTCCTAATGGACATGACTTTCTATCCACTTGCATTCTTCTCGAGGGCTGAGCCATGTATTACTTTCTCCATATATCTAATTGTGCCTAGGACAGTTGAGTTGGGACTCAAAAATTTTAATTCAATTGAGTCAAATCAAATTTCATAATTTGAAGATTTTTGTTTTTTTTGTTGTTTGAGGTGGCCTTGACAAAGGTAAAATGGGCTTGGGTGATGGATGAGAACTTTTTTCTCCCTTTATCTTTATATTGTGGATAGGGTCTGTTAAGCAAGAAAGGACTGATTTTAAAACACTCAGAAAACCCAGAGCTGCCTAGGCACATCAGGGATTAAAAACTTAACCCCTGATCAATTGTTTTCTTTGGTTCATCTATAGAATTTTCAGCCTAGGAAGAGATATATTAGATTTGGGGGTGTGTCAGAATCACTGATGGCCATATAGAGTTTGCAAAAGTCCTCAGGTGACTCCCCACAGCACCCCCTCCCCACTCCCAACACACCACATTTACCTCTTCAGAACAAAACAGGAAATAACCTGTGAATCAAGACAGTGCTTGAAAGCCTGCTAATTTTCCTGAGAACTCTCCTGTATGTGGCAGAGAGGCAAGCACTTTAAGATTAGCATTAGGTGAGCAGTGAGATCAATGCTTTGGCCTGCACCACAGTTAAGGACTTGACTTGAGGACAAAAAGAAGCCACTGCTGAAGCTGATTGAAGACTTTTAATTAGGCTTTTCCAACCGAAGCCCTCGATGTGCTTCTGTTAGCCCTTAAAGAGGATTGGCTGACATGTATTCATCTTTAGACTATGGTTTCTACACATGTAGTTTATTATGTAGACCCTGCATGGCACAATACAGAAGCTACTAGCCACCTGAGTCTATTTAGATTAATTAATTAAGATTAAAATGAAAGATTCTTGTCCTCAGTGGACTAGCCATATTTCAAGTGTTCCATAGCTGTATGAGACTAGTGGCTACTGTATCAGACAGCATAGATGTAGGACATCTCTACCCTTGCAGAAAGCCCTTTGGAGAGCACTGTCCTATAGAATGGCAGCCATAGAGAGTCATTGCAAACTTTTCTAGACACCTATCTGCAAGAATT
This sequence comes from Tamandua tetradactyla, assembly GCF_023851605.1. Taxonomy (NCBI): domain Eukaryota; kingdom Metazoa; phylum Chordata; class Mammalia; order Pilosa; family Myrmecophagidae; genus Tamandua; species Tamandua tetradactyla. The sequence goes on along the minus strand of NC_135329.1, from coordinate 179,492,546 downwards.
GTGAGTAGTATGTCATTTCAATATGTCATTTATTGTGATAAAGCTGATGAAAATGCATCCCTGTCTTCATTGCACCTGCTAGGGTGCAATATCTGGCTTGCTTAAAAATCTGCCTATGAATAAGACTAAAATGTGCCTAGAAAAGAGACTGGAAGAGAATATAACAACATCTTAAGCATGACTGTTTTGAGTGATGAGAATATAGGCCATGATTTTGCATCTGGTTATTTGTAATGGATAGTGCAGCCAAAGTTTTTCTTTGCCTCTCCCACAGCATATGACCTAGGGGACATTGCTTGAATTCCTGGAAACAGCCATGCCTGAAGCTGTCCACTCTACTTGGATTTCCTCATTACATTAGCCAGTTAAGATGATTTAAGTCAGATTTTTGTTACTTACTACCAAATACTATTTTTGCTATGTTTTTGAATTTCTCTATAGTCTACAATGTGTGTGTGTCTCCTAAAGGTGGTAAAATGACCTCTTAGAAAATTATAAGTGTTACATTACATTTTGTATATCATCCATGTACTGATATTCATGTGCCCTTTCAGAGGAGTTTATCTGACTAAACTCAAACTGATTTCCAAAAATCCATAAGGGTTTATTAAAAGGAAATTTGAGGCAACTGTTTATTGCTACACTGTTTGGAATCCTGGCAGAAACACTCCACAAAATATGATTGGAACTTCTTTAGCAAGTCCTATTGTCAAACTTGGTTGTGAAATACCATGTAACACCTCACTTGACCAATGAATCCCAAATGAGCACAATTTATCATTAGAAAGCATTTGTATTTGCTAAGTGGGCCAGTTCCAAGGAAACAAAATCATAATTTTCCATTTTAACAAATGAGCCTTATTTGCAAGTCTTCTAATATCCTTCTATTTGGCTGATCAAATGCTTCTGCCAGACTTAGCTCCAGGAGCAGGCTAGAGAGAGCTTGCCCTGGGATGATACTTTGGTTGGTAATGCCATTGAAAAGATGCTGAACTACCCCATCCTGTAGATCTTTCTTCCTTCTTAGTTGACTGGTAAGCAACGAAGTCACACAGGTGTTTATCCCTCTCACAATTCTGCAGCTCTGCTAAGCAACACATATCAGCGTCTCCTTGTCTAGAATTGTTGAAGCATCTAGGTAAAGCTGAAAGAAAATGGCGCATTGTTGAGGCCATGCATAGTGGTTCTCTTTGAGCCATTCCTTGGTGTTTTCTAGGCCCTTTTATACGACTTTTGGAATGGAACTTGACTGGGCCTTTAAATACAGAAATCCCTTCCTTGCGGTCACACATTCCACAGTTTACTTAGAGGGGATTCTAGTGGCAGAATCACATTGGTTGGAATGTGCTGCCTTCTGCTCCCCCTGTCCCTCTGAAGATTTGTCACTTTCTTGCTATGGCAACCACTGCTGTGGCATTACGCTCCCCCCTCAAGGGGCAGGCTGTCAGGTCAGGCAGGGTCATCTCAGGACAGGACTGTCTGCAGCTGTGGAGAGGGAAGTGCATGCCATTAACAGATTCGATACTCCTAGTACCTGCTACCTACGCAGATGTCTCTCTTCCTACTATTGTCATTCCAGGGGTTTTCCTTTTTGGTCTCAAAAAGCACAACTTCTCTTCTTCCCTCCCCCAAACTGTTTCCCTTTTCTCAGCAGCCTCTCATTTTCTTTCTGAGGTTTCCAGCATGGCATGCCTTGCCTACGGCATCTGTCACTTGTATAAATCTGATATTTCTCTGGGCACTCATCTCATATGGATGATACTACTACGAGTAGGGTGTACATTTTTCAAAGAGTTTTCATATTTACTATCTCATTTGAGCCACACACCTTCTCTGAAAACTTGATGAGGTGGGATTATCATTTTAGAGATGAAGGTGCTATTACATTTTTTCCTACTTAAAATCTAGTAGGACTTCCTTATTCATTTTCTCTTGACTTTTTGGCTCTGAGGCTTGCAATGAATGAACATTCCAAAGAAAAGAAATGGTTGCAATGCTTCACAGTCATAGGAAGAACGGCAAATAATAGAGCTGGTTTATCAATATCTCCATCATCAAAAAAAAAAAAGGTTTTATTAAATATGTGTAGCTGGACACTCCTGTACAACTGCTTTAAGGAAGATAAAAATGTGTTCTTTGCCTTGTTTCCTGCTAGGCAAAATAGGCACGCAGCATATTTGTGCCAGTAATATTACTGCAACTAATAATAATAGGGACTAATATATTGTGGTCTTTTACTGTGTGCCAGACACTGCACTAAATTCTTCACATAGATTATATCATGTAATCCTTACAACAGCCCTATGAGGCACTTTTAAGGAAAATCAAGATGAAAATATTGGTATGTAAAACTGTATTAAAAAAAGAGAGAGAAATAAACAAGCAAACCTTTATATGCCATTATAAGAGGTAATTATTCTTTCAACCCCTCACTCTGAAAATTTGTAATTAAAAGTAAAGAATTAAGTATTTATCTTGTCTTGAACTATTTCATGTTAAATAAATACCCACAATTGATTAAGAAAAGCTAGTAATAAATTGTAGAAATGGAAAATTACCATTTTCAAATTATATTAAAATACTTGCTTCAGAAAAGGATCATCAGTGATGTTAAATTCATTTACTAAAGAGCAGAGAGAGAACTGGATATTTGAATCTAATAATGTCAGAGAATCACTTCATAGATTATTTGCTAAAGGAAAAAACAAACTTCACAGTGGAGTATATATATGAAAGGCAATTTTATAGCCTGCTAAAGAACAAGAAATTTGAAATTAGACTGCCTAGGTTCAAATTCCAGGCCTCTCATATATTAGCTCTGTTACCTTGGGCATGTGATTTAACCTCTCTGTGCTCCAAATTTCACAACTGTAAAGTGGAATAATGATAGTATCTACTATCTAACAATGATAGTATTGTTGTGAGAATGAATGAGTTAACACATATAAAGCACTTAGAACAGTGCCTGGCCTAAATACCATATGAACTTTGCTAGGATCACTATTTAACTGTGTGACCTTTAGCAAGTATATTAGTTAGGGTTCTCTAGAGAAATGGAATCAGCAGAAGATACCTGTAAATATAAAATTAATGAAAGTGTCTCATGTAACTGTGAGGAAGTAGAGTCCAAGGTCTGTAGGGCAGGCCACAAGCTGTCAGCTCCAGTGAAAGTCCTCAACTAACTCTCAGGAGAGGCTGGCTGGCTAAAGCAGGAAGAGTAAATGTTTCTTCTAAATCCTCCTTAAAAGCCTTCCAGTGATTAGATTAAGCATCACTCATTGCAGAAGGCACTCCCCTTAGCTGAAATGCAATCAGCTGTGAATGTGGCCAACATGGTCATGATTTAAGTCCATGAAATGTCCTCAGAGCAACAGATTGGTCAGCGCTTGCCTGACCAGACAACTGGGCACCACTACCTGGCCAAGTTGACACATGAACCTGACCATGGCAGCAAGTTTAGTTAACCTCTCTGTGCCTTCATTTCTGGTTTATTCATTTGTAAAATAGAGATAATAACATTGCCTCCTTAATAGTGCTGCTATAAGCAAGAGAGGGATAATCTTAAGCTCTTAATATCTGGTACATTGTAAATGCTCAATAAATGCCTTAGGTCCTAAATCAATGGATTTTTTTGGTTTAAGTGATCACAAAGAATCCATACTCCATAAACAAAGCTCTGGGTGCTAGACTCCTGGTACCTATATTTAATATGCTGGGTGTATTTGACTATAGAGATAGTTGCATCCACACAGTTTAGGGAAAATGATCAACACCATTTAGAAAACTTACTTGTGAATAAAAAGAAATAAAAACAACCCAGAACATGATCAGTATCAATTAAATCAGTCATATTTCCTCTCCTTCATGGAACAGATCAACCAACATAGCTTATCTTCTAGGTTAGGAACTATTCCCTGTAAGGAAGGTGGTCCTTAAAGTGGCTGCCACCTAATTGAGGCATTGGGCTCTTTGAAGGGTGCCAGCTTTCAGCAGAAGGGATGGGACAGCCTGGAGAGCACATAAGGGATTTTAAGAACTTAAAATCAAGGTATCAAGGTATCAAGTGAAAGCAAAGACTTGCCTAACTCAACCTCCTATTCAGGAGGACAGATTGTGGGAGAGGAGCATGGGTGGAGAGAGTGGGATCTGAGCCACATGCAGAACTCTAAACCACTTCAGATTCAGAGGATCAGCTCATATTGAGCAAGGGTTGTGCATGGGTGGTTGACCAGCAGAGACACGTCTCAGAGCTGAGGAGCAGGTGTCTGGCACTCTCAGATCTGGAGCCTGCATTTAGAAGGCATAATGGCAGTGCACGTCTATGCCAAGGATTGCAAATATGAGATTTATATGGCTGGGCCCACCTACTTGCTTCATGTGGTCATTTGCTCTTCCGCTCACCCAACGAAGAAAACAGAACATAGAAAACCAGAAGGAAGGATTGTTATTCTATTGTGGTTGATTTGAGTCACCAAAGTTTGTTTTCTAGCAGATCTGAGTTGCCAACTTCTGGGAAAACAAAACAAAACAAAAACAACATCCTCAGTGCTAACCTTTACTCTTCCTTCTCTCCAAAGCTTCTTGAATTAGGAATCTTCACTGACCACCACCTGCAAAGCCCTCTGAGTGACCTCAGAAATCCAACGCTTGTGACAGCATCCACGAAGAGATTAGGCTGTGCTCTTTTCTGAGATCTGGTGTGAATGAACAAAAGTCGGAGGCAGAGCCTAGCTCTTCTTTGTTTAAAACCATGTCAAAGCATTCTTTCAAAGTGCTCAACTTCATGCTTGGTGGAGTTTACTCCCAGCTAGACTCGAGAATGGATTGGTACTTGCAGGCCTTTCAAAACTCCTGCATGGAATTTCATTACTGAATTCTTCAGGTCATTTCCCATGGAAGTCATCATCCTAATGACTGTGCACTACTCATACTGTGTGGGGCTGACTCAGTGTGCCATCTTCCCAACCAGGACTCTGAGCAGCACCTTCCAAAATCCTCCAGTGGTGTCAGAGCTAGAGAAAGGACAGAGGGGCTTTTTATTTTGAAATAGAATCTGTCCCCCTGGAGATCTGAATGCTAGCAACCCGGGAGGGTCCCATTACTGAAACAAAAATCCTGTGAACAAAGACTCAGTGTGACATGCTGGAGAGACCCAAGTGTGTCCCCTCAGCAGAGGTTTGGATGAGCCCTTAGTTCTTTTTAATCCTGTTTAGCAATTTCTGCAGACCTTTTAACTACCACCAGGAAAGTGCACACACACACACACACACACACACAAAACAGCAGAAGCATTTCCTTAAAAGATTATTGAATCACAGTGGGGCAAAATATCTAAACACATGTCAATAATCTTAAGTCATTTAGACTTAAAATAGGCACAGAATTTACCTTCGTCCAAAGGCTTTGTGTATTTAGAAGTGCTAGGGCGTCACATTTCTTCCCAATGGAAGTGACACGGGCTGAGGTTTTTGATGTTAGCCTTCCAGAACACATAATTTGCTTAACACCAATTTTTATTGAAACAGTGAAATCCATAGTTTTTGCATTAACAGAACCAATAAGAGATTAGGCTCTAAAGATCTGAGCAGAGTTTCCCGTCCGAGTCAGGCTTAGTGAGCTGGCCTCCTATTTGGCAGGTCCCCACCCATTTGTTTCACACTGGAAGCAGTGACTTGGAATTTGGTGCTCGCGGTTGAATCGTTTAAGTCCATTTAACATTTGGGAGTAACTGTGGCTTTTTAGAGGCAAAAGTTTAGCCTAGCAAACCTGTTATATGGGATTGCCGAGGCTTGGACTTCAGCTGTGACCTTCAAAGCTTCTTTGATCCAAGTCCTGCCAGCATCTGGCATCCTTGAATAGGGTGCTGAACCATCAGGGATGCTGCTTGTCCACTGAAGACACTAGTTTAATAAAAAGGGCATTGAAATGGGTCCCCGTTGTGATAGAAAATGCCCCATGCTTTAAAAGTTAATGTGGTCATAATTAGGAAATTGCTTTGTGATTGTTGCATGTCTTAATGGAGAAAAATTAAAAGAAGCCAAGAAAACCTCAAATAAATCTCAAACTAAAGCATGTTTAAAAGCCCCCCAGCAAGTAACTTTAGTGTCACTTCTTATAAAATTATACAGGAGACTGAATTCCTTGAGAGCAAGAGCCTTAGTACCATCCTTTTTGATGTCTTTACTGCCTGATAAGGTTGCCTGGTTGGTGTCCATGATGTTTGCTGTCTGAGCAAACACATGCTTTAAATATGTAATAATGGAAAACCCTAAGCTCTGGACTCCTTTATATACGATATTTAAGACTTCCACATCTCTTGTCTTGTTAGTGACATGTTTTAAGTTACTGAATAAACCTGAGAATACTAAAGCAGTATTTTTGTTAATGTAAATCTCCAATCCCTTGTGTGAACCCCTTGAGGCCAAATGTGCTGAAATTCGGAAGTTTTTTACATTTTAGAAAGGGAATATGATGAATACGCCACATTACCTAACTCCCCCAGGGAGATCTGGAGCTCCCTATAATCAAACACATTCATACATCAGCAGAGGTGTGTGTGAATAGCCACATTTAATAGGATAAGTATAAACAAAGGCTCTAACCAGGTTTCGTTGGTTCAAATCAGGTCTTGCTGCCAAATGAGTTATGAAAAACTTGTTCATCAGAGTTTTTTGGATTTGAGAATTATGGAAAACGGATGATGGACTTGTATTCTACATGAAAACTGTTCTACCTTCCAGAAGTAGGATTGTCTAAATTAGGAATGTTTCACAGTGTTGTTTTTGCTTATTTCTCCCTATTGAAATATTTAAAGAACAAGTTGAATACAAGTCTCCTTTATACACATATATTCTCTTCAAAGGAGTTAGTGGTACTTTAGGAGGTTAAGATGTTATAAGGTGCTTTCTGTTATCTGCATATAGATTAAAACAAACTCGTGCATTTTCCAATTCAGACCACCCCCTTTAGTCACTCATTCATTCATAGTAACCTTTTTTTTTTTAACACTCGATACATGCGAAGTTCATCCTAAGCTCTGACAATCTCTGGACAGTACGAAAGTGGTAGTGAATAAATATACTAGAAAGCAGGAATTTAAACTATTGAGTATAATGTTCATTAAAAAGTAATAATTAAGAGGGAGCCACTTTGAATCAAGGCAGCTAACATAGTGAACAAAAGGGGACCCAGCCTCTTGAATTCCCCAGACATCAAAAGATGGAAGATACTTTTACTTCCAGCTATGGTCAGGCGGTGGTGAGATTACTGAGGGGTAATCTTTGGACACTCTAAAAAAGAAAGCAGGAGAGAAAGAGACACTTAGACCTATGTCATCTTCACACAGAGGCTTAGTGCTGGAGGAGTTCATACCAGAACACACCAGAAGCTGTTATTTGGGGATAGAAAAGGATAAAAAAAACAGCAGAAAAAATTGTCCATCTCTAATACCTGGGAAGGTTTAAGAGGGTGACTCAGATTAGTCAGAGACCTTGGGTCACTGCTTTTGTAAGGATAAAATCCTCTGGGCCCTTCATTCTTAATTCATCTTGGCCTACACTGTGTTGTAATTAATATCTGTGTCTTCTGGAAAATTCATTTCTTGAAGGAGAGAGAGAGAAAGAAAGATTACTCTTCCCGAGGTTACAAAAAGAAAAAAGGCAGTGAAATAATGATGTCAGAGACACTAGGTGGGGCAAAAAAGGCTCTAGAAAGGACAGGGGGGAAAACACAAGAAAAGGTTACTGGGGTAAAAAGAAGTAAGACTTGACTGTAAGTGGACACATGCGCCAAAAATATGTTGACCACACCCTTCTCTGTCCATGGTACAGAATCCTTCCTGATTGTTTCAGCAGCGCTTGGGTAGCAGAGGCTGACGTGGGTAACCACAAAGTGGCTTCTTCCTGGGACCCGAAAGTCGCTTGGGAGCGAGCAGATGAGGCCGACAGCAGCCTGCCTGTTGGGCTAGACTCCATCAAGAACTCTTTGTTCTGCCTCTCAGGAGCCACTACAGTTGCTCTGTGTTTTATTTTCAATTAAATTTCTACTAATCCAAAACTACGCAAAAACATAGCTGCTGGTGCTCCCTTTCCCTTCCAAAAGCAATACAGTCTGCCGGAGAAACCTTTTATTGTACGAGCCCCTCCTTGTGTGCGCTGTGAAAGATACATATGCCACTGGTTTGCCAACAAGTGCTTTCAAGTAGGTGCTTAATGGGCCCACCCGACCCGGGCTTCCAAGGCGGCCTATGAATAGTGCCTCTTGTTAGGGCGGTTGCTATAGCAAGCCCTTGTTTTTAATTCAATTGCACAGTAAATAATACTTTATATACCATGGAAAAAAATGGTCCCTTTAAATTGCCTACTCTTCCTTTGGTCAAAAAGGGGACATTTTTATGCTTGGAGTAATGGAAACAAGCACCTGCTTCTTAAATTTATTTGAATTTTTTTTTTACTCCCCCCACCCCTTGCAATGATTTGAGGCTTAATGAGTTAGAGATGCTTACGTTAACATGAAAAGCAGGTTTTATTAACTTTTTTTATGACACTTAAAAAAAACACTACACTTTGTTTGGAATGAGGTCTAAATGGGATGTTTCATTTCTGCTTGTTTCTACAGATTTCTAAGCACTTCAATCCATGAGATTGGAGAGCAGTTTGGTCGCATTTAAGGGACTTGGGGAAGAAAACTCCAAAAACCAGAACAGAAACTGTGGTCTAGGTAAGCATCTATAGCACATGACAAATAGTTGACAGCTGCGGGAATATCTGATTGTCCTGGAAACATAGAAAAATGGGAATGGAATGGAAGAAATCTGAGGGGGATAGAGAGGAGCACCCCTCCTTGTAATCCACAATGGGGTTGGGAGTGGGAGTGGGTTGGAAATTATACACTTACCTGGAATAAAAAGAACATAGAGGTTAATAAAATGGGAACATATTCCTCTCTCTAGACACAGGGAGGTGAAAATTACTTATCACCTGCTAGAGTGGAAGTGAGGACAGGCCAGTGACCAAATGTGTGGCAGGGAACATTTTGCAACTGATAAGCAATCTAAAAGAACCCCTGCAACAGGCTTCCTCGGCTTCCTCCGGCTTCCTGGTGCAGCAGCATCTTGAGGCTGCTGTCTCCTCATTAGAGGACAACAGCTGTTTCTTCCTATAATTAGCTCACAGTTCAACAGTTAGCTCCAATCTCTTACACCTGTACCACACGCAACGTGGAAATTACAGAAGCACATGTTGTTTTTTCTTAAATCGGCTCCACTTACACACGTTGTTAAGCATCTAATAGAAAACAACCATACCTTCCCTGGTTGCCTTCCACCTTGGAAAGCTTTTCAAAAGCAAATTGGAAAAGGCTTTGTTTTTATGGGTCCCTGTTTGCATTTCCCATCTCACCTCCATGCTTCACAGCTCTCCTGAATTAAAGAAGGTCTCAGTGTTGTCAACTGACCCACACCACACATCAGGTCATGGAATCTTATTTTCAGCCACCTGCAAGATGATGGAAGGAAGAGGAAGCTGAAGGGAGAAAGGAGTGGGGGTCGGGGGTGGGGAGAACTCCAGCTGGCCGCTGAAGATGGTTTCAATGGAATTCTTTTGGGGGTGGGATGGGGTGGAAGGGTGTACAGTGTTCAGTCATTTCCTGCCAGGTCTGTGCTGAATCGCGAAGAATCCATAATCACACTGTCTCGCAGTTCCATTAGTGTCAAAACTCATTAGGAGCCCCATCTACTCGGCAGCAAGTGGGCGCACAAAAGAAAGAACCAGCCCTAGTCTGCAGACTGCCTACAAGTCCTTAGAATTAGGGGGAGGGGAGGGGCAGGTGGGAAGGAGGGATGGTAAAATTCCCAATTGCATAATTAGAATCAGCAGGGAAGCAGATAGGCTATGGGGGAGCCTCTCCTTTCTTCTGGTGGTTTTAAAGGATTGGCAGGGGCTGCATATTTCCAGGGCCTGTGTCATAAAACACGAAGAAAAGGGATTATCAATTTGTGCAGGTCTCCGGAGTTAAGCCAAGGAGATGAACTGTGGTTACTATTGTTATTAGCATTTGGTTAGGTCTAGTAGGGGAGGGTGGAGAGGCTTGGTTGTCTCAAGTGTGGTTAACCAAAGAAACTCAGATGATTGACTAGTTGACTAGCTGACATCCAATAAGTTCATGTGAACACGTTCCATTCCTTATGCATTGAGTAAAGAAAATGATCAAGTCTGTGGAGGCATGACAAAATATGGTGGCATTATTATCAATACTAACTTGCTTTAGTATTACAGTACATTATTCTGATTTTCTTCAAATTCAACTGTAGCAACAAAGCTAATGCGACATAGGTGAAATAGGTACAAATGACTGGCTCCAGCTGTTGTTTGCCTCTTGTAGCAGTTTTATAAAATATGAAAACTTATCCGTTCAAAAGGGATTTTCAAAAAAAATTTGTGGTTGATTGTACTATAATTTAGATGCAATAAAATTCACCTATTTTAAGTGTAACAATTCGATGAGTTTTGATAGATGTGAAATTATCTTTGTGCAATTATCACTGCAATCATGGTACAGAATGCTTTCATTTCCCAAAAACGTTTTGTCTTGCCCCGTTGCAGTTAGCCCTCCTTCCCCACAGCTAGTCCCAGACAATCACTGATCTGAGTACAGTTGTTGTTTTGCTTTTTCTGGAATTTTATATAAAGGTAATCATACAATATATATCCTTTAGGATCTGGCCTTTTTCAGTACGTATAATGCTTTTGAGATTCTTCTGTGCTGTTGCATTTTTCAGTGATTCATTCCTCTTGACCACTGAGTACTGTTCCATTGTATGAATGAATATATTAGAATTTGGTTACCCATTCACCATTGGTGGACATTTAGGTCGTTTCCAATTTGGAAGTATTATGAATAAAGCTGCTACGAACATTTAGGTAAAAAAGTCTTAGTGGAGACATATATTTTCACTTCCTTTGGGGTTCTTCCTTTCTGTTATCAAACAGTAAAATAAATAGAATCGGTCTCCTTGACTGATTATCAACTGATGAGTGAGGAAGTGGCTATCAAACTACCTAAGGTACAGGAACAAACATGAATCTTTATGCTTTAGAATGTGATAATGGAGAAAGGAAGGAGAATGAAGGGATGACAGCTGCAGGTGCCATCTCTCCCATGAGGCATTCAACAGGGACCCTCGAGTTCTGCATAGCCTTTCAGTGTTGGTGACTGTGAATGAGGTGGTCAAATTTGGAATCAGTGAATGAAAGCTCACATAAGCTGCAAAAAACAACACTCCATTAAGAACAAAACTCGAAAACCAAGCTTTCTTTGGGTAGCTTCTAATCTAAAAAAGTCTAGCAAAGATAAAAACTAAATACATAATAACAAAAGGAAGTGCAAAATGTGAGAAATAATTAAATCGGAAGCATTTCATTAGCTTCATTAAAACCATTCGGATGTGACTGTGTGATTGTGAAAACCTTATGTCTGATGCTTCTTATATCCAGGGTATGGATATCACAGTATGGACAGATGAGTAAAAGAATATGGCTAAAAAATAAATATTAGGGGGGACAAAGGGTAAAATAAATTGGGTAGATGTAAACACTAGTGGTCAATGAGAGGGAGGGGTAGGGTGCATGGTACATATGAGTTTTTTCTTCTTATTTCTTGCTGAGTGATGGAAATGTTCTAAAAAATGATCATGGTGATGAATACACAACTACGTGATGATATTGTGAGCCCTCGATTGTATGCCATATATAAAATGTATGTGTATGAAGATTTCTCAATTAAAAAAAAAAGTGGAAATAATTTGTTTTAGCACTTTAATAAAAGTATAGTTTAAACCTGAAAAAAAGAACATTTTGGAAGACCTGGGGGAATGAGCTCTTATACCCTGATTAGAAAGTACTGACTTGAGGAGCCGATGTAAAAGACAGAGCAGCAGAAGTGCCCATATTCCCATGTCAAATGGGGTGTCGAGCACAGTTGCAACCTGTACTGCTTTGCTGAGCCTGACTCTCCACAAGTCAAACCATGTTCTTTCTGCTTCGTGCATCATCAAGGTGAAAGAGTCTGAAGTTACAGCCTGATGGTGCATGAGTTGATGCACTATGGAGAAGGGAAGAGAACTTATTTTCTTATTGCTCTGTGTTGGCCCGATTGCTGCCCATCATAAAAACAACAAAACAACCGCAAAACTCCTGCCTTTTGCCAACAGAAATGATTCCTTCCATTCCAAGAAAGTCTGAAAAATATATACAAAATAAGAAACATTTTAAGCATCAATTTTTAGGCCAAAGCTTCACTTTTAAGAACACCTGAAACCAAAATGAATCTGATCGCATCCTGTTTTCTTAGTTCCTTTGTTAAGGTCCTGACCCTAACTTTGCTATTCTACATTTTGGGATTCCTGGAGTCCAGCCTTGTCCTGAGGGAAAATAGAGAAACAAATAACCCTAAGAAAAACTTTTTTTTTTGACCTACCCTTACATCCTAAGGTCACCACTGACATTCATCGGATTCAAAATCTGCAAGGTCTTAAGGCCAAGCTCACAGGAAAGTCAGGAAAGCTAGAAGCTGTGAAGGACGTAGATCTGCTGAATATATTAAGATTACATATGTATGTGCGTGTGTTTTCTAATCCTCTAAGGTAAATTTATACCACTCCATACAGATGTACTCCTTTCTGTTTATTACTCCCAGTTGTGTAATGGAGGTTAATGTTGTGCAAAGGAAAAGAATTTGGAGTCTGACAGCCCTCAGCCTATTTTATTTTAAAGCAAAACAAAGAAAAGGCGAAACTATTCTTTTGGCCAGCATTACTTGCTCCCTAATTCTACCCAGATTAGATCATCTTAAATCTGATTTGGGATTTGAGCATTATTCGGATTAGCTCATTAGTGGGGCACCATCCTGACAGGCCACTAATCTGGGGCACTGGTGCACAGCGCCGTGACGATCTGCTGCTAAAAATGAGAAATCTAATGAGATTAGACAGATCCCCATGCAAATGGACTAAGGGCATTTTGTATGGAGATCCATGAACTTGGGTATGGGGGAGGTGGACAGATTTAGGCACCAGATTCAGCTGAGCTAGAACACAGCAACCCAAATACCCACAGGTGATTTCGTTCTGAAAGGCAGGAAACTTCGCTCTTTTCTAAGCAAGTTCTGTGGACCATCAAGCAATTGCCCAGATTAAAAAAGGAGAAATAAAATAAAAGGTAATGACTCTGGGGTAGGGATGTGACGACAAGGAGCCGGGAGCAGAAAAGAAAGTTTTACTATAAAACTCTGGTGCAGTTTTAAGTCTCTGTAGCAGAAGCAGCACAAGTTACAGTGGAAATACCAATTAGCAGCTGGGACAAGCAACCTGGTATGTTCTAAAGTTACTTGCCCAGTACTGGCTCTCCAAATAAACTCCACTGATGTTTTCCCCTCTGTTAAAATGATTTTCTTTCCTCCTGTAACTTGCACTTTTAGTTGTTTTTAAGCTAAACAGAACATGCTGGTTCCCTTTTGCTTACTATGGGGCGGACGCTAAGATCAGAAAATGCTGGATGCCCATAATGCATGATTTATAATGTCCAGATGTGGGTTTGGGGCAACAAACAACATAGAGTGGAAGGGGGTTTTGTGTGCCTCCCCCTTCCCTTTCCCTCCTCCTTCACTGGAAGAGGAAAACAAAAGTTTCCCTGGCATTTTCTTGCAAGTAGAAAATCAAGCTATTAGCAGAGGCTTGGATTTGGCCCCTGGGGACGTAATTCCTTTTTCATATTGTGCTGGTCTGCCACCTCGTGGTGACTTTCAGAACTGTGTTAAGACCTGCTTGTTAATATGGCTCCCCCTGCAATTCAGTATCCTTCCTTAAGACTAGAAGACTCAACTTCAATCCATTCAATGGATCATTTTAAAAATGAGTGTGCGCAAGGCAAAAGCAAATGCATGTCAGTACATGTTAATAGCATACAAAGTCAAACGTTTGGCTGCTTATCAGGTGATGAATGACCATTTTGACTTAAAAGTCGAGAGTTATCATTTATGTATTTAGACCTGAATACATGACAGAACTGGCTTCCATTTTCTTGTTTTATCTTTTCAACACTGTTTAGGAATTTAGAGGAGAGCGTCAGCCCCAAATGTAGGAAAATTTTAATGGATTGCCTCTGTTTGTGTTGAATGTCTTAGCCCAGCATGGATGAGCACCACAAATGTATTGGAACACATCAAGGATACTGGTTCTAACCTAAGAGTGTAAAAGGGAGAGACAGACAAATTCCCGGTGTCATAGAATCGTAAGAACTTTCTGAGTCTGAGAAAAGGATCCCTAAGGAGAGAGAGAGAAAAAATCTTCACCTGAGAATTGTATCTTCCAAAACACTTTTTAACCTTCTCTGCCAGAAAACTAAAGGCACAACCTGAAATAGCTGTCAGAGTCCAGAGACACAAAAATCAAAGTTTTAAGAATCCCTGTGTGATGAAATTGAATACAGTAACAAGTGTTACTTGAGTAAGCCAAGCATGGATGTATCTGTGGGGTTTCAACATTCTAAAAGGAAGGACTTTTGGTGAGATAGGAGCGGATGATTCATGACTCTGAAGGTCATTTTTGTAAACATGATGGATTATGAGAACCCAGGCAGCAAGGGAAAGGGAGGTTCTTAAGTTTTTACTTTTCAACAAAATGCACTGTAGATTTTTCTTTTTGGCCTTTTCTTCTTGAGATTCACAAAACCCCTTCTGTCATTCAATTGTAGCTGAGCAGTAATCTATTATTTCACCTAAATACACACTGAAAGAGGGGTTGCTGATTAATCAAAATAGAAGAAGGAGACATGCATTGGAAACAGAAACTCTGTTGCTAGGGAAGCGGTTACCAGGCATAGGTGCTTTAATGGCAACTGTATTTAATGGAGAGGTAGCCCCCTGACAGCTTGTTTGAGACTCTTAGGATTAATGCCATGAATGAAGTATTTTCAAATATTTAATTTTCCTTTGTGTCTTGGGAAGAAGGCACTGTGCTGGTGTGACTGCCTTTCCAAAGCAAAATTAGGAAAGGAGAAAAGGAAGAGTGGGGAGAAGGGAGAGCCATGTTGAAAATGGAGGTTGGGCAAGATGGCGGGAAGGGTGGAATGAGGACGTGCCCCCTGAGAAAGCGCACACTGGCCATCCTTGAGCAAATCCCTGAGTTAGTGGCAAGGCTGACTTCTGAGTCATCGTGATGTTACTTCAATTAGCCATATGGTAAAGGGTGCTGACCATGTACCAGGCACTCTGCCAGCCTCCTAATTCACTCTGTCCTGTTAAACTCCCACACTAACCCAATAGACGACCTGTACATTTAACATGTAACAATACCCAGCAGGAGGATGATTAGGGGGCTTACCAGGTGTTAATGTCCTCCTCTTTTTTTTTTCTTTTTGGTGTGATTCCAAAGTCATATATGCCTGTACATATCTTTCCTAGAACTTGAGATTTCCAGAGTTTAGAAGCATATGTTTACATTGCAACTCCGTGCAATGAAATGTTTTTGATGAAATGGGGTAAGCGTGTGTGTATGTGTGTGTGTGTGCGCGCGCGTGCGCATGTGCTCAGTGTGGCTGAAGACATGGGTTTTGCCATTAGTGAGACTTAGAATCTTGGGAAAAATAAGTAAATGAAAAGATAATAAAACATTCTTCTTCTGAAATATCAAATGGATATATTGAGGGTGGGTGCTGAGAAGGGAACTCATCAACCTTGAACATCGGAGTTAAAGAATGGAGAGAGTTCAGGTAGTTGAAGGCAAAATCTTTTCTGTTCTAGAAAGTGGGAAGCAGACATAACAGGGAAGCTGATGGAGTTGACTTTCTTTTTGCAGGGGTGCATGGTCTGGGAATGGAACCTGGGTCTTCGGCATGAAAGACGAGTGTCCTACCACAGAACCACCCCTGCGCCCTGGAGTTGACTTTTGATGAGTGAAAAGGAATCAGGTAAAAGGCTGGCTAAGTGTAGCACTCGAGGAAGGCAGGCAGACTTCTGTCCAATGCAGAAAAGGGATTATTTCATGGTAGTCAGTGGTTGATTTGGACCAGGAAGTAAACTCCGCGTTTACAATTGTGAGTTTGTATGCGCGCATGTTTGTCTGTATGCAGTAGAGAGCATGGGATTGGGGGTGGGGAGGTGGCTGATTGGAAGCTGAAAATGACTGAGGTTAAAAAGCAGCTCATGACAATTTTGCTTTCTTCTCTGTTTTTGCTAGAACCAGTTCTGGTTAACATATAATACAAATATTCTATCAAGGGAGTTTCGTCCTTAGAATAAGAAAGGGGAAAAATTGAGCAGATCTGTGTTTTGTTATTTAGGCATGGGACAACAATGTCCCAGCTATGCATTTTGGGGTATCGCAAATGGGAGGAAAGATCTATATATTCCAAATTCCATTAGAAGGCAAATGTCATTCAGAGGAACTCAAGCTCTTCATCTTCAGCCTAACAGCAGAGCAGAGCTAAAATTTCCGCCTGGCTGGGAATGGCGGGACTCTGCAGAAGCTGCAGCTGCAGCGGACAGACATGAAAGTGCCACGTCAAGAGGCCCTGTTAGGAAAAGGTGAGGCAGTGAATTATTTTTATAGCCTGAAAATGACATATCTCATTCATTGAGTGAGTTATTTACCCTCTGGATTGAGTTCATGGACCTATGAGTCATACAAACAAGTCTGTGTCTTTGTATTTGGGGAGGGACTGGAGGAGGTTAGAAGGGTGCACCGGGTGGAGAGAGGAAGAGGCCGAGAAGGGATGGGCTGATAAATGTGTCAAGGCCTCATCAGGCTGGACTGAGTCACGGCAGGGCCTGTCCCTCCTTGGTGGAGTCTATCGCCATGGGGGGAGGGCTGAGAAACTAGGCAGGTTTCATCTCTCATAAGAAAACTTGCCAATCAATTGCTAAATGCACTGGATGAGGCTGGAAGTGTAGGGTCTTTTTCCAAAGACAGAGAGATGTTGGCACCTGTGAATTGACTTTCTTTCCATTCCAGGAAGATGGGGGGGAGGGGCGGTTAGGAGAGAGAGAGAGAGAGAGAGAGAGTGGAAGAGGGAGGAAGAGACTATTTTCTGGCTGCGAAATTACTTTTGCACTTTAATCCAAATCACACCAAAATTGGACTAGTACAAGACACTGGCCACTGCATGATGCCTGCCTTACTGATGATTATCTCCTGGCACATTTCACTTTATAAAACCACTATCTAGGGAGAATGGGTAACAGCATATATGCAAATATTTCCCTGCTCAGTTTTGGTATCTCAGTCAAAAATCAAACCTCTCTGCCTTCAGTCCCATTTAAATAAAAACATTACTTGCCTCCAACTAGTAGAATACATTTTCCCAGCTGATTGATGCTTTTCCATTTATTTTATAATGTTTTTTTTTTTTTTCCGCAGCAAGGGATTGTTCTCTGTAATGTCAAGGAGGAAATATTTGCCAAATGATGAGCTGTGGTTGGCTGCTTTGGTCCTAATCAGATAGTGCAGACAGTGGGATGGGGCGAGGGGTGCGGTGGGGGGAGGGAGGAAGCGGTGATTTGTCACCCTGGTACTCCAGCTCCGGATAAAGAGGTGCTTTGTAATACCAGCCTGCCAAATCTCTAGGCCACAATCAAATTATCCTCCTCCTTTCTCCCTGCTCTCCTCCCACCATCCCTCTCTCTCTCACACACACAGATGCACACACACACCCTGCCTCTTCAGATCTATCACTGACAGAACAGTTATTAAACAAAATCTCAGCCCGGGGAATTAATAATCTCAAAGACTCATTTCTTTATCAGATGTTGTGGCCTGAAGGAAGAGTACTTTGTGCTCGCAGAAAGATGGAGGTACATTAATCACCAGAAGGAGGGGATGGGTTTGAGATTTTTAACACTTGTCAAATGAAGTAGCACAAAAGCGTGTGAGAGAAAGAGGTCTCAGGAAGTGTTTGCAAACACAAAGAGGTCACAGACCTGTTTCCTAAAGGGTTCGTGGTCCCGTGGGAGCTAACCAGGTTGTTTTAGTGGGGAGAGGGCATGCCGTGGGGGGCGAGACCGGTGGCAGTGCCCGTGGTGACAAGCCACAGATTGAAGAGGAAAGAGCTGGAAGTGTCCTCAGTAGATGACTAAATCTGAGAGTTTGGTAGTGCTGTTGCCTTCGCAATCAGAGAGAGCAGAGGGCAGTGAGTTGGGGGTGTGGCGTGGGGTAAGGAAGGCAGGGAAGAAAAGAGCTGCAGATATGAGCTATGGGATGTTTAACTCCATTGCAAGTTATGTAATTCTCAAAGAACACCTCCGAGCTTGCACTGAGTTTAGCGGTTGCTGTCATCCGGCAGTGTGCATTCGCACATGAAGGATATGAAGTTCGGGCAGGAAATAGCCTCTCTTTGTTCCTCTCGACCTTGTTCACTGGGACGCTTGTGACTTGTAACTCCCAGTGATACAGGAGAACACAGAAGTCAAGAGGCTTGCGGTAGAACTAAAATCAATGCCTTTCGGTAAGAAATGCATACTCTGAAGTTATGAGCATCTCAAACTTAAATTGTCACTTTGAGCAAAGCCATGACCATCATCATAGTTGAAGAGTGTCTTCATCGAGTGTCTTCATTTCCTATTCCGAATTTCTGATTACTGTGTGAAATGTGCTGCCCTAAAAGATTTCTTCCTGGTGGCTGGGCTGCAATTACAAATCAGAGCCACTTGTTTACATTATCCCATTACTCTCTTGTTGAGCATCTGTGGGTGGCATGTCTGAGAAGTTGTGCAGCCTGGAAGTGCAGAGGAGTAAATGCCCCAAGGACAATTCTCCACCAAGGTGCGATAGGAACCTGTGGGTAAATACCTCAGTCTCCTATCTTTTGATAGGTAATTCTGGAAGTCTTTTTCTATCCTTCCCAGAAGTCCCACCCAAATGGAGACCCATTACCTATAGTGCAACCTTGATAACACATCTTTATGTTGGCTTTTATGTCTTCCCTGTGTCACTGTAGCAGCCCTTTTACTCCTGCTTCTTATTCCCCAAATAAACTACCTTCACCCAAGTCCTTGTCTTGGGCTCTGCTTTCAGAGGAAACAACTAAAACAGCAGCCATGGAGTAAGTTTATTTCTTCAGGCACCCATAATTATGACTATAAATCCTTCACCAAAGCTTCCTTTCTCAAACCTAAGACCCAAGCTGCCTGAAATTGGGTGTCATCTAGCCACCTCATTCCATGGCATGGGGAGAAGAAAGAAGCCAGTATTGGAGGTGGCACAATAGCCTGCCAAAATCCAGGGGTACTGAAGATCTGTAAATGCTGCCTCAAGCATCATGGGAGGTGAGCCAATTTAGGAAAGTTTTGTTAACCCTCCTATGTCCAGGCTGACATCACAAGAATGGGGATGGATGGATTCAACCATGCATTTGTCAAATATGTATTGAAAATCCAGTATAAGCTCAAGCAGTGTGCTAGAGTCTGCAGACCCAGTGTGACCAAAACAGGTGGTTTTTGCCTGATGGAACTTGTGGGAGAGACACATACAATAATCTGCAGTAAATTAAGGGAGCCATGAGCACTCTTCACAAGGACCTGATCTCTAATGAAGTGCCAATGAAGGCTCTTCCTGGAGGAGTGTTGTATTGGGAAAGATAAGGAAGGGTTAGGAGGGAATGGATAGGTGTTGGGGAAAACATCATTCCCAATAGAGGGAAGAGCACTTGCAAAGTCCCTGAGACTAGGGGTTTCGGGAACGCTATGCTGAAGGGACTGAAGGAAAGTCATTGTGGATGAAGAGCTGAGTAAGAGGGGCGGGTGGTGCTATGTGAGACAGAATGGTAGACAGAGTGGAATGGTGGACAGAGTGGAATGGTGGACAGGGTGGAATGGTAGACAGGGTGGAATGGTGGACAGGGTGGAATGGTGGAGTGAGTGGAATGGTGGACAGGGTGGAATGGTGGACAGGGTGGAATGGTGGAGTGAGTGGAATGGTGGACAGAGTGGAATGGTGGACAGGGTGGAATGGTGGACAGGGTGGAATGGTGGACAGGGTGGAATGGTGGAGTGAGTGGAATGGTGGACAGGGTGGAATGGTGGACAGGGTGGAATGGTGGACAGGGTGGAATGGTGGACAGAGTGGAATGGTGGACAGGGTGGAATGGTGGACAGGGTGGAATGGTGGAGTGAGTGGAACGGTAGACAGGGTGGAACGATGGACAGGGTGGAATGGTGGACAGGGTGGAATGGTGGACAGGGTGGAATGGTGGACAGAGTAGAATGGTGGACAGGGTGGAATGGTGGACAGGGTGGAATGGTGGAGTGAGTGGAATGGTGGACAGAGTGGAATGGTGGACAGGGTGGAATGGTGGACAGTGTGGAATGGTGGACAGGGTGGAATGGTGGACAGGGTGGAATGGTGGACAGGGTGGAATGGTGGACAGAGTGGAATGGTGGACAGGGTGGAATGGTGGACAGAGTGGAATGGTGGACAGGGTGGAATGGTGGACAGGGTGGAATGGTGGACAGGGTGTAATGGTGGACAGGGTGGAATGGTGGAGTGAGTGGAACGGTAGACAGGGTGGAATGATGGACAGGGTGGAATGGTGGACAGGGTGGAATGGTAGACAGGGTGGAATGGTGGATAGGGTGGAATGGTGGACAGGGTGGAATGGTGGACGGGTGGAATGGTGGACGGGTGGAATGGTGGACAGGGTGGAATGGTGGACAGGGTGGAATTGTGGAGTGAGTGGAATGGTGGAGTGAGTGGAATGGTGGACAGAGTGGAATGGTGGACAGGGTAGAATGGTGGACAGGGTGGAATGGTGGACAGAGTGGAATGGTGGACAGGGTGGAATGGTGGACAGGGTGGAATGGTGGACAGGGTGGAATGGTGGACAGGGTGGAATTGTGGAGTGAGTGGAATGGTGGAGTGAGTGGAATGGTGGACAGAGTTGAATGGTGGAGTGAGTGGAATGGTGGACAGGGTGGAATGGTGGACAGGGTGGAATGGTGGACAGAGTGGAATGGTGGACAGGGTGGAATGGTGGACAGGGTGGAATGGTGGAGTGAGTGGAATGGTGGAGTGAGTAGAATGGTGGACAGAGTGGAATGGTGGAGTAAGTGGAATGGTGGACAGGGTGGAATGGTGGACAGGGTGGAATGGTGGAGTGAGTGGAATGGTGGAGTGAGTGGAATGGTGGACAGAGTGGAATGGTGGAGAGAGTGGAATGGTGGACAGGGTGGAATGGTGGACAGGGTGGAATGGTGGACAGGGTGGAATGGTGGAGTGAGTGGAATGGTGGAGTGAGTGGAATGGTGGACAGAGTGGAATGGTGGACAGGGTGGAATGGTGGACGGGTGGAATGGTGGAGTGAGTAGAATGGTGGAGTGAGTGGAATGGTGGACAGAGTTGAATGGTGGAGTGAGTGGAATGGTGGACAGGGTGGAATGGCGGACAGGGTGGAATGGTGGACAGGGTGGAATGGTGGAGTGAGTGGAATGGTGGAGTGAGTGGAATGGTGGAGTGAGTGGAATGGTGGACAGAGTGGAATGGTGGACAGGGTGGAATGGTGGACAGGGTGGAATGGTGGAGTGAGTGGAATGGTGGAGTGAGTGGAATGGTGGACAGAGTGGAATGGTGGACAGGGTGGAATGGTGGACAGGGTGGAATGGTGGACAGGGTGGAACGGTGGACAGAGTGGAACAGTGGACAGGGTGGAACGGTGGACAGGGTGGAACGGTGGACAGGGTGGAATGGTAGACAGAGTGGAACGGTAGACAGAGTGGAACGGTGGACAGGGTGGAATGGTGGACAGGGTGGAATGGTGGACAGGGTGGAATGGTGGAGTGAGTGGAATGGTGGAGTGAGTGGAATGGTGGACAGGGTGGAATGGTGGACAGGGTGGAATGGTGGACAGGGTGGAATGGTGGAGTGAGTGGAATGGTGGAGTGAGTGGAATGGTGGACAGGGTGGAATGGTGGACAGGGTGGAATGATGGACAGGGTGGAATGGTGGACAGGGTGGAATGGTAGACAGGGTGGAATGGTGGACAGGGTGGAATGGTGGACAGGGTGGAATGGTGGACGGGTGGAATGGTGGACAGGTGGAATGGTGGACAGGGTGGAATGGTGGACAGGGTGGAATGGTGGAGTGAGTGGAATGGTGGAGTGAGTGGAATGGTGGAGTGAGTGGAATGGTGGACAGAGTGGAATGGTGGAGTGAGTGGAATGGTGGACAGAGTGGAATGGTGGACAGGGTGGAATGGTGGACAGGGTGGAATGGTGGAGTGAGTGGAATGGTGGAGTGAGTGGAATGGTGGACAGAGTGGAATGGTGGACAGGGTGGAATGGTGGACAGGGTGGAATGGTGGAGTGAGTGGAATGGTGGAGTGAGTGGAATGGTGGACAGAGTGGAATGGTGGAGTGAGTGGAATGGTGGACAGGGTGGAATGGTGGACAGGGTGGAATGGTGGAGTGAGTGGAATGGTGGACAGGGTGGAATGGTGGACAGAGTGGAATGGTGGACAGGGTGGAATGGTGGACAGGGTGGAATGGTGGACAGGGTGGAATGGTGGACAGAGTGGAATGGTGGACAGGGTGGAATGGTGGACAGGGTGGAATGGTGGAGTGAGTGGAATGGTGGAGTGAGTGGAATGGTGGACAGAGTGGAATGGTGGAGTGAGTGGAATGGTGGACAGGGTGGAATGGTGGAGTGAGTGGAATGGTGGACAGAGTGGAATGGTGGACAGGGTGGAATGGTGGACAGGGTGGAATGGTGGAGTGAGTGGAATGGTGGAGTGAGTGGAATGGTGGAGTGAGTGGAATGGTGGAGTGAGTGGAATGGTGGAGTGAGTGGAATGGTGGACAGGGTGGAATGGTGGACAGGGTGGAATGGTGGAGTGAGTGGAATGGTGGACAGGGTGGAATGGTGGACAGGGTGGAATGGTGGAGTGAGTGGAATGGTGGAGTGAGTGGAATGGTGGACAGAGTGGAATGGTGGAGTGAGTGGAATGGTGGACAGGGTGGAATGGTGGACAGGGTGGAATGGTGGAGTGAGTGGAATGGTGGAGTGAGTGGAATGGTGGAGTGAGTGGAATGGTGGAGTGAGTGGAATGGTGGAGTGAGTGGAATGGTGGACAGGGTGGAATGGTGGACAGGGTGGAATGGTGGACAGGGTGGAATGGTGGAGTGAGTGGAATGGTGGAGTGAGTGGAATGGTGGACAGAGTGGAATGGTGGAGTGAGTGGAATGGTGGACAGGGTGGAATGGTGGACAGGGTGGAATGGTGGAGTGAGTGGAATGGTGGACAGAGTGGAATGGTGGACAGGGTGGAATGGTGGACAGGGTGGAACGGTGGACAGGGTGGAATGGTGGACAGGGTGGAATGGTGGACAGGGTGGAATGGTGGACAGGGTGGAATGGTGGAGTGAGTGGAAGGGTGGAGTGAGTGGAATGGTGGACAGAGTGGAATGGTGGAGTGAGTGGAATGGTGGACAGGGTGGAATGGTGGACAGGGTGGAATGGTGGACAGGGTGGAATGGTGGAGTGAGTGGAATGGTGGAGTGAGTGGAATGGTGGACAGAGTGGAATGGTGGACAGGGTGGAATGGTGGACAGGGTGGATTGGTGGAGTGAGTGGAATGGTGGAGTGAGTGGAATGGTGGACAGAGTGGAATGGTGGACAGGGTGGAATGGTGGACAGGGTGGAACGGTGGACAGGGTGGAACGGTGGACAGGGTGGAACGGTAGACAGAGTGGAACGGTAGACAGAGTGGAACGGTGGACAGGGTGGAATGGTGGACAGGGTGGAATGGTGGACAGGGTGGAATGGTGGAGTGAGTGGAATGGTGGACAGAGTGGAATGGTGGACAGGGTGGAACGGTGGACAGGGTGGAATGGTGGACAGGGTGGAATGGTAGACAGGGTGGAATGGTGGACAGGGTGGAATGGTGGACAGAGTGGAATAGTGGACAGGGTGGAATGGTGGACAGGGTGGAATGGTAGACAGGGTGGAATGGTGGACAGGGTGGAATGGTGGACAGAGTGGAATGGTGGACAGGGTGGAATGGTGGACAGGGATCAGTTCACGCAAGACAGTGTCTCCATCCAAAGAGCAGCAGGAATCCACTGAAGATTCTGTGTCCTTTGATTTTCCTTAATTGTATCTGTAATAAATGAATAGACTCTCACTTCAAAACATCCAAATAAAAGATTTAAATCAAAAGTTTTCCTTTGTCAACTTCCGCAATCCATTCATTTTCACAAATGCAACTTAGTGCATCAAAAGAAACTGATTTTAATGATACCACAAACAGATGATCTGATACTAAACATCCAAAGTATACTTTAAAAAATCAAAGGAAATTTGTTGTTGCATTACTTTCCTTAATTCACTGAGGGCAAAATGGGATGCATTTTAGCCTCTAATAAACAATAAAAAAATAAAATTTAGGTTTAAATACTGTTTACTCCATCGTTATCTTATTTGTTAAACATTTCTACCTTTCATTTGTTTTATAATGTGCATAATAATTTAAAAATGAAAATATACAAATATTGGCAGTGCTTGCTCAACCTTTTTTATTCATGAGATCATGCAAATTAAGAGCATGAGTTCTGATATTGGTTTCCTTGGATTCAAATCTCAGCCTCATCTCCTACAAGCTGGCTGTTCTTGGCTGTTAACTATTCTCTTGGTGTCTCTGCATTCTCACTTCTCAAATATGGAGCATAATGGGACTTATTTTATCAGATTATTGTGTGTATTAAATTAGATAGAACCTGTAAAGCACATAGAATAGTGTCCCACACATTATAAGCACTCAATAAAGGTTGGTGATTATTATTAATGCTGTCATTAGTGTTTGGTTGAGCTTTTATCCAACCACTTTACTGAATTTTCTTTTTGTTCATCAAAGTTTGTAATTTGATTCTTTTGAATGTTCTAGGTAAACAATCATTTCTTGGCAAATAATGATAATTCCAATATTTCTTCCTTATTGCCTTGTCCTATTTTATTGCCCTCACATTACCTTTTATATTGTAGTACAGTAGCAGGAATGGCAGGCAATCTGTTTCTGCCTTTAATGGAGATGCTTCCACTGTTTCACCATTAGACGTGATATTGCTAGAGATTAGGTAAATGTCTTTTATCTAGCTAAAGAAGTTTAGTTCTTGTCTTAGGTTGCTTAAACGGTTTTAATTTTTGTTGTCTAAAGGAGGTATCGGTATTTCAGTAACTGAACACAAAGCCGAATTCATTACTTAAGTGAGGAAGATTTATTCTAGTTAGACACAACACATTTGAGCAAAGCAGCCTGCTGATCTTGGAGGGGTTTGTGATCAGGAATTGTCTTGGGATTATGGTCACACAGGTAGTCATTTGTTGACATCAAACTGAAAGGTGTGTTTTGGGGGGCAAGTTTTATGAATCCGCTAGATTTCAGAATTGTCCCGGGGGAGTCCACTATTGATTGGCTGACCCTCAAGATTATGGAACTGTCACTGACTGGCTGGTGCTCAGATATGTGTTCTGTAAAATGAGTGGCCTTTGATCAATTAGACTGTGGTGAATTGTCCTTGACTGATAAACACAGGGAGGTATCTGAAAAATACAAAGAGAAAACAAAAACAAAACACACCAAAACCCAGTAGGTGGTTATTCCAGCAAACAGTTTTCTTTCATGGTGTGCAGATAAACTTTAGCAGAATAATGCATGGAGGGTAGACTTGTGGCTCTGGGAAGAGAATCTGGTTTGTAAGTCCAGTGAAGTAGATAATACATGGCATCTGGAGAATATGAGCAAAACAATAGGTGGTTGTCCTGGCAAACTGTTGTCTTTCGTGGCTGTATAATAATCATAAGACATGGCACAAGAGAGATAAAAGGTAGGCACTATTTGGATAGCTAACCAAGTGAACATGGTGAGAAGAAAAGTTTTTAGCAGGTAGCAGATCTTTGGCTGGGACTCAGGTGCCAAGGTTTGGAGCAGGGGGAGTTATCGAGAGGAAGTTAGGTTTCAAGCTCTAGAAGGTTGGGATACCAAACAGCTGTCCAAGCCAGGAACAAGGCCTAAGGTCACAAGAGACTTCAAACTAGCAGAATGTAGCTGCAACATGATCTCAGAGGAATGAAGAAACCAATTTTTAAGGTTATGGCAGAAGGACAGAACCAGGAGGGAAGAGCAACTTGATGAATTCTCTGAGTGTTGAAACCAGAATTCTTGAGGCAGAGCTGGGAATCCCTGTCAGCAAGGACAGGTGGTCCCAAGCATCAGTAGGAAAGAGAATTAACCCCAATGCTTAAAATGAAAAGGCCTTAATGGAGGAATAATTTACATGGGAGTGGGCGAAATTAAGGGACAAATAAATGACAATGCACCCAAAGACTAAAATAGAGGAAGGCTTAATCACCCCCTAGGGCTTTGAAGGAGCAAGGTAAGGAAATAGTGTTATAAGAACCAATTGAGAGCTAGAAAGGAGGAATAGGGATTGCCTGGGGATAACTTTAGCTGTGGACAGACATAGCCACTAGAAGGGACCGGGTGCCAAAGGTGGGGAGGAATGAAGGAAGAATTATCCTGAGACTCTCTCTCCTCATACCTCTGACCTCTTGCCAGTGTTTCCCCAAAGCAGAAGCCAATTGGCAAGGGAGGGTGGGCAATGCAGTGCCCCAGGTGTCAGCCTTCTGGAGCCCACAAAAGGACAGAGAATGGTGGCGAATGAATAGGGAGAGATAGTTAAAGGAAAATAACCAGCATACTCCCAAAGTGGTAAGAGGAAGGAATGTCAAACCAGCAATATTTCTGAAATGGCTTGTGGGATTTAGGTGCATGACATCAACTCCCATAAGGAGTGTGTTGGCTTTGATTCAGCTGGGCTGTGAGTTGAGTCTTCCTGAAGCTTTCGTAACAGAGAAATGGTGGGGAGTCAAAGATGCAATGGAGTCTCCATGTCTATGTCACTGTGTCAAATTATGATACTCAGGAGAGGCAAGGGAGCGACTGAACTGGTTCTGTTTTGTAGTATAGATGCTGAGGCTGAGAACCATAGCACGTGGGAATCAGACAGAGCCTCATTAAGAGACATAGCAAATGTGGGAGTTTGCCCCTTTATGCATAACCAGCCCGAGTCTCTGCCTCCAACGATAGCCAACATTTTGTGAGTTAATGGTGTGTGACGCAGAAAAGGAGCTGTGAAGGGAGCAAATCTCTCTTTAAAGTGAACATTTTATAGAAATCCCATTTTCTCTGGGGCTCAAAGCCAGACCGATTTAGTGGATTAAGCTCTGAGGTTTCACAACGGGGATAGATTTCAGGTCAACGCCTGCCTACAAATCTATGTGGGGGGATGGGGGATAGCAAAAATGGAACTAACTGCTCATTTCTAGGCTGCTGCCAGGGGGTGTCCAGAGGCTGCATCACAGAACTGTGGTGAGTTAATTTGGGAGGTGATGAGGAAAGAAGGCGGCGGCCATAGTGGAATTAAGTCGATGCAAACATGCAATACAGTAGCTGCTGAAGTCTTGACCAAAGCAATTGCCCAGTCCCTAGTTGTAGGAGAGAAGCCTTATTTTCTTGGTGCCAGTCAGATGCATTTTTTGTCAGTTCTAGGTAAACTTACGTAATTATTTCTGTCACCTCGAGATGATTTTTCCCTCCGAGTCTCTTCAAATGAAGAAAGAAGCAGGTGCTTCCTGTCTTTGCCACATCAGTTTCAAGCATCCACAGCCTCAAGCCCAACCAGCTGGCACCATCCCTATGTACACACATTTTCACTTTCTGTGTGACAGTATATTACGGACAGTGCCCGGGGTGTTTGGAAATCAGTGGGATTCAAAGTTAAGACGGTACAATAGGCCTGGCATGATCAAAGTGGCATCCTGGCATAGGGGGTTGCTTGTTGCCTCTGTTCCATCCTTCTCACCTCTCAGCTAAGAAGCTGTCGTTGGGCCTGACGTTGCGGAAACGGTATTCAGAGCTACAGTCCTCTTTTTAATAGTTCAAAAGTGTAATGAGTATGAGAAAGCTTTTGAGCGTTCTCTTTAATTAACACTGCTCCTATTTGCTGTCTGGGATCTACAGGCTCCACGATATGGGGTGCAGATAATAGAAAGAAGTCTCCACACAAGTTTAATCTGATGTGGTCAGGGTCAGAGTTGGGGCGGTGAAGGTCTTTTTAAATTTATTATCTTTCTGTTGTTTATGGTTATGATACTGGGCCTTTTCTCCCTCACGCCTCCTCCTTTGGAGTCAGGCAGCTCCATATATATGACTAGAATAGTAGCCCTAACATGAAAAAATAAAATGCTCGCTGTTCTTCATGCTGTTCTTTATCTTGGCTGTGCCCGAGCGTGAATAAAATGCCTCATATTCTATCGCTGAAGTAGAAAAGCT
This sequence comes from Tamandua tetradactyla, assembly GCF_023851605.1. Lineage (NCBI taxonomy): Eukaryota > Metazoa > Chordata > Mammalia > Pilosa > Myrmecophagidae > Tamandua > Tamandua tetradactyla. Next base: position 179,464,180 of record NC_135329.1, on the reverse strand, counting down.
GGGGAGCATTATTTGATGATGTTCTTTCAGTGTTTGGAGACAGCTAAGAGATTTTCCTACAGGGTCTGGAGTTCATTTCTTTTAGATATTATTCTTATTCCTACCATGATGTGCTTATTTATTCTATCAACAAATATTTATGGTGTTTGGCTCGAGTTGAAACAGGAAGACCAATTTGGACATTATTGCATTAGTCCAAGGGAGAGGTAGCGGAGGTTTGGATTAAAATAGAGATGGTAGAGAGAGGGAAGACAAGATGTGCTTAAGATGTATTTTGAATGTAGATTTGACAGGCTGACTTACAGGCCAGGCACTGGGTTCAACCCTGGGGCTACATTGGTGAATCATATAAATAAGATTTCTGCTCCCATTGAGGTTATATTGCAATAAGGAAGACAGCTAGTAAATAACTATAAACATAAAGTAAATACAGATTGTGATAAGGTCTAGGAAAGAGAGTGGTGCAGTAGAGAATAACGGGTAGGGGTAGAAGGGAGTACTTAAATTGGGTTGTCATGAAGTGGTCTCCCATGAGGATGAGATTTGATGGTTGAGAAGGTGCCAGGTGGGAGAAAGCAATCCAGGCAGAAGGAAGAATACAAGCAATGGTCCTGAGGCAGGATGAGCCTGGCGATGCCTCATCCTAGGAAAGGTTATGATTGGAGTTGTCAGTTAAGGGAGAGAGAGTGAGCTTGGTGGAAATGCTGAGATCATGCAAAGCCCAGGTATGGAGTTTAGATTTTATTCTAAATAAAACTAGAAGTGAAGAATAACAAAATATGGTTTTTATTTAAGATTGCTCTGGCCATCCTGTTAAGAACGGACTGTAGGTGGACTAGAGTTGAAGCAGGGAGACCAATTGGGAAACATTTGTAGCAGATCAAGCAAGAGATAAAGGGGGCTTGGCCTAAGGTGGTGAAGAAAATAGGGGAGAAATAGTATATTTGTGACATATTTTGGAGGCAAGTTGACAAACCTTGGTGATTTATTGGTTGTTGTTGGGGGGATGGAGGAGAGAAAGGGAAAGGTTTTTGGCTTAAAGAATTGAGAGGGGAGTAATGCCATTTAATAAAAATGAAGAAGACTGAGGTGGACCAGAATTTGAATATTTATTTTCTTTCACTCCGCTGGCACATTATGTATTCAATGGTGAGGTATTAGGACGAATACTGAACTGAGATTTAGGAGATCTGTATATTTGTCCAGCTGCTGCTCATAAGTAGTAGTAGGAACCCAACTAATTTGTGTTGTCTCAGTTTTCATTGCCTAAAATAGGCTTATAAATAAAAAGTATTTGTATTGGTAGGGTATGTTTTTGTATTCAAACCCTTCTGTCCCTAGTACACCCTTACGATAACATTTGATGAAGGTACTTTGAGAAGTTTAAAGTGTTATACATTGAAAAATGTTGCTAATATTGACCTATGAACTAATTAGATTCCAGAGTAAAAAGAACTTTTATTTCCTTGTAGGTATGTATAAAACTCCAGGTACCATTTAGAGTTTGAATCTTTATACTTTGACACAGATATTTTATTGTGCTAGGCCTGTCAGCTGTAGTACTGAGCTCACCCCAGCTCCTACTGAAAGGACAGTTCTACATAAGTGATGGATCCCATTCCTTTGGTTATAGACTATTAGATTAGATGAGGTACCTGACCCGAGGGCACTAATCCATGGATTGGCCCACAACTTGTGATGGCTACACACAATCAAGATGAATTCATGAAGCTATTAGTAAAAGAAACTGAAAAGTTGCATAGAGAGAAGCCATAAGCTCATGTCAGGGTCATTGCAAACAGGAATTATGGTGTGGCAGAAGTTATGAGTAAACTGGAACAGCGAGGTAAGAAACAGCCACTATCCTATTGAAACAACCTCATAAAAGTACACAGTCAGATGAGCCATGGTGACTCAGTGGCAGAGTTCTTGCCTGCCATGCTGGAGACCTGGGTTTGGTTGCCGGTGCCTGCCCATGTTACACACACACAAACACACACACACACACACACACACACACAGTCACCTGCTAATTACCAATTCCAACATCTTCTCAGCCCTCATCTTCTTCAACCTCTTTGCAGCTTTGGATACCATTGGCACTTGGTTTCTTTCGAAACTCTCTTCACTGACAATGCTTTGTCCCTTCCTCTTTTCTGTCTCTATTCTTGTTTCCCTGAGGATCTCATTACCTTCTTTATGAGTCAGAATATGGTGATGATTTGAGCTGAGTTCTCTTTTAGGGTGATCTCAAAACCTCATCTTCCAATTTCTGGATTATCAGCATCTGCACCTACATGGATCTACTAGCACCTCAAACCTTTCCCATCCAAAGCAAAACTTACCACTTCACTGCCACCTTTGTCTCTCTTTCCTAATAGTGGCACTCCATTTTCCCAATAGCACAGGCTTTAACCCACAAAATCATCTTTGACTTATCTCTCTTCCTTACTCTCTTTAGTCAATTTAATATATATTTTATCTTTATAACATGACTATTATCTTCTCTTTCCATTCTCACTACCCTTATTCTCACCCAGATGCTCAATTTCTCACTATTCAAAACCTATCTCAAATGACCTTGTATTGCATGTAGTTCATTGACTAATCCCCCTAGTTATATGGTCTTTTCTTTGAGAAAAGAAATTGCCTTGCTTATCTTCGATTTTCATTCCCATATGCCCCCATAACAGTCTGGCACAATTTCCTCCACATAAGCGTTGGATAATATTTATTCATTTATATTAAGGGACATTACCAAATGCCTTTCTCAAAAAATGGCATTGAAATCTAACTCTATTGGCTGTTTATCTGTACTTTCAAGTTGGTGATCTATTTTTACTCTGCCAAATACCTTTGTGTTTGGCTCATTTTTGGAGACTTGCCCTATTAACACCTACTTGCAATCCTCACTGCTCTCATAAAACTTTTAATGTGTGCAAGTTTATTCAAGCAGGGAGAATCGCCAATTGTAGTGCAGTAAAAACGGATCTTGCGAGGGTTGTGCTATCTTGGGCATGTCAGATGGCAAAGAAATAAATAGGCTTAAAGAAAGAAAACATGTCTTCAGATTAGAAGAAAAAAGTATGGTAATGAAGAAAAAAAATATGTCCTAAAAGACAGGGGGGAAAGCAGATAAGGACATTCTTTAAAAAATAGCTCGATGGAGAAGAGGCCATTAGTATCAAAATGGAGCTTAGCCTGACACCCTTACATCAGAGGCCATAGCTGGACCTCTCAGCATTCTAAAAACTAGCAAGATGTCAACACTAATGAAAATAGAATCATTTATTCGGGGAACTTCTAAACCAGGTTTTTTTTTCAATTTGATTTTGTTTTTTTAATTATCCTTTCCAAAGTTCATGGAGGGAAGGAGAGAAGTTGCATGTTCCTGTTGGAAGAAGTATTCCAAGAACTGACCAAAAAAGAAGAGAATTTGTCTTGATGTTGTCCACAGTCTCTCACAATGTAGATATCTGGTGATTCCATAATTTAAGTAGTACAGTTAACTTATGGAGATTCAGTGAGAGTCTGGCATTTAATTCCCCAGACCAGGCAGCCTCGCTCCTGTCCTTGGCACTGGGAAGCCTGTCCTGTGCTTCTGTAGGACAGCTGTTTGGAAACTGTTCCTTCAAAGTGCTCAGGAGACACCATAGGAAGGGCCTGTGGGCAAAGACGCTAGGGGCGAAGGCAGAATGGAGGCTGTGCTTAGTTGACTCCCCCGCCTCAACCATGGCAGCTTCGCTTTTATCTGACATAAATTTTTGTTTGAGAAGAGAGCTCTGCTGCTTTAACAAAGAGACAGAAAAAGATAGAGGGAATAAATGAACTTATAAATCACAGATCTAGTGGCTTGTGAACTAACCTGTGCTGTTTTCATTTTCCCCAGCAAGCCTTCTAGGATGAGGTGGAACTCTTGAACATTGCCCTGGAAATATGAGCTAGAGGCTTGGCTTTTGAGCTATCTCTGGTCTCACCAATAAATGAACATTCTCGGCCATGTTTTTTAGAACCCTGTTATATAGACAGACACTCTCCCAGCAGGGTATTGAAGAATCAGGAAACGATGGGAATATTTATCAGTGACTATTTGCAAGCATCACTCATGAAAAATATTCGAGTTTACTGGATTTTGTTTAAAGTTTATTTATGGGAGATTTGAAAGGTAATAGGAAGAAATGTAGCAATGAATAGTAAGAATATCTCTGAGGTGTAAGAATAAAATATAGGAAGGAGTGAGGGGAACAAATAAAAATTATATTCTTTATTTTGTTAAATGCTTTCCAGTTACAATGTGATTTAACATACATTTCACTCAAATACATCTTATGTTCTGCAGCTGGAAATGGGAAAGGACAGATCTTTCATCTCCTTAACCCTCTGCTAAGCCCACCTTTAAACATTCTATTCTGAGTTATCCCCATTGTCTGCTTGCTAGGCTCCTGTTTCCAGGCTGCCAAAGCTGCTGGAGAATCATGTGGTCTTGGTTTATGAAAAATTCATGCGTCCAATTCCTATTTGGCCATCATTTCTTTTTCAGCAATTTTATTTGTTCTTCTAGTCCATGCTCAAAGGGTGCCTGACCATATAGGTTAATTCAAACCTTTCCCTCTTCCCTTGGAGTGGGTTGAATGGTGGGTCCCCCCAAAGAAGATCCACGTCCTATTCCCCAGAACCTGTGATTATTGCTTTATTTGGAAAAAAACAGTCTTTGCAGGTATAATTAAGGACCTTGAAATATGATCATATCCTGGATCATCTATGTGATCTCTAAATCCAGTAAGTGTCCTTATGAGATACAAAAGAGAAGATGCGTACACACACAAAGAGGACAGAGGCAGAGATCGGAGCGATGTAGTCAAAGACCACCAGAAGCTAGGGAGAGGTAAGAAAGGATCTTTCCTAGAGCCTTCAGAGGGAGCATGACTCTGCCAACACATCTGATTTTTGACTTCTGACCTCCAGAAGGTCAGAAGACAGAAAGAATGTCTTTCTGTTGTATTAAGCCACCAAATTTGTGTAATGTGTTACAGCAGCCACAGGAAGCTCATACATTCCATAAGCTCTCGCATTTCCCATCCTCAAAACAGTTGATGGTCTTGACTTGTACTTTTCTGAAGAGACTGAGGCCATCTCAAGCGAGTTCTCTCCTTCTCCCTGCCCTTCATTCCAACTTTTCTCTTTCCCTTCCCAAATCTGTCCTTTCAGAAAAGTACCCTTTCATTTCTTCTAGTTCATCTAGGAGAAAAATGCCCACTCCCCATCTTCACCAGAGCTGAATTCTCTATCTGTTTATAAGATCCCAAACCTTCCTAGAGCCCTAGAGACCTGGCTGTCCCTTGACCAGTCTTTTTGGTGCCAAGCTAGGGAGGAGGAAGAGTTCAAAACTTTAGACATTTCCCAGATGGGCAGGGCCAAGAGGACCCTATGGAAAAAGAAGTCTGTATTAAGGGCTGAATCAGAAGAGGAGAGGATGAATGCTGGATTAAGGCATGAAGCAGGAGGGTTAGTTAGTAGTGTCACCAAATTGGAAGGGTGGGAAATGGCGTTATCAAGAGGAACACTACCAAGCCCCTTGTGAGTGTGAGGCCCCATTCTGGTAAATTTTTCACTTGGTGGAAATCTGCTTTGGTGTTTTCACCTTCCTCCTTACTCCTGTTCATTTTTATCTTCTCTATCTCAAATTTATTTTTTCTTCTCTGCCTTTTAACAGTTTATTTTTAATTAAACAGCTTTTACAGAGAATGCTTTGTTTTGACTTTCCCACACCTCTTTTGTTTTCTGGGAATCAGTAATCTCCTCTCTTCTGGAAAATATTTTAACTCCTTGTGTCTTCTTCCTTGGTTCAACCTCCTTGGTGGCAGTGACAGCTCAATCAATTCTCTCCTGGAATTTTTAACATTGGAACTAAAGAAATGTCTTTGGTAGCAAAGCCAGAGTATAAGAGCTACCAGCCACAATTTCCTCTGCCAAGTGTAAAAAGCTGGTCTATGTTAGGGAAAATGAAGCCAACAGTCAAAGAGAAGCAGAGATGGAACACTAAAATAGAGTTCTTAGTTATAGTCATCCCTGAGGTCCCCAAACACTCCCTCCTCCCTGCTGTGATTTGGACAGGTAAGCCAATTAATCCATCCTTTTGCTTTTGCTTGCTCAAGTTCAGTTATTATCACCAGGAAACTGAAAAGCTCTGCCCAAGAATCCTAGTATTCTCAGGTTCTCAATGGCCATCTCCTTATTTGGTGTCCCAAGACTATTGCCTTCATTTCACATTTGGCCTTCTAGCCAAATTCAAGAGACTTCTTTTTGTTCTTGATCGTTATCTCTTCATAGCTTTTGATGGTCTAATTTCAAATATGCTCAAGTGCCTTGAAAACATCTCTTCGTTGCCCATTCACACAACACTATTCTATTTTCTTATTTCTTTGTCTCTTTTCCAATGGCTTGCCATCTTCCTATTCCCTAAATATTGGTAGCCCATGATGCCTGTTTCCTATCGGTACTCCCAGCCTCAGTAATAAACACTTTGTTCTGGTCAGTTCTCTGGGGCTGGCTTCAGTCTAACCATGTAACTCAAACTCATGTTTGAATATCCAAGACTCAGAGAAGCTCAGCGACTTGCTCAATGCCTGCCTGCAAGTTAGTGGCTGTCACCCTTTCTGAGGAGTCTCTCCTGACAATTCTCTACTGATACTTGTTAATTTGTAGCACATTATATACTAGTCTATTTTATGATTGTTTGTGCTTCACAGTTTTGTGTTTTATTATGAATAAAGTATGCTCTATAGTTGTACATATGGCCAGATTGCAGGAAGTTGATAACCCCTCATTTTGACCATAAAAATATATTGATTCCATATTTTTGAATACAATTATGTTAATTATATCACCATTATATCAGAATTATCATCATTTCCAAGAAAGTATTTTCTGAACTAAACTATATTAAATCAATTTAATTATTTGATCAATATTTTATATAAACCATTTTAACAATTTCCATTTTTTTCCTCCATTTTCATTTTAATGGAATTGGAGAATCAATTCTTACTTATGAATTTTGTGATGAAGATTTGATTTATCCATCAGGTTTTTCCCCAAACATATCACATTTTATCTATTATACATTCATCTATTACAAGTTTTCTTTTGTGATAATTACATTCACCAAATATAATTGTTCAAGGTCAAAGTTTTTAGATATAAATTTTGTTTAGAGGATTTGGCTTTTCTGTCATTTTTAGTCAATGAAAACTTTTGCTGTGTGCCGTTTTAGCCATTGTCTATTTTACTTGTGTTGATTATTTCAACAAAGTCTATTTATTCCTTAGATCCAGTTTTGAATTTTCAATGTTCCCAGCAAGATTGGCTCTTTAGTCAATTTTTTCACTTATAGCAAATTTTACTGCGTGCAAATTTTAGTCATTGCCAAATTTGTTTTTTGTTTTGCTATGAATAGTATTAATTGTACATTAGACAAAAAAACTGACAGTTTATTTCATTAATTCAGTCACAAGTATGAGTGGAGGCCTCTGACAGGTAGCTTCCATTCTAGATACTGGAGATACAGCTGTGAAAGGATCTTTCTCCTCCCCAGCTTCCTTTCTGTTGGGGGCCAGAAGACAGCACACAAGAAAACAAATGAAACACAATTTAAATTTAAAATAAGACCTGCAAAGGAAATTAAATAGTATAATATGATCATGACTGCTTAGGGGTCTGCATTAGACTGGTTTGTCAAGAAAGGTCTCTTTGAAGAGGTGACATTTGAGCTGAATGACAAGCATAGAAAAATGAGAACCTGTTTCTTAACAGTTATACTTTAAAAAAAAAAAGTGTTCATAAGCATCCAAACATATTGTATATTGCTTTTTCATACCACATGAGGAACAAAGAACAAATTGTGGGGCCATAATGGCAGAGTTGAACCATACTGTATTTGCATATTGCTTTCTTGCTTGTGGTCACATATGGCAAGAAAGAAATATGCAAATGAAAATGGTGGTGCCAGACTGGTATGATTATGACTGTATTTTTGTCCTTGAAATTATTTAACATTATTGTTATAAGTTTTCACAAAAATATAAAATACATGCGCCTTGTACAATAATTCCTCACTGGTGTGGGGGATGTCCTGTTGCCTCAGTGAGACTGAAAATTAGTTGTCAGAACATGTTACATTCTATTCATCTTTTGTTTCACCACTGAGTACTAGGCATTAAAAAAAATACTTGTGGATTGGTGGTTCCAAAAGATTTCTAGCCCCAAATATGAATGAAATGTTAAAGGTGGATTTTCTGATGAAAAGTAGAGGTACAAATTCTAAAACAATACGTTCTTTGAACCATCATAACAGGATCTAACCATTTGAATCCAAGTGCATACTGTAACGGAGATTTGTAGACTTTTCTTTCAGTGAAACTTGCTTATTTATAGTCAAACACTTCTTACAAAGTGACATTAAGCCAACTCTTCTCCTTTTCAAATAGGCGTAACTTATGGATGCAGGAACTTGCCAAACAACAGAACAAACTCCCCTAGACGAGTGAGAGGACAACAAGCAGCTGTTCGTACAAAGATTGTGACAACCGTTGTCCATCTGCAGTTTACACAACAGTCACGTTTGTGCTTTCTTCCAGGGACCAGCAACACCATGGCCTGTGTGGAGCCATAATGAGGCAGCCGGTGGGATTTCAGCTGCACCTTCATTGCGGAAGGGATTTGGAGTGGTCTTTTTGCCTCCCCATCAAAGGGTATAGAAAAAAATACCCTTTCCATTTTTTGATGTAGAAATGCACACATTCACACCCACTGACACTGGGAACTTTCATAAAGTGTAGGTTTTGTTTAGAGAGACCATTTTAAACAAACAGATGAAGTGCACATAATATTTTTGCTACTCAAAATCTGGACTACTTAGCATTCACATTGAATCATTGAAAGAGCTCCAAGAAAGACTGCATAATATAATGCACCATGCCAATGCTTAAATGTGTTCCCCCCCCCCGCCCCCATGGAATCAATCACAAGAACTATGCTTAAAGTAAATAAATAAAAGCCAGAGTCTACACAGGAGTCTCTTATGCAATGTGGCTTAATATGAAGTGATGGGGATACTATTTAAGCCTTTTTGATGTTGTATTGTCTTAGTGACAATAAATACCAAAGTCCCGGAGAAAGTACAGCACTTGGGCAGCATCCTTATTTCTGTGATGCCTTGGGCAAGTCATTTATCCCCCACCATTCTTACCTTCTCCTTTATAAAACAAGATTCATTCATTCACTCAACACATATCTTCTGAGCCAAGGACGATGCTAAGAACTGAGAATATAAAGATAAAAATGTATAGCCCTTGCTCTTAAGAAGCTCATTAGCTGACAAGGAGATAGTCACAAATACATAGTACAATGTATTATACTGTATATCGTATGTCATAGCATCTGTATTAGTTTCCTATGTGTTGTAGCAAATTTCCACAATATGAGGGGCTTAAAACAACTCCAGTTATTCTCTTATAGTGCTGGAGATCAGAATTCTGAAACTGAGGGGTTCAGGTAAGAATCTTACCTTCCTTTTCCAAATTCTATGGTCTGCCTACCTTCCTTGGCTCATGGTCCCAACCTTCATCTTCAAAGCACGTCACTCAACCTCTGGTTCCATTATCTTGTTTCCTTTTGTTGACTCCCTCTTGCCTGTCTCTTATAAAGACTCTCGTGGTTATTGGTTCCACTCAGATAATCCAGGATAATTTACTCAATTAAGATCATTAATTTAATTACTTCTCCAAGTTCCATTTGCTGTGTAAGGTAACATTCACAGGTTCTGGAGATTAGGATGTCACATATTTGGAGGCATTATTCTGTCTACCACAGTATTTATTATAGCCTAAAAGGCCTCTGTAAAATAAAATGTAAACATAGAATATGGAGCCCCTTAATCTAATGGTAATCAAAGATGAAGCAGCCTTTGAGCAGGGATTTGAAGGCTCAACAGGAATTTACTTGATGGAGACATTGGAGAAAGCTTTGCAGGAAGAGAGAACAATATCTTCTATAATCTTGAAGAAAATGAATCATTCTAAAGGACCAGAAAGTTATGAAGTTTCAGATTCAGAATGACCTTAGAGAAACTCTGGTTCCAGTTACAATGTTGACAGTTGAGGAAACTGGAGGCCCAGAGAGGCTTGTCTAAAGTTCCTGGGATAGATAGCAGCAGGCCACATGGAGACTAGACCTGGTCCATCTCCCCATCCAATCCATTGAGAAAACTTCTACTAGGAAGATATCTGCTTAGGTCCAGATGGCCGGGATCACTGCCTACTTTTCCAATTTCAATGAAATTAACAGGAACTTGATGCAGAAACTTACCCATTGTTAACTGAAAAAGTATGGTGTTTGATGATTTTAACTGAAAACATACTTTCTTTTTTTCCAAAAAAACCTACAGCAGCCTTCTGGATTGATAGTTTGAGCAGTAAGAAGGATATAAATAAAGATAATGAGCTGTATTCACTTAAAAATGGCAACTATATAAGCTCAGTGATTTCTCTGTAGAATATGGATTGGCAGGTGTCAGTGGCAAAAGTTATCTGTCAACAAAATGGATGTTTGTGGGATAAAACTCATTAATGCTTATAGAAATCACTGTCTCAAGCATGAATTCATGACAACGCAATATTCACAGAGATGTACTAAATGGGCTTTTATGCATTAATTTAGTCACTTGTGGGAAAAGTCCGGACTTGGCTCATATTCTGCAGCCTGATCAGCACATAAATACTGATTTAAGTGATAGGCCATAAGGAGGCCTAACTGGGCCACGGCACAATGACGTCACGGATGTGTGAGTGCCCGCACGCCCTGACAGCTTGGGATCATTAGACCGTTCATGGAAATTCAAAGAATTAATCTCAGTCTCTTCTCCAGATTTCCCTTTGGGTAAGTGATATGTTCAGCCACAGATTTTTTTTTCTATTTTTTTTTTAATTTATAGCAGTGAAGCAGTAGAGCATTTTGCCTGATTTTATATTACTGGAGGCCCACTGACTCCCTTTCAAACTTCCAGGCAGGCTCCTGTGTTTGGTATCTAGTTTGAGGGATCCCACAATGGTCAGTTTCTTCTTAATTTCATATTTTGCATTTTTGACTAGTATTGCACATTTGTCATAGATACATGAGGATCCGGAATAAAAGACACTCAGTCAAAGATATTAGAAGTTCTCAGGAGAAATAATCTCCACCGATTTTTTGTGAATTGCAACTTAAAATCTATTTTAGGGTGGGCCACAGTGGCTCAGCAGGCAGCATTCTCTCCTGCCATGCCAGAGACCTGGGTTCAATTCCTGGTGCCCATGCAAAAAAAAATAAAGAGATAAATAAATAAAACCTATTTTACTAGAAACCCAGAAGGTAGTCACATATAAATATCATTTTTTGAGAATGCTAATGTGTAAAAAGATAAGAAAGATGGGACAGTCTTTCATAAGAACATAAAAAATGACTGGGTCCAGATTTGAGATCTTATAGGGTTGGTCTGAAGGGAGCACATTGACCTACAAATTAGTTGGAAATGGGAGCCAACAGCTCAGGAAAGATGTCAAGACAAAGAGAAACAGCTGAGAGAAAATGAGGAAGCTGAAAGAAGGGGGTATGAGACCTGAATTGATTGTGTACCCAAGAACAAAATTGAGACAGTGCCCTAGACTAGGTGTTATAAAGAAAGACTAACATTCCAACAATGGTCAGACAAGGGACATAAGCACCCAAGGACCAGGGGATTGTGGTGTCACTGGACTGGGAGGCATGCTCTTTGCTTCTGAAGCTCTGATATGGAATCAAACCAAAGAACTCTGAACCAGACATGGCTGGATCTTGCTTTCTCTGTGTCAAAGGTTGTGAGGGAGAAATTAGCCTTTCTGGTGCATCTGGAAAGGATTGTCTCTAAGTATTATTTATATAACTAATAATAGTAATAATAGAAATAATTTGGATTTGATTATGCAGCTGGACAGATCGGGTTCAAATCTGCCCCTTTCCAAGCAGGAATCTGTGGCTCTATTTAATATCTTCAGAATTCAGCTTCATTGTCAATAAAAGGAAAGTAATAATATCAACTCATGGTTTGCTGGTGAGGATGGAATAAAATGATATATGTAAAGTGCTCAATACACTGTTGGACTGAGTGAATGTTTGCGATTTGGCCCAACCGCTAAACTATCGGGGATCCTCTACTCCTCAGCTTTTCACTGCTTGTTAGACGACACTGCCGCACGCAGAAAAGGGGCTCGAGCCGGGGGTCTGGGTCCAAGGGGCGCGCGCAGGAGACCTCGCTGCGGGTCTAAAGGACTGGAGGCCAAGTCAATTAAGGCATGAAGCGAGGTAGCTTTATTGTTGGTAGACGCTTATGCCAGGGCCGCCAGTAGCTAAAGACCACGAGGCTTGACGAGCCCTGGATTATATACAGTTTGAGGAGAGGCGGAGTTAGGGCGTGGCCTCCAGGGGAGGGTAGCCAATCACACAGGGAGGACGGATGAGTGACTGTGACCATAGAGATGCTGTTCCTGAGTGTACCTGTAGCAGAGGATGTTGGGTAGGTGGAGGACTAAGGAGAAGGCCAATAGGGTTAGAGAGACAAGGCTGCATCATCACTAGTCGCTGGTGAGGCTTGTAATTCAGAGGTCTAGAAGAACCGGACGTGCCAAAATGGCGAGGGAGGGAGAGAAAGAGACTAAGCCACCAGGCCAAGAATAAAATTATGCCACAAATGTTGGTTTCTTTAGTGACCATGTGCTTTCCCCTTCCCCCTAAGCACAATGCTGAAGAGTGTTCCTGTGCTCGTTGGCTCCCTATTCTATGTCCTTATGTCTTCCTTCAACATCTTCTTAAAAGAAGATGTTGGCTTCTTAACAGCCACCGTGGTCCACCCTAAAATAGGTTTTAAGTAGCAATACAAATGATTACTTGGTGCATAGGAATTTCAATCACAAACTCAGAGGAGCTTAATTTTTCCATAGTTGAGCTTAATTTCTATTGCAAGCCTCTGTATCTTTGTGTAGCAAATTATCCCTAAGATTTTAGAGGCTTAAAACAGCAAAGGTTGCCGGGGTCTCTGTTCTGCAAAGTCTGAGTGACCCTGGCTGATGGCTGCTCTGCTATCTTCTAACCATACAATCTGGCAGACACGGCCTCTAAATCCCTGCAAAAGAAGAAGAGAGGGCTGGAGGAAACACATCATCTCTTGAATGGCTTAGTTTTGATCACTTCTGCTCACAGTCTATTGTCAAGAACTAGTCATAAGGTCCCAACATAAACTACAAGGAAGATTGATAAATACAGGAGAAGCACATTTTGCATCCTTACAAACTTCAAATGTTTTAGGGTTTTTGTTGTTTTGGTGGCAAATGACAGAAGAAAGACAACTCAAATGATATTAAGTAAAAAAAGGAAATGCATTGGCTCACAAAGTTGGAAGGGTATTTGTTACTGCCATCAAGCATGGCAGGATCCAGAGAACCAAACTGTGCTATTATTTTGCTTTCTCTCCATCTCTGAGCTCATCCTGGCTTGGTTTGGCTTCAGTCTTTAGAAGTTTTTCTCTATGTACTTAGTAAAACTGGCTGCCAGCAGCCCTCAGCCCATATCCCCTCGCTTAGTAAAATTATTGAGAAGAACTAGTCTTCCCTTAAAACTGGTGGACAAGTCCTGGGGAGGATTCTAATTGGTCCAGCTTGGGTCAGAAGCCTATCGTTTAATCAGTGACTGTTGCCAATGTGGGGCCCTCTAATTGGCCGAGCAGTGTCCCGTGACATCTCTGTGGTAAGGGCTGTAGGGAGAACACATTCATTTCTACTCACACCACAAGGCACAGGCTTCCCACTGGACACAGAGTTCTGTCAGGCAAGGGGGAAACGCTGCAAGCTGGTCAACAGCACCTGCTGCCTATCATGGTAGGAAACACTCTCTAAGGTGCCTCTTTTCCCCATATATCATGTGGGGCTGGTAGGTGGCTTCTATAATGTCTGCCAAAGGGAATTAGAGTGGAAGTGATAGGTGCTGATGCGCAAATGGCCGCTCAGTCTCCCAATATTTTGTGGAAATAATGGTTATGTCTTTTGTAAATTTGACACAGAACACATCTGGGAGATATTTGAAATAAGAAAAGTGCTATGATCAATGATCTATGCCAAATCATAAAATAGTTCTTCTTTTAAAGTAAAAAAATAAGGATGCCTCACATGGGTGGGAGGAATTTCTCATATTGGCTTTATGTGTGCTTTATGGACAGTGTGGATTACTGTGTCACTGTATCTCAATCTTTTCCAGGAAGCCACCGCTCCATCTCCCATGCCCATCAGCCTGAATTCAATCCCGTGCCTGCCAGGCCTTCATCCGAGTGGCCATCTAGCAAAATAACCAATTACATTAGCGACCGTGGCCTCCTGACGACTTCCTCAGTTCTATTTCTAAAGCCCATTTAAAATACATTTCTCATTTTACTACACATTCAAATTTTATTCCTCTGGTTATAGAACTATAAATGTCTGCATTTCATATAGACTCAAAATGAAGGGTATATAAGCATATATAAATCACCCTGCAAAAGTTGCATTTTCTTCACTGAATTGCACTCGATACTGGGCTGGATGAAAATTATATTATCTGGCAACTGCTTACACACTTCCATATCTAAATATGCAAAAGAGGCCCACACACAATGCTTTTTTTTTTTTTTTTTGCAATTGGGCTACTACTATAGACCATATTTTAAAGTGAAATAAAATTTCTTCCTGAAATCTAACAATACTCAAGTGGGTATGTATAATTTTTATGCCCATATGATTGGAGTTAAGTTTCCTTATATAAAAATTTGGGAAGTTCAGTTGTTGGGAATTGAAAACTGATCTACTGTGCTAAGTGCGCAAGATGGGACTAATAACACTGACCCTACCCGGGAGGGCGATTTACCAAACAAAGACAAAACCGCGGATGACCTGCTGGGGGTTGGGGGGTGGTTCTTCAAATTTGGGATTGGAGAGCTCTGTGGGGGAGGCCTCGGGCTTTCTGAACACAGGAAAGGAGTGCCTCCTCCTACTGCCCAGTAGTAGGGGGATGGTTTCTTTGTTCACTTAATAAACAAATAATGACCAGGTGCTGGGGCTCAGTGAACAGACTGATGTGAGTTTGTGCAGGGCTCCAGCCCCCTCAGCTGTGGAGACTGCATAGCAGAGGTGCCCTAAAGACCTGTTTATTCTGCAGCAAAGGAAACAAACCTGATTTTTTTTTTGGAGGCGTAGGCTTTGAATGCCTGAATTTAACCTAATGGTCACCCCACCACTATGTGTATTTGGGAGGTCCTTAAATTATTCCTCTATTTGTGGCTTCCCGAAACTATTTGTCATTGCACCAAAAGTTTCTGAACAAACTCATGGGGTCAGCTAGAATAAAGATGTGTAAGCAAGCACAGTGAAGACCTGTGTATTAGTTAGGGTTCTCTAGAGAAACAGAATCAACAGGGAACACTTGCAAATATAAAATTTATGAAAGTGTCTCATGTGACCATAGGAACGCAGAGCCCAAAATCCACAGGGCAGGCTGCGAAGTCAATGACTCCGATGGATGGCCTGGATGAACTCCACAGGAGAAGCTCACCAGCCAAAGCAGGAATGGAACCTGTCTCCTGTGAGTCCTCCTTAAAAGGCTTCCCATGATTGCATTTAGCATCACTAATTGCAGAAGACACTCCCCTTTGGCTGATTACAAATGGAATCAGCTGTGGATGTAGCTGATGTGATCATGACCTAATCCTATGAAATGTCCTCATTGCAACAGACAGGCCAGCGCTTGCCCAATCAGATGAACAGGTACCACAACTTGGCCAAGTTGACACCTGTCCCTAACCATGACAACCTGCAAGGAAAAGAAATCACTTTGGAAATTATCTTCCTTTCCCTTTAACTTTTTCCCATGTATTTCATCTTCTGAAAAAGACAAACCTTCCCAGCACACAGGTGGGCAGTTTTTGGCAGAGACAAGGTCAGATCTGGACTCTGCGACTCCCCATTTCCTGAATAAACATCATTTTTTAGGATCCAGTTTTTATGTGTTTTATTCAACACAGTTACCACATCTGAATGCTTGAGGAATATGACGAACACACATGAAGAACAAATTATGAGGTGACTGGAGTATCTCTTCAGTTGTTCAGGAGCTGGCAAGATTGTATAACACTTCCTTTCCCTAAAGTTTCGTAAGATTTCAGCAAATTGTAGAGTTTTAATTGTTTAAAGAGAAGTTTTATGTTTCCAGGAAAAGCAATATGTGGTCATTACTAAATACAATGAAGTGAAGCACTTCCAAAATCTACACTGCAAAGCGTTCCATAAACAGTATATAGACACAGAATATGCCCTTGGCAATTCAACACCTCTGGTACTAGAAATTGGGTATAAAAGCCCTTTTTGAAAAGAATGTAACCTTATTCTTTTTGAAAAGAATGTAACCTAATAATATTAGCTTTGTATGTACAATAGTACTGACCACCACCAGCTCCCTGCCCCTTTTTTTCTCCTATTTCTCCATTTTCTTTTCCTCATTGCTTCTATTTCTTTCCTGACTCTATTGTGAACCTTCAGTCTTCCCATCTATTTGGTGCTCTGTAATGTGCGCTGCCAGTTTTATTGCATTTGCACTTTGACACCGCCCCCCTTCTCCCTTTCTTTCCAATTAAAAAAGCCTTAACTTTCAGGTCCAGCCTAGCTCCATCTCAGGTAAACACCTATTGGTTCCATAGTACACATTATCTGCACCATTATTTTGGCACTTATTGCCTACTCGACTTATATTGTCTTTTTTTTTTTTTTTTCTTTGCATGGGCAGACACCGGGAAACGAACCCAGGTCTCCAGCATGACAGGTGAGAATTCTGCCACTGAGCCACCGTCCCACCGCCCAATATATTGTTTTTTATTTTTGGTATGTGTTCTCTCTTCACAAACAAATGGTGAGCTTGAAGGCAGAAGAGTTTACAGGCTACCATTTGGTTTTCCCACGACCTGGAATGGCATATCTTATAAACCACTTGAGAAGCATTAACTTCCTCTCATTTACTGCTCAAAACAAAAGACCACCATAGGTGCTCTTTCTCCATCCACTCCCTGGACAGACAGTTCCAGGTCATGATCTGAGATGGAGCATCAGCTGTGCTTTGTAACAAGTAGGGCTCAGCTCAGTAACATACCCTCTCATTGGCTACCTCTCCTTTCTTGCCTAATCCCACTCATTTCTGCTTCCCTGAGGTGACCCTTTCTAATAAAACAGTAGTGTATTACCCTTGTCTTGGGTTCTGCTTTCTGAAGAACTCGACTAAAATAGGCTGCATAGTGACCCTTTTAAATAAGAACTTGCCACGCAGCTGCCATGAGTGAGCACAGAGATAGCTTCCAGCTGACAGCAGTTTTTAGGCTCTGCCTCTCCTGCAGAGTGTTGCCTCAATCCTGTCATGCCCTTCTTGGGGCAGCCCCATCTGGGGACTGGAGAAGAAGAGTATAAAGGCCCAGTCACCTCAGCCCAACACAGGATGCCTCAGACACGCAATGTTGGCTCCAGAGCTCCCTACCAGGTTGGCTTCGCTGGGCCCTGCATCACAGTTTGACTTCTTCCTCTGCCTAGTCTGGTGTCGTTCCCCTTCCTCAACACTAATAATGTTAATCCTTAGCAAACATCCTGCACCCTCAACACCTCCTCAGTATCCCCTCTGGAGAACCAAGCCTGCGGCAGTATTAGAACTCTTTAGCTTATACGAATATCCAGTCCAAACTGACTTAGACAGAAAAATAAAAAGGGAATTTATTAGACCTAGGACTTAAATGACGGAATCAATACACAATCTTCCTCTTTCTTTCAGCTCTCCTTTCCTCTGGCTTCATTCTTGGGCAGATCTGCACACGGTGGAGAACTTCCTCAGAAGTTCCAGATTTACTACTCCAGTCAAAAAATCTCCATTTTCCCAAAAAGTCCAGAAAAGTCCTGCAATTGATTCTTATTGGTATGGCTTTTTGGTTTATGTATTCAGCCCTAAATCAATCTCCAGGACCAGTACACAATTTGTGGGGTTAAGTGTAAAATGAAAGGGGCTAGAAAAGCTCCAGGGGCTAGAAAGCTCCAAGAGGTAAGACTTGGGTCATATGTTCTGAAAGGAAATTGGAGGAATTGGTGCTGGATATGCCAAAGCCACAGACACAGCATTACACATTCATATTAGTCACACAATATCTGAAAAGTTACCATGGGAGTGATAGAAAAAACACAAGCTCCAGTTTCAGAAAGTCTTGGTTTGGAATCATGGGTTTGACAGTGTTGGAGGTGTGACTTGAAGCCAGTTATTTAATTTCCCTGAAACTCAGTTTTCCCTCCTGTACAATGGGTGTATGGCATGCAAGAAAATATATTAAATGGCTAGCCCAGGTTCTGGCTGAGAGTAGAGCCTCCACAAATGCTGGTCATGTTGGTGGTGATGATGATAACGACAGTGTTGGTGGGAAGCAGGACAGAAGAGTGAGCAAAATGGAATAAGACGCAAGTGCTCATATTTGGGCCCCAATCTTTGGGCAAGGTTTTTCATCTTTCTGACCCTTAGGTTCCTCAACAATTAAACGGGGATTTTATTCTTACCCACCTGCTATGGTTGCCCTGGGGATGGTAAGATTGGAGGTAAAAAGGCTGGTATCAGTGTTTGTAATGCTCTGGTGGTCTAGCTAAGCAGGAGAAACCTTTGGAGGAGAGATAGAGGAGGCTCTTCTCTCTAAACTGGAGCCTGAAGAGAAGACTCTAGATAACTTTGAATAATGTACAACCTCAGAATGAGTCAGAACGCTCATAAAAAAGCAAGCCAAAAAACAGGTTTTTGAATATCTTTCTCAGAAGTTAGTGAAATACGTATTAATGAATATGCGAAATCCTTACAGCCTATCTTTACCTGCTCCTCTTACACTTTCCTTCTCTCCTCCCCCCACTTCCCATACCTGGATTAGAATTACCAGCATCACATTCCTGGAAAGCCTCGCTTTTAGGGACCAAGGGTAATATTCAGTTAACTTCCCACCTTTTGAAGAAAACACCTTAACCCAAAGAGTAAATAGTTTGTCATTGCTATTCTATCGAAAGATACTTTCATATCAGAACTGAATTATTTTGATATGTATGTGCTCATCATTGTATGCCATTTGAATAAAACATATGGAAGGTGGAATTCCTAAAGCAGTCACTCAAGACATTTATTTAAGAGAAAGCGTTTAGAATAGATTTAAAAATTATTGTTGCTCTATGCTGGGCACTTGATAAACATGTCATATTTTCTATTTCTATTTAAAATAATAAGAACAAAAATATTTTGAATTGGAAATATTTACCTAATGGTTGTGAAACATAGTAATGGATAGCTGGTATGTAGCCCCAGTTTTGCTGGAGATAATGTTTAAGGTTCATATGGAGGAAATTGGTAGTTCTTTAAAATATATTGCTATTTTTTTCAAGATGTTGTGTCCTTCTCCTATTTTCCCTTGATAAATATCACCCTCTCTACCTTGTGTGGTGAAAATGGGCCCAATTTCAGGTACCTTGAGATCCTCATGGAAACCCTGAATTAGCCAGTTGTGATGCCACAAGTGCTAGTAGATTTCCATAATTGTTTTGCACAAACTCTAATGGTATCTGGCAGTTCAAGTTTGCAAAGGAATACAAGTAGATACCACGGTATGAACCTCTGTCCAGTTGCAATTTCTAAATTCCTAAATATAGGTTTCCGTCATATGAGAAACTGGAGTGAAACTCACCACACCAAGGAAGCAAGTGGAAAGTTGTACTCCAGTAAGGAACTCTCTAAATTCAATGGCAAATCATTAAAAGTAAGCAAAATCTTGTGAAGCACCCGTGAAGAAATCTCAAATTAGCATTTTATTTGGATTATATAATCATAACCCTGAGTTTTTCGTTCTTTGTTTTTGTTTTTTTTTACAAAATCATGATTCTTTCTCTTGATTTTTGCAATAATTAGGAGCACTGTAAGCTCCATCCATTGCCCCTCTTCAGCTCCCATACCTTAATTTTTCTGAAAGAGCCCAGTGCCTTCTCCACCAGAGAATTCCCCAATCTGTGTATCATTGGCAGTGCTCTAATCCCATGTAATTGTATTAGTCTCAACAGCAGATTAGCTCTAAGTGCCCCCCCAGAAAGGAAGCTGTCAGCTCTGCTATTGTTTTCCACTTAATGTGATTCCAGGCAGCAAAGAAGAAAGGAAGCCAGAGCTGTCCTTCTCACATTACATACCACAGTTTCTAAACCAATTAAGGAAAAGGGATTTACAGTCCTCAGGATTAGAGACTCTTGTTTATATTATCCTATATTTCTTCTCATAATACCCTCCATTTTACGTCTCCTAACAGCCATCTCTCTGTCTCTATCTCTGGAATGCTCCCTTTCACTTACCCAGACATTTCCCTGTTTACTCTTTAGGTTTGCTATTTGGGTGCAGTCACCAAGCAGGCTAATTCTTGCTGATTGTTTTAATTGTTTCAGAATCCTCATGCGCTGCTGTCAGAACTCGGTAACAAAAATGCCGAGGATCAGCCCAAGCCTGATATTTAAGCAGACCTTGATAAAGTGGTACATTTCTGCGCAAGCAATCATTTCAATTAATTGAATAAAAACATCCTGCAGGATGTTTATCAGAGAAATAAAGCTTAGTTCTCAGGAGGCAAATTGGTCAATATCCTGATATTGTGGCAAAAGGTGCCTTTTGCTTTTTTTAAAAGAATGACATCTAATATGATAGGTGAAATGAGGTTTCACTGAAGCAAGGGGACAAATGGGAAGATGCTTTTTAAGAAAGAGCTCCAGATCATTTTAAACAAATTGTGGCCTGATCTGAGGGTGAGTCTGAGGCTTTTCTCTTTTCCTTTTCTAAGGGAACTTATGCCACAAGAAAGTCCAACTGATTTTCTTCTACCGAAATGTATGTATAATTTTTCCCTTGGCTGGTGCTGCAACAATGAAAACCTCATTCGATGGGTTTCTATTAGAACCAAATGGGTTTGGAGAAGCATTTTTACTCTTAATGGAGCTTTTCTATTGAATTCCATTTTTCAGAATTTTATTTTAGTTTCAGTTGAATATTTAAACAGGTTTAAAATTTAAATATCTGTGCTGAGCAAGCCCCGATATATATTTTTTAAATTGCTGTAATACTTCACTGGGTTTCATTTTTAACCCAATACAATATGCATAATCCATTAGGTTGGTATTACGTAAGTTGGGTGTGCTCAGCGTCTAGGCTAAGGCACAATTTTACACAGTTAAGTCCCACGTCGCAGTGGTCTGTCTTATCAAATTATTTTTATAACAGCTTTGTTACTAACAAAGCATAAAGAGGATTCTAAAATCCAACCTAGGGCTCATTATTGTAGGAAAACTCATTCTGATTAATGAAATTTTTATTTAAGGTTGTCCTTAAATTATCATATTCCAGTTTTTAACATCATTGGGGAAGAAAAGCTAGGTCTCATTCGGGAGAACACGATTTCTACACCTACTGGGTTTTTAGATTCTGGGTGTGATCTTGGCTTTTTCTATTATCATTCTGGCCCTTTGAAATGAACAAATATCTAAGTGTTCTAAGCGCTGTGCAGGGAAACAAAGAGGAACTTATGGGAAGCTACCATCAATCTAAGAGCCCTGATAAAAACACGAAAGTTGAATAAGCTGCAAGAGAATCTGGGGGGATCATAGTAGAATGGATTAAAGTCCAGAGCAAATTTAGCTTGCCTGAGTTTGGATCTCAGCTCTAATATTTATTAGTTCTGTGACTTTGGGAAAGTTATTTAACCTCAGCTTTAATTTCTCCATCTATAAAATGGGAGCATTGACTGTACCTGTATCCCAAGTCTGTAAGCAGTAATTGGT
Organism: Tamandua tetradactyla; assembly: GCF_023851605.1. Taxonomy (NCBI): domain Eukaryota; kingdom Metazoa; phylum Chordata; class Mammalia; order Pilosa; family Myrmecophagidae; genus Tamandua; species Tamandua tetradactyla. The sequence continues at coordinate 179,442,230 of NC_135329.1, read as the reverse complement.
CCACAGAAAGTGCCTTTTTGCAGTACCTAGCACATGGAAAAAGCTCAATACCCATAACTGTTGCTGAGGGAGTCACATGGAAACAGGAAATATTTCCAAGCATAGGCCCGGCTAATGCTGAATGTGCAACTAAGAGTCATTTGAGGTGGAGGCTATGAAGTGGCCTTGAAGATGGGGATGGAGTTTCAATAAGCAGGAAGATAAGCAGAGACTTTTTTGCCCTGGTGTTTGGAGAAAAGCTCTGGCAACCTTTCCCAGCAGCATGAAACTGAATCCAGGTGAGAGATTGCGGGGCAGCCTTCTGTTCAAGACTATTGAAATGGGCACATGCAAGGAGGGCAGTGAGGGAAACAGCTGTGACTTTTCACTCCTTCCCAATATTTAAACTGCAGATTCAGTGAACGCTAACAGAGCTTATAAAAACAACCCCTGCTCCATCCATCTAGCACAAAACCCACATTCACAATTCATTCAATAGGCTTATTAGGTTCCTGGGCTATAGCAAATTGGAGAAATTGATGTTTACCCTGAAAGCTTATACCATACACTTATTTGTAACTGCTGTTGCCTCGGTACATGTCTGCCAGCATGCCCAGGCTTAAATCCCTGCATGATAACCTTGAACTCTTTGCTAGGAGACAAAATCAATCCAAGGTAGAACTAAGTGGGAGGATAGAGGAGGGGGGAGGAGCTGTGGGGACTCCAGGGAGGTACGCTGCATCCGTCTATAGAAGTTAACATATTCTGGGCACAGATGGGAGAAACCCATTGTGTTAAATAGCCATAATTTCTGAAGTCTTTCCTGTGCTGACATTTCTAAAGAGTTTCTGGTCAAGGTAAGAGAAAAAGCATTTCTGGGAAGTAGGGCTGATCATCTTGAGAGGGGCTGAAAAAGCTAAAGAAAGTGTATTTCTGACAAGTGCAGAATGCGCTATTCCTACGTGAACACGATTGTAGTTACAGGAGGGTGCCATTGAAACCATGTGTTCTGTCTCTCTGTCTCATTCTCTCTCCTCTTTAGAGGTTCCATTGATTTATGCCTCCGAGAGCCTGGGAGCTTTCTGCTTTCTAATGTGCTTCCTTGTATTTGGCTGCAGGTGTTTAACTGGCTGTAAGGACAGTGTGAGACATTTTGATGTATGTAAATTATGTTCATACTTTGGGCCTAATCATTATTATAAAATTTATAGAGGATAAAACACAGGCAGTCATAAAAATAGAATTTTCACTTTGATCGTGCAAAGTTATGAGTTCCCTCAGTGATTGATCTTTTATGGATCTTAAAGATCACTGCCAATGTGGAGACTTAACAGAGTTCATATTCTGTTCAAATGTCCTCAAACAAGAGAGGAGCAAACAAAAAACCCCTGGGATAGTAATGAGAGAAATAAACTTACCTGCTGAATTGTTTCAGGCCCAACATTAGGCAGGAATAAAACAAATACTGTATTTCACAAAACAGTCATAGGATTAAAAAATGGAGACGATTGAGATAGTGGGAAGCACTTGAGTTGAGTCAGCAAATCTGAGTTTTGGTCTTCGCTCTGGACTAGCTCTCTGGGTGACCTCAGGCTCTTAGGCATGTCAGTGAGTCTCTGTGAACCTTAGTTTCTTCAACCATTAAATGGGGACATTGACCTTAATCTGCAGGCGTCATTCTAGCTTCATTATGCTATAAACTACTGCAATATATTGTCTATTATTTTAGATGTGTACATGAATAAATCAAATTTGTCATGTTGGAAAGTTCAAAATCTCACAATCTTTGGTACCGATAGGGGAGAACACGCCTGAGTTGAGTGGAACCTGAAAAATAAACACCCCAAATGAATGACCAGCTAGGAGACTGAGCAAGTCCCTTGACTCCTTTGGCTCAGGCCCTTACCAGTTAGCTGGGGTGACCAACACTGACTTCATCGATCCTATCAAGCCATAAGTGAGATGAAAGCTATAAATTGCATTGAAAATGCAAAGCACTGTACAGGAAGGTTGTGCTGTTATTGTCATTGGTTTTGTTATTATGTTTCTCAAAAGTGATACTGTCACAAGAACAGGTAGCTTTTAATGAGTTATAGTCTCGCCACAATATCTAACACAATGCTAAGCACACATCATGTTCTTAACAAATAATTATGGAGTCAAGTGAGTATTAAACAGAGCTCATGTTTTCCTCAATGAATACTGGTGATTAAACTTGAAGTTAGAAGGGAGGTACAGATAAAGAGCTAAGTGCAAGGGCCATGGGTGTTTCTCAGGTGTGTTCCCGGGGAAGTTACACTTCACATTGACATTTTAAAGGCTCTGGCCAGCCCAGCAGCAAAATAACAATAACTACAAAGAGTTGCTTTATTTAACACTGGATTCCCCAAATTTATTTGTGCTCCTATTTTTTTCCACTGGCACTTACTAATGTATCTGTGGTAGGTGAATATGGTTTCCAGAAATGTCCTCATCTTTGTCCCTAGAACCTGTAAATATACGACCTTCAAGGTAAAAGATAATTTGCAGATGTGATTAAATGGAGGACCTTAAAATGGGAGATCATCCTGGGTTATCCAGGTGGGCCTGATATAATCACAAGCATCCTTATCAGAGGCATGCAGGTGGAGTCAGAGCAAAGGCTATGTGACAATGGAAGCAGAGAGTTGAAGAGGCAATGCTGCAGGATTTGAAGATGAATTATGATGCAATGGAATACAGGTCTAGAGCTAGAAAAAGCAGGGAAATGGATTCTCCCTTAGAGCTTCTAGGTTCTTTCTTTCACTTCAGTCCATTGAAACTCATTTCACACTTCTGGCCTCCAGAACTGTAAGAGAATAAGTTCGTATTGTTTAAGCAACCAAGTTTGCAGTAATTTGTGATAGCAGTCATAAGAAACTGATACCGTTTTGCAGCACTACCATTTTACAGAGCACAGCTCTGGAAGGGTTAAGTGGTAGATGTTTTAGTTTCCTGGCTGTTAAAACAAATACCACACAATGAGGATGAATTACCAGGAATTTATTGGCTGGTGGTTTCAGAGGCTAGAAGCCTTGCTTACTCCCAGGGTTAGTATCTTGTGTCTGGCTGATGACCACCCTTAGGTTTCTTGGCTTTTCCATCACATGGCTTTGCACATGGTGGCATCTTCTTTCTCTTTCAGATTCTGTTGACTTCCAGCTTCTGGCTTCTATCTCTGTGAACTTCTTTACAGGGCCTCCAGGAACAGAATTAACTTCCTGACAAAGTTGGGCCATAACTTAGCTGAAGAAACCTCATCGAAAGGCCCTACTTTCAATGAGTTCACACCTACAGGAATGGAGTAGGATTAAGACCATGTTTTTCTGGGATCCATAGCTCCAAGCTGCACTTTTTATTGGGCCAATGTATATTTTCCCCAGCTTGCCATCTGGTCCATTACCTTTTAAGGGATGACTTTGTGCATGTGTCAGGGATGGGGGGAAGCGAAGGTACAGAGTGGCAGGGAGTAACCAGGTTTCCGTGGTGTCAAGAAAGCCTGTATTTCTTACAGTAAATTGAAAATAAAATAAATCTTATACAGCTAGTGATGATGTAAATTGGCATAACTTTTCTGGAGGGCAATGTGGTAGTATGACTCTAAAACTTTACTATTCCATATACTCTTTGATCCCATATTTCAGTTTCTACAAATTTACACGAAGGAAATAATGGATAGTGTTCATCGAGGCATGGATATCTTTGTGGCAAGAAACAAATTAACTTAAATATCTAACAATAACTAAATTAGCATATATGCCCAAAAGGAATGCTACTACTATTAATAATGCAAGCTAAAACCAATGTTATGTTTACTATGTGCCAGGCGGAGTTCTAAGCACTACTCATATGAATTTGTTTAATCTACATAGGAACCTTATGAAGATAGTTCTTTTATTGTTTTCCATTTTATAAATGAAGAAATTAAGGTATAGAGGTTAAATAATTTACTCATGATCATGAAACTACTGAAGAGTAGAACTAGGATTTGAGCCTAGGAAATTGAGGTACAGAGTCCATACTCTAATCCACAGGTGCTACCTCCCCAAGAAGATATTAAAAATGATGGTGTAAGTCAGGCTGTGGTGGCTCAGCAGGCAGAGTTCTTGCCTGTAATGCCAGAGACCCAGGTTCGATTCCCGATGCCTGTCCAGGCAAAAAGAAAAAAAATGATGGTGTAGATGATTATTTAATCTCATGTAAACATTCTGTTCGGTGTTCATTTCAAAAGCCCATTTAAAATATGCACCTTGTGGTCATATATATGCCACATGTATGCAGGATATAAAAATATGTATGCATGTATATACTGAAGAAAATATCCCAGAATACTTTCTGTGGCCATTTCTGAGTGGTAGAATTACGAAAACAAATGATGAATTTATGAAAAGTTGATACCCCTAGATACTTCTGTGTGCACCCCCAAAATAATGACTTTTTTTCCTTTTTTTGTCTATTCTACATTTTTAAATTACCTATAACATGTGTTTATTTTCATTTGAAATTTATTAAAACATGTTTGCTGAAAGTTGTAATGAGATATTTAGGTAACCGAAGAAAAAGGAGAGGGAGGAATAGTGTGAAGGAAATCAATTCCTGTAGATGGATGGGGAGTAAATATTGAAAAGGACGTCTTGAGGAGTAGAGTAAAATCTGAGTGATGGAGAAGAAGGTTTATGTCCGAGAGACCAAATTTCAGTATGTTGAGCATCCAGGGTGGGAACTGAAGGAGGCAACTTGCAGATCTTTGTCTTAAATCTATTTAGTCAATCCATTATTTTGCCACTAACTCTTTTGAGCAGTTTAGGATTTATGGTTTGGCTAAATCCCTATAATAAAACCACAAATGCCATGTGAATTGATGAAAAAGAAGACAAGTAAGAATATCACAGCTATTAAAGCAAGCTCATGCTCCCAATTGGGGAAAGTAGCTTGGCATCTGTATGGGAGCCAGGTAAGACACTAAGACACATTTTCTCACAGCTCAGGAGCTGGTAAATAGAGGGATTAGGGACCTTTACGGGGTCCCCAGAACTTTACGGGGTGTGTGGGAGGAGGTTAGCTCGCCTGGGGTATTTGAGTTATTAGAAAATATAAGAAATTTCAACTGCCAAGAATTAGATAATCAGAGAAAAACCAGTCCTGCTGAGCAAGTCACATATGTCCCTTGATGTTCAATTATATTTACCTATAATTATATTTACCTGTAAAATATTACAGGTGAAATCCCATCACAAGGAACCTTAAGGAAGGTGCAAGAACTTTCACCAGGTGGGAATATACTATAATCAACATTGCTGAAAAACTCATTGCCAGTCTTTCTAGGTCACTTCCCCAGGGGTCAAGGACCAGACATAAAACAAAACAGGAGCCAACTTACCTCAAAGATGAGGTGGTTCATTAAAGTTGCCCAAGCATGCAGACCAAGACATAAATGTACTCTTGCAGAAGCCAACCCTCCTTCCCCTCTGACATTTTCCCTCTTGTTTTTCTTAGTCCCCAGAGAATTAGGCCAATTATGATCTCTTGAGTTTCTTTAGAAGAATCATTTTTACCCGTTATTTGTGCTGCACTCACTAGAGCCACTGTGCTATATTTCCTTTCCAGTTTGCATTATGTCACACAGTCAGGTGTTGGATATTTTCATTAAAATAGGCCACTAGGACTGGTAAAAGAACCATGATTGAACTAAGAGAGATGAGAAATTTTCACTGTAACAAGACCAATAAAGTATTATTACCATGGGTCATTGGTCAGAGTGCAGAGATATTTTCATTGGACTAAATTCTGGGTTTCAGTGGTAATCATAATAATAGTGTTTGTCTTGTATTAATACTCTATAAACCTCCTATGGTAGAATAAGAAGTAGCATTTCCCAATATAGGAACTAAATTGAAAATATGAATGTGAGGCTCTAAAACTTCTCTAATACCAAAAATGACTTGCGTGTGAGTCAGCTGAGAAAGATAGTTCCCAGTGATCAATGTTTAACAGTATTCAATATTCCAGAGACTCTCTAGGGAGTTTCATTCATTTAGTCATTCAATAAATTTATTTAGCACCTACCATGTACATGGAATTATTCTAAGGGTTACTGTTCCTCAATTTTAGGTTTTTCCTTCTAGCTGCCCCAAGACACTGGAGACTAAAAGAAATATCAATATAATGATTCAGCAGTCATTCTCATTCATTGAATTCTATCTTCTCTGTTATAACTCCTCGTTCTCCTGTGATCCTTCTCCCAATCATTAGGGGTATTTGGGCTCTGCCCTTTCTTTTTCATGTTGGGAAGGGCTATTGATAATATGGTATTGGGTGATGGAACTAGTTGATGTTCTTGGAGAGGCTGGCCCCTCTAGGTTTCAGGACTTATCTGGCCTAGGAACCATCTGGAGGTTGTAGATTTCTGGAAAGTAATCTTAGTACTTGAAATTTTGTAGAATCTCAGAGCCCTAATTGTTTTTTAGGGTTAACAGGAATAATTTTGGTTGGGGTTTGACAAAGCATGGTAATGAACAATATTTAGCTAAAGCTTGAATAAGAGTGGCCTTCAGAATAGCCTCTCAACTTTGTTTGAACTCACTTAGCCACTAATAGATTATCTTGTTACATTTCTTTTCCACCTTTTGGTCAGGAAGGTGTTGTCAATCCCATGGTGCCAGGGAGTCATATCCCAAGTTGCCAGGGAGAATTTTACCCCTAGATGTCATGTCCAATGCAGGGGGGAAGGTAATGATTTTCCTTGCAGAGTTGGGCTTAGAGAGAGTATAAACATTATTTTTAAATGATAAAATAGTTTGGGAATTTTAGAGACTATTATGTCCTGTTACTATCTGAGGATGAAAACAATCTGTACAATACGCTACAAGCTTTTAAAGATTGTTGTTAAAAATTGGTCAGTGTATCAAAATTCCAGATAACTAATCTCAGCTATTAAATAGAAACCACAGGATTCATATTAAATATTCCATAATATATTTATGGCAGTGCTTCAAGAACATACCTCATTTTCAAATTATAAGCAAGTGTATTGAATAATAGAGAGTAGCTTGGTAAAACTAACACTCTCACATAGCAATGATATAATCTGGAGAACAATATTTTTAACAAGCCCTAAGTATTTGAAGGCTCAGGAACATGACCAAAGGTAAGCAGAAACTGAATGGAAGTCTACCCTTGAAGATGGAACTGTGAAAGATGAGATTTTCGAGTTTGTAGTGTTTTGTCTGAAGGTGTCTCCTGATGTGCCTGAAACTCAAGTGACAGAAATCCATAGACTTACAGATTTGTGAACAGCATAATAGCCAAAGAGTTAAGAAGAAATCATGGAAGGGAAGGCACCACAGAAGGATTGAATCCTAAAATCTTCATTAAAAATCTACTCAAATCCTGAGCTATACACCAAAACAGTTACTAAGGGGGAAATCTAGGGAAGTCCAGAAAACAAAACAAAACAATAAATCAGTATGTAGTAATAAAAAACAGCATAGATTTCAGCTGCTGCCTTACTTAAGGAAACTAAAGTTTGGAGTTTGAGTCCAACCAAGTGAACTGCTTTCTAGAACAAATTTCACTTTTCAGAGTTACGAACTAGAATCCAGGCTCCCTACAACGTATCATTTATAATGTCTGAGATCAATAAAAAATCACTAAATGTGTGAAGAAACAGGAAGAAAAACCAAGCTCAAAAATTCCCAAGCAGGAGAGATGTGAAGGAAACCAGACAAGGGTACATTATAGTCGCTTCTAAAAACCTATGATAAAGAGACAATCTTGAAAGCAAAGAAAATGACACATTGCATACAGGAGAACAATGCTAACTTCTAACTTTTCAAGTGAAACAATTGAGACCAGAAGACAATGGTATACCATAATTTAAGCACCGAAAGACAAACACAGTCAGCCCAGAATTCTATATCAATGAAAATATCTTCCAGAAATCAAGTTAAAATAAGACATTTTAAGATAAACAAAAACTAAGAGAATTTGTTGCACCCACACGTTATGTTGAAAAAAAATTTCTCCAGACTGAAGTGAAATGACATTCAATCTACATGAAGAAATGAAGATTATTAGAAATACAAAGTATGGGGTAAATAAAAAAGACTGTGTTTTCTTGCTATATATATATATATATATATATATATATATAAAATTTATTATAATTTATAAAAAGTATACAATTCTTGTGGGGTTTGTAACGCATGTAGAATTAATGCAAATGCTAAAATAGCAAAAAGAATGAGGGGTACATGGGTCTATACTTTTCATGGTAATTATATATTTTTTATTTTTATTTTTTGCTATTTATTTATTTTCATGGTAACTCTAATTTATGTGAAGTAATGCAATAGTACATTCTAAGTAGACTATGAGAGTTAACAATGCATATTGTCCCCCTACGGCAGCCACATGCACATGAAAATATGCAGAGAAGCATAGCTAAAAATGCACTAGAGAAATCAAAGTAGAATACTAAATATTCTGATACTCCCAAAAAGGGCAGGAAATAAAGGAATAAAAGGTCTCAAATGATTGGAATATTACAGTTATGATTTGTTACCACAAGAAATTAAAATTAGTATTCAATAAGAAAAAGCTATCTGGAAAAACTGCAAATATTTGTAATTTAAGCAATGTTTAAATCATATAAGCCATGGATCAAAGAAGAAACCACAAGGGGAATACAAACAATTTTTATCTGAATGATACTGAAAATACAACATATCAGATTTGTGTAATGTAGCTGAAGCAATGCTTGAAATGATCTGTGGGATTTTAAATGTTTATATTAGAAGAGATGAAAGACCTCATTTCAATGATCATAAGATGCTAGAAAAAAAAGGGGTAGGATAAACCCAAGGTAGGAGTTTGAAGAAAGCAGAAGAAAGAAAATAATAAACATCAGGAATCAATAAGAAAGGAAAAAAATAGAGATAAAAATAAATTTAAAAAAATTTAAATATTCTTATAAAGGTCTTTGGAAAGATTAATGAAATCAATAATCCCATAATTAAACAGATAAGGGGGATTGGGGAAGAAAGAGGAAGCACAAATTACCATTATCAGGAATGAAAGAGGGTATATCACTGCAGATCCTACAGACATCCAAAATAATAAAGGAATATTATGAACAACTTTTGCTGATAAACTCAACAATTAAAAAAATATAGGCAAATTCTTTAAACCAACACATCTCATCAAAATTGAAACCAACATCAAATAGAAGATCTGAGTAGCCTTATATTTATCAAAGAAATTGAATTTATTATAAAATCTCTCCATAAAAAAGAAAAACTGCAGGCCCAGATAGTTTTATAAAATATCTGGGGAAAAAAATAACTCAAATCTTACAAAAACTCTTTCAAAAAATAAAAAGAAGAGGGAATACTTGCCAATTTATTTTATGAGGGCAGCATAACCCTGATACCAGTACTTGAAAAGAGTGTTACAAGAATGTGATAGACTAATATTCCACATGAACGTAGACAGAATTACTTAACTAAATGTTAGCAGGTAGAATTCAGTAAAATATAAAAAGAATAATACATCCTCATCAAATGAAATGCATTACAGAATGCTAGTTTGGTTTAACATTTGAAAATGAATAATTGTAATTCACCGTATTAACATAATTGTGGAGAACAACTTTATGGTTATTTCAATGAATGCAGAAAAAGCATATGACAAAATTCAACACATTTTATTCATAAGAAAAAGAATAACTTCTCATTCATCCTCAATCTGATGAAGGGAATCTAGAAAACCTACAGCTTATGTTATACTTAATGGTGAAAGATCATTAAGTATAATGTTTCACCCTGAAATTGGTCACAAGGTCAGGATGTTTTCCCACATACCATTTCTAGTCAGCACTGTTTTGAGGTCCTAGCCAGTGCAATAAGGCAGGGAAATAAGCATACAGATTGGAAAGAATTATACAAAACTCTATTTATAGATGACAAACATCTATACATTTCTGTATACATCTATACAGAAAATCCTGAGGAATCCACCAAAATTCTACTAGAATAATAAGTTTAGTATGGTCTTATGATATAAGGTAAATATATAAAAATCAAGACTATTTCTGTATACTAGTAACAAACAACTGGACATTTTCATATTAAAATGATTCAATTTATAATATCAGAAAACATAACACTAAGAAAAATATAACAAAACTGAGCAAAGCTACTGTACTGAAAACTAGTAAACATTATTGAGAGAAATTAAAGACAAGCAAATAAATAGATTTACCAAGTCCTACCTTAGAAGACTTAACATTGCTAAAATGTCAATTTTCAAATTAATCTATAGATTTGACTCAAACCCAAATCATAAAATCAGAAAGCTATGTTAAAAATAGAAAAGGAAAAATTGATTCCAAAATTTATATGGAAATGGAAATAACTAAGAATAAGTGAATATTTTTGAAAAGAATAGTAATATTCAAAAACTTATATATACTATATGCCTTCCAAAACTTATTATAAAACTTATTATAAAGTTACAGTAATGAGCACAATGAGGTTCTGGCATAAGGATAGACAAATAGCTCAATGGAATGAAATAGAATCCACAAATAGACCCACACTTACACAGTCAACTGACTTTTTTTTTTTGTATGTTGTATGGTGGGGTCACATTTCACTCTTTTTCCATGTGAGTAGCCCATTATTGGAGTACCATTTGTTGAATTTTGTTTGTCTGTTTATTTTATTTTTTTTTTTAACATGGGCAGTCACCGGGAATCGAACCTGGGTCCTCTGTCATGGCAGGCAAGCATTCTTGGGTGCTGAGCCACCATGGCCTGCCCTGTCTGTTTATTTTTGTTGGTTTCTTTGTTTGTTTGGGAAGTACATGGGCTGGGAATCAAACCCGGGTCTCCTGCGTGGCAGGCAAGAATTTTACTTCTGAACTACCCTTGCAACCCCTCAATTAACTTTTACAAAGGTGCCAAAGTAATTCAGTGGGGGAGGGAAATATATTCTCGACCAGTAGTGCTAGAAAAACTAGAGGAAAAAAGAAGAAAGGAAAAGAAGGTAAGGAAGAAAGGAAGAGAGAGAATTAAGTGGATTATAGACCTAAATATGAAAGCTAAAATTATAATTTCTAGAAAACTTTTAGAAAAAAACAGGAGGGTAGTGTCATAACCTGGGAGTAAATAAATATTTCTTTAAAAGGGCAGAAAGCAATAGCCATAAAAGAAAAAAAAAAGAGATAAACATTATCAAAATTTAAAACTTATGCTTACCAAAAGATATGTTAAGACAGTGAATTGATAATCCACATATACTTGGGAAAGAACATTCACAAAACATACATCTTGTATCTAGAATATAAAATGAATTTTCATAACTCAATAATAGTGAAAAGGATTCAATTTAAGATGGGCGAAAGCCACTCAATTCACAGATGATGATACTCAAATGGTCAATAAGCAGGTGAAAAAAATGGTTTTCATCAATAGGCACCTCTGAAAACCTTATTCAAACCACAGTGATATGTCATTACATACCCACCACAATGGCTAAAATTAAAAAGATGGGCAACACCGAATGTGGACAAGGTGTGGAGCAACTGGAACTCCCATACTTCGTAGAAGAGAATGTAAAATGGCACAACCACTCTTCTTATAAAGTTATATATACAACGAGCATACACTTATCATTTGACTCAGCAATTCCCCATTCCTTATTATTTATGCAACTGAAGTGAAAACACATTTCCACAAAAGACTGTATAAGGATGTTCACTGCAGCTTTATTCATAAAAATTGACAGCTGGAAACAGCCCAGGTATCCATCAAGAGGAGGATGCATAAACACACGGTGTGTCTTCATACAATGAAATACTACTCAGCAATAAAAAGTAATGACCTGCAGATGCATGCAGAAATATTGATAATCATGCAGACAGTATCTAAAGTGAAAAAAATGTATACCATATTTATTGCACTTATATGATGTTCTAAAACAGAGAAAATTATCTAAGATAAAAAATAAAAAACTCAGGAATGTTTGCCTCTGGGGGCGTGTTGACTGAGAAGGAACATGAAAAACTATCTGCAGAGATGAAAATATGTTTCATAATGGGGTAAGAGTTGCATGAGTCTAATTATTTGGAAAAATTGTACAGCTCAAGTTTGCGCATTTTGGCATATGTAAATTTTAGCTAGAATGGTAAATAATCACAATCATCATCATCATCACTGAGTGAGGAGTAGGGAGTGTGTAGAGGTATAGATAATACTAGAAGAGAAGATTACTGATTATTGTCAAAACTGGGAGATGCGTACAGCATTCATTGTTTTATGTGCTTTGCTGTATTGCACTTTTCAGGTATTGCCTTTTATTTTCCTTTGTGAAAGTTTGTGGCAACCCTGGGTTGATCAAGACTATCAGTGCTGGTTTTCCAACAGCAGATGTTCACTTCATGTCTTTGTGTCACGTTTTGGTAATTCTCACCATGTTTCAATCTTTTTCATTATTATTGGATATATCATGTGATCTGTGAGCAGTGATTTCTGATGCTACTATTGTAATTGTTCTGTGGTGCCATGAACTGTGCCCATATGAGACTATGAACTTAATAAAAGTTGTATGTATTCTGACTGCTGTATTGATTGGCTGTGCCCCATTTCTCTCCCTCTCCTTGGGCCTCCCTATTCCCTGAGACACAACAATATTGAAATTAGGCCAATTAATAAACTTACAGTGTTGTCTAAGTGTCAAGGTGAAAAGGAAGAGTTCCACGTCTCTCACTTTAAATCAAAAGCTAGAAACGATTAAGCTTAATGAGGATAGCTTATCAAAAGTGAAGATAGACTGAAAACTAGGCCTCTTGGGCCAAATGGTTAGCTGAGTTGTGAATGCAAAGGAAAAGTTCTTGAAGGAAATGAAAAGTGCTGCTCCAGTGAACATACAAATAGTATGAAAGTGGAACAGCCTTATTGCATATATGGAAAAAGTTTTAGTGGTCTGGATAGAAGATCAAACCAGCCACAATGTTCTCTTAAGCCAAAGCCTAATCCAGAGCAAGGCCCTGACTCTCTTCAAGGCTGAGAGAGGTTAGGAAGCTGCAGATGAAAAGTTGGAAACTAGTAGTGGTCGTTTCATGAGGTTTAAGGGAAAAAGCCATCAAAAGTGCAAAGTAAACTAGCAGATGCTGATTCAGAAACTGCAGCAAGTTGTCTAGGAGATCTAGCCAATAGGTAATTGATGAAGATGTCTACATGAAACAATAGATTTCTTTGAATGTAGACAGAACAGCCTTCTCTTGGAAGAAGATGCCATCTTCTGGCATCTTCTGGATGAGCAAAGAAAGTGGTTTCGTGAGATGGAACTTACTCCTGGTGAAGATGTTGTGAACATTGTTGAAATGATAACAAAGAACTTAAAATATTACATAAATTTGATTGATAAAGCAAGGGCAGAGGTTGAGAGTATTGACTCTAATTTTGAAAAAACTTCTATTGTGGATAAAATGCTTTTGAACAGCATCTTATGCTGCAGAGAGGAAGAGTCAGTCAATGCGGCAGATTTTAAGAAATCACCACAGCCACCCCAACTTCATCAACTACCACCCTGATCAGTCAAGAGCCATCAACATGGAGGTAAGACCCTCCACCAGCAAAAATTCTGACTTGCTGAAGACTCGGGTGATGGTTAGTATTTTTTAGCAATATAGCTTTTTTTTTTTCTTTTTGCATGGGCAGGCCTCAGGAATCAAACCCGGGTCTCCGGCATGGCAGGTGAGAACTCTGCCTGCTGAGCCACCGTGGCCCACCCAATATAGTATTTTTAAATTAAGGAATGTTCATTAATTTTTTAGACATACCATTGCATTCTTAGTAGGCCACAGTATAGTCTAAACATAACTTTCATAAGCTCTGGCAAAACAAAAAGTTCGTGTTTCTTGCTTTATTACAATATTTGCTTTATTGTCGTGGTCTAGAACAGAACCTGCAGTATCTTCGAGGTATGCTTGTATACAAAGGTTCAATATTCTATTTGATTTATTTTGCATGTGTATGAGATTTTCTATAGAAAAAGGTTTAAAAAAGCAGTGAATCCAATATTTTGGCAGAGACACTAAAATCAAGTCATTAGCCCCCAGTTTAGACACTATCTCTATGGATATTTTAAGTTTTGATTTTCAAGTCTTTTTGGAAAAAATGAATTCTCCACATTGAATTTCTTATTGATCTTTCCATTAGCATTCCTTCAACAAACATTTGAGTCCCTACAATGCCCATCCCTCAAAGATGCGTATTATCCCTAGGAATGGGGAGTTGAGCACGTTTTCTCAGAAAATGGATTAAGGTATCGCAATTAAGTCATTTAGGGACTTCAAAGTGTATGCTTTTTGAAGAGTTTCATCTGAAATAAGGGAATTTATGGTGGGGGCGGGGAGGGCGTATCCTGAGACATGACTTGCCCCAGCTGTTGCCTTCCTTGAATTTCCTCTGTGGCGCCCCCCACCCCCCCCCACCTCAACCTACTCGCCCAAAGTACAGGGTGTGTGGTTGATTCTTTTTTGTTGTTGTTCTTCGACCTGCACAGACCCCTGTGTTCTTTACCAAAATCCAATGAGGATAGAAAGGGATTTTTGTCTTGTCAAAGCAACTTTTTTTTTTAACATTCATATGACTTCCCCTAAGAGATTTTCTGGGAATGTTAAGGAATGGTGCCTCTTCTGTTGACGTGAGCGTATAGTTCACAGCTGGTTCTGAGTTCATGGGTCTTTCCTGCCTCCAGGAAATCCACTGCCTCCACGCCCCAGACCCGGCCCTCCTGGAAATGGGCTGCGGTGTGCAGGCCTCACCCTTCTCTCTCCGTCCAGTCCTTGCATAACAACAATGTGAGTGGCAGTAGATAAGGGATATAAATGTCCAATGTGTGACCACAAAGAGTGTGGGCACAAATCAGCTACTGCTGAAGTCAGTTTCCTTAAGCCTCTGGAGATAGTCAAGAAATAGAACTGAAAGAAAGAAGAAGGAATAAAGGAAATAAAACTTGATCCATTAATCTGGCAGAATGGGCCTTATTCATTCACCACACGAAAGGGTTATATACAACTTTACTAGAGCAGGGAGAGTCACCCCATGTCACCCCAATAGAAAGAACAGTTAGCTTCACAGGGGCCTTTGCCCCTCTCTGAAACAATATGGTATAAACAGTCTGTGACAAAAGAAAGGGGAGTGCTGACAACCAATTCTTTCACTGACACATTCTGGGCCAGCAATGCCCAGAAATCCCAGGAAGTGTGTTATCAACACACTTTATCTTTTAATTTATCAGCACTTATGATTTGTGTAGTTTCATTTGGTTTGAAGCCATAATCCACTTTTTTTTTTAACATGAGCAGGCACCGGGAAACGAACCCGGGTCTTCAGGCATGGCAGGCAAGCACTCTTACCCACTGAGCCACCGTGGCCCCCATAATTCACTTTTTTAAGGTAAGATGTCTTTGAGTTTATCCTTTTTTCATCTGCTCCTCCCCCTCCCCCATTAAAATCCAATATATTTTACTAAAAATTTTTCTTTTCAAAGATGTTGAGGGAATCAGGGAAGGAAAGGATACAGGAAGTGGGGTAGAAAGAGCTAAGAAAATTGTTTAAAACCAGATCGAAAACAGTCTATCTAGCTTCCTCTTTCTTTTTTTTTTCCTCCTTGCCAACTAAACCTTTCTCTGATTACAGTAAACACCTTCTTAACAGATCAAAAGGCGTGATTTTCAATTGAATTGCTTACTCACAAAATTCATTATGGTAATGTCCCATCATATTTAGCTGAGCCGGCTCCCTCAGCAGCCTCACTTTGATCTGCTGCTGTGGCCTTGTGTCTGTTCCTGCAGTTAATCTACATTTTGTTGGCGTCAGACTTTTTCAGTAGTCATGCCAGGTTTGGGGAACAGCCTAGAAGAATTAGAAGAGCCAGCCTGGAGACAAAATTTTTTTTTCTCAAGACTTTAGAAAATATGTTTTTATATATCAGTAATGACACATGTTCGATATTCAGCTGGTCCTTACCACTCCCATCCCAATGAATACATCCCTTTTACTACCTTGCATGAAATTCTCCCCACAGTGGATCTCTTAATACTGTAACTCTCATGTCTGCAATTCAGGCTTCTAATACAAAATTATTTATTATTAATGATGCAACAATTTATGGTGTGCCAGCCTCCTAAACCTCAAAGTGTCTTACAGATGCATAATGAAGAGTGCCAGGGCATCTGACCAGTCACTAAACAGTGTCACTCTGACCTGAAAGAAGCCACCTCCAAAAATGAGTCTTTGACTGTGTGTGCTCCCCCAGGACTACTTGGGCTGGCATTAGCACCAATGGAGGAGACTGCAGACAAGTGACTGGGACTCTCTAATTGTGATGATATAACTTGACCTTTGGGAAGGCAGAGAGTTTTGATCTGATTTGTGCAAATGACTTACCTGGGGGTATCTCTGTTGTTCAGTGTCCTGCTCAATTAAACTGATGGGAAATAACTTGTTTCTTTTTACCATCTGTCTGCATGCCCCCAGGTCACCAGTTACCCAATTCAGCCACCTACATGCCTGCTTTTCAATTCTCACTCTCCTTAATCTCTCCACAGCATTTAGAAGTACTGACCACCTTCTTGAAATTCTTGAAACCTTGTCCTCTCCTGGCTTCTATGAAGCTAAACTCTCCATCCCTGTTGCCAATTAATTTATCCCAATACTTCCGAGTTTAGTCTGGTACCTCTTTCCCATTCTCCCATCATGAACAGTGTTCTCTAAGGGTGATGATGATCAAGCAAGTTCCTTGATGTGTTCTGTGCTTTATAATTCCAATGTTTCCACATTATCTCCTCTTACCTCACTGCAACCCCATATATTAGGTGGGACAACTCATCCCACTTCAGTGTTATCACTTATTTAATGTTTTGTTGATCTAGACTGTGCCCTCTGTGAGGGCAGGGACCATATTTGTCTTAGTTCAGTTAACTCAGCTCACTTGGCACATGGTAGGTGTGGAATGAATGGATGGGTATTATTTACCATACTTTAAAGGTAACTGATGCTTAGCAGGCTTTCATTCACATTCACAAAGCATAGGCTTTCAAATATTGACTAGATCTTCTGACTCCAAGTCCATTAATCTTTATATTACACTAAGTTACAAATTACAGTGCAAGATGCATTTCTCTCTGTCACATTCCATAACTGAGAGTTAGTCTTCATAAATTCATGGTAAGGGACCTCTCAAGTTTACTTACAAACGTTTCCCAGATTTGCCTGATCCCAAGAGTTTCTCGAAGTATTTGAGAACAATGCAGATTTCTGGACCCCACCCAAGTCCTACTGCATAAGAATTTCTAGAGGAAGGGTCTAGGAAGTTGGATGTTTAAATAGCTTCTCTTTTCTGTCATTCTATCCACCTGTGTTCTCTGGGGTGGCTGGACCTGGCTTCAACTTCAAAGGAGGAGATGGAAGCTGAGGGACCTGAAGGGATTCCGTTTTGGAGCAGAAATAAAGAAAGAAAGATCCAACTCTACATTTGTAGGTGATTCTAACCAATAGGGAAATTTAGGAAACACGATTATGAATGAAAGTTTCCTAAAATGTGGTCTTGGGACTGACCTTCAGCATCTCCTGGGAGCTTGTTAGAAATACAAATTCTCAGGCTGAAACCCAGATCTGTTGAATCTGAAACTCTGAATATGAGACTCAGCAGAGTGTGCTTCAAGGCCTCCAGGGAATTCTGATGCTTGGTAAAATTTGAAAAACACTCTTCTAGTCAAGGTCATCTTCTAATAATAAGCAGATGAGGCAGTACAAATTTACGGAAGGAGATAACACAAGCTCTTCTGTCACTCTGGCCAAAATGTAACAGTCGTCATTATTAGGATCCCAAATCCTTCCCACTCTCTTTTGAAGCACAGTTTTCCTTGTTCTGAACCCAATCCTTCATAGATTTGGCCTTTATATCTCCTCATAAATTAGATAGTTCAAGTTAATAGCACTTCAAAGATATTGATGATTTTCTGACAACCTTCTCCATCACATGATAACATCCAATGAAGAAAGACCATAAATGTCTTTCTTGTCTATTTGGCCACCATTTTAAACAAACATTGCTCAGCACAGGGTCCAGTACAAAGAGCTCAATAAATATATGTTAAATTAAAAAAAAAAGGAAGAAAGAACTCTTTGGTCATAGCCATGGGATCTGGTCCGAGGTCATTAGGGAAAGAAGGATTCTCAGGGTCTACACTCTCTCCAGGTCAACGTTGCTGGCTCGGATTTCCTTGTTATTGATCATCTCACACCATGCCTTTTGTTCTAGCCTGTGTCATTGATCTTACTTCCTTGCCTGCTATCCAGAATTTCAGATACTTCCATTAATGACTTTCATCTCATTTGGGTCTGATTACTTCTCCAACTTGCTCAGATTTCTGATCTCTCTCCCAAGGTGCTGATTCCCTCATTCTCTTCAGTTAATTGCTACCTACAGGTAAGAAGAGTTAGTTCTCTCCTTCTTTAACTCTGTTTCAAAGAAGAGTCCCTTTGGTCCACCATTATCCAGCTCCCTCTATGGAGAGAAAATCAGGTTCATTCATATGGATAGAATGACAGAGGAGAAACAGATTCATACCAAATTAAATCACATGCATGGGGTAGTCTGTAATGAACATGCATTAAGCACTTGGGCATGCTAAGTGCTTAATACATGTCAATAGCTATAGTAATAAGACACATCTTGAGGAAATGGCATTGTGTTTATGTCCTCCCTGCCAGGGTAGCTATTTAACATGGTTTTTTCGATGTCTGGACTCAAGCCAGTTGGTATCCAGTTTGGTCTTTGCTAAGAAGTGACAGCAGCTGCTACAGCCCACGTACCCCTTCTAATGCTGCCTGATACCCATCAGAGAGATGCAATTGTCCAGCAGATACATTTAAGAAAAGGACTAGAAATGGAGTTTCCCAGGCTGCATTTGAAAAGCTAATCCTTACATTTCTAACAACAACAAAAGAAAAATGAAGAAAAATGCAGTGTCCTGTGAGAATCAATTGAGATGGGAAATATTCAATAATTTATAACACTTCTACAGCATGTTTTCCTATAAAATTTTATACAAATTGAATCTTCATTTTTATATCAGAGAATCATCCTAGCTCATAAATTCAAGGCTACTAAATGTGTGCTTAGTTAGCTGAAAGACTGTAAAAGTAAATGAGTATTGATGGGTTAGAGCCTTCCATTGAGAAGGACATTGTTGAGGCAGTATATGAAATGGGGAGACCACTACTCTTGGCATCGGAACCTCTGTGTTCGATGACTGCCTCCCACAATTACTAGTTTCATGATATAATATGAGTCTCAAAACCTGTCTAAGCTTCAGTTGTTGCCTCCTCTGTAAAATGGAAAAAAAGAACCCTCCCCTAATACTGGCATATCAAAACCAATACTCAGGTTTTACAATAATGGTGCTGCATAGCGAAAGAAAAAGACCCAAACCCCAAATCTTAGTAGTTTGTCATAACAAACATTATATTCTCTTTCCTAAATTTTTGGTCCAGCTCTGGCTTGACTGGACTTGGTTGAGCTTGGGTTCAAGTGTGCTTAAGTGTCTCTCATTTCTGGACCTAGGTTACCCAAGACCCAGGAGTAATGTCCACATGGCTTATGCTCTTCTCATGGCAATTGGCTGCCATGCAGCAGAGCAGGTGGAATCTCATTACACCTATTAAAGTTTGGACTTAAAAGTAACACACTCACATTTCAGCCCACATTCCACTGGTCAAAGAAAGGCATATGGCTAAACCCAATGCAACGGGGTGAGGAAGCCATGACATGGTGTGGGGATGGGGGATGGGCAGTGCAGTTAGGAAGAATTGTGGACAATTATAATATGCCATGGCAGACTGAGTTGTTCTGAAAGCCATGAGATGAGCTTTTAGATGGAAGGATAATAATGGAGATTACTTTGACTTTGTTATTGTATTCATTACCTAGTGCTGCTGTAACAAATCACTGCAACTGGGTTGCTTACAAAAACAGAAATTTACTCTCTCACAGTTCTGAAGGCCAAAAGTCTGAAATCCAGGTGTTGGTAGGGCTATACTCTCTCCCAAGTGTTTAGGGGAGGATGCTTCCTTTGCTCTTCTGGCTTTTGCTAGCTCCAGGCATTATTTGGCTTGTGACAGTGAACTCCAGCCTCAGCTTTGTCTTCACATGGTTGTCTTCCCCCCATCTATGTCTGGGTCTGAATTCCCCCCTTCTTTTTAATTTTATTTATTTATTTATTTTTTTCATGGGCATGGTAGGCAAGAACTCTGCCTGCTGAGCCACCGTGGCCCACCCTGAATTTCCCCCTTCTGATAAGGGCACTAGTCATATTGTTTAGAGTGCACCCTAATCCAGTATGAACTCATCCTAACTAATTACATCTGCAAAAACTCTAAATCCAAATAAGGTCACATTTTCATTCACAACTGGGAGGGGTGGGTAGGACTTAAACATATATTTTGGGGGACACAATTTAACTCACAACAGGTGGTTAATACTCTGAATTTTTTTTGCAAGAGATTAGGAGTTTTGTGAAGAAAAAGCACTCAGGCATATCCTTCCTATAAATGTTACAGTTCTTTGCCATAATCTCAAAGCATGCATTTTAAGGAAGTGCTACATTCCAGCTAACTAAGCATGTATCTAATAGTCAAACTTATGATTTGGAAGGTACTATGTTATCAGATATGGTCAGAGCCATGAGCTTCTTGGATCTTCTCAATTCCTCACAGGAGATGCATTGGAGTGGTGGATTCTGCTGCTTCATGTAAGGAACTGCCAGGTCACAGAAGCTCAGAGTAAAGGTCTTACCAAGTATTTTTACCCCAAACCACATCACATGAAAAGCCAACAGGATTTTCTTATATAGCTGGAAAAACTGCCTTTCACAAGCTATGTCACCTGGATCAATTCTATCCTAGGTAAAACAGTGGTTAGTCATCCCACCAGTGTAGTTGTGCTGCTAATGTATGACATTGGCCAGACTGAGGGGATGTGTTATCAGCTATCTCCTGTGTGGCCAGGCCCAGGAGGGACCAGACACAGAGGGCCTGGCCAGGGCTTACTACCCACTCTCCATACACTCCTAAACTTGCAAGTACCCACAAACAGGCACAAAAGGTGTTCTCCAGGAGCAAAATTGTAAATGAATTTGGTAAATTGTGGGGAATAATTTTAGCAATAAACAGGATCATTTTTTGGACACTATATTACTATTTTAAAGACATAGAAATGCAAAAATCAAATGAAAATTTCATAACTATGGCAGACCAAGAATATGAAGAGTAAAAGACACATGGTTTCCATGGAAAAGCAAATATTTATTGTGACTGTCCAGCTGACCATGATCTCAGCCCTTCTAGAAGAACATCTGGTTCTCAGTCCAGATGTGGGATAACAAGAAGAGATAATCCACTCTTATGTAGGAGGACAGAGAGAAGAAGGAAAAAGAGAGGTTTGAAGAGAGAATTCTTCAGTGTAGGCAATATTTATTAAAAATTTCTTTCTTCACCATCTGTTACGTTCCTTGTGCTGTGCTAGATGCTAAAGACACAAACATGGTGTTCTAGTTTGCTACAGCTGCCAGAATGCAACACACCAGAGATGGATAGGCCAGTGACATCTCTGCTGGTCTTCTCTCCTGGCTTGTGAGTTCTTGTGGCTTTCCCTGGGGCGATTTCTTTCTGCATCTCCAATGTCTGGGCTGAGCTGTGAGTGCTGAGATGAAGTATGCTGAGCTACTCGGGCTGTGCTGCGTTGGGCTCTATTCTGACATCTCTCTTTGAAGCCTCCAGCTGGTTAAATTAAACATCACTCGTTGTGGAAGGCACTCCCCTTAGGTGACTGCAAATGTCATCAACCATAGATGAATTTCACATGCTCATGATTCAAGTCCACAGCAACAGAACTAGGCACCATCACCTGGCTAAATGACACCTGAACTTAACTACCATACATGGGAACAAGGTTTCTGCCTACAGTCCAGTCCATTTTGTAATCCTGTGTCCTACATGTGTATGAAATGTGGGAGATGGATGTGAAAACAATAAATACAAAACAAAATAGTATTTGAATAAAATTTACCAAAGAAATATCTGTCTTCTCCCTCAGTCATCATTATCCAAGAGGCAACTTTAAAATTGGTGGGAAGGGAGTAGTTAGAGTTAACCCTGATATTTGGATATTCTTCAGGCTAGTTTGGATCTTGGGTCAAATTGGGTTACTCTGTTTAGTGGAACTAGAAGTCCAAATGAGATTAAATTGAGCTAAATAGCTGGAAATATGCAGTGAGAATGATTTTCATTATAGGAGTGAAACCACCCCTTTCTGAGTCTTAGGTAGAACCATATCCTGTCCTGGACTTTGAGGAAGATATGAGGGTGAATATGACATGCTCCTGCCCTCAGGATGCATATGGTCTAGGAGGGTTTTTATGCAGGTATCTTATCTCCCTAACAAGCTGTCACAAGCTCTGAGGGATTAGGCTCTGTCTCACTCCTTCTTCTACTCCTCTGAGACTCTAGCAGAGCACCTAGCCTGGAAACAGACAGTCAATTAATATGAGAGATACGTGAATTGAAAGGATTTGAGGTGACAGGAGTGCAGATGGATCTGAAGAGTCTGGAATTTAGTTCCAGTCCTGGTCTGTGGTCACTTTTCAGAAATGTGTGTACTCTTTTGTGGCTCTTGTCCTTATCTTTAGATCTGCTGGAAGCATGGCCTGGGTGAAAGTGGAGGAAAGGCATTGAAATGGCTGCTCATTACTGTCAACATGATTCTCCTGTCAT
This sequence comes from Tamandua tetradactyla, assembly GCF_023851605.1. Taxonomy (NCBI): domain Eukaryota; kingdom Metazoa; phylum Chordata; class Mammalia; order Pilosa; family Myrmecophagidae; genus Tamandua; species Tamandua tetradactyla. Next base: position 179,419,390 of record NC_135329.1, on the reverse strand, counting down.
TTCTGTTTATCACTTTGGGTGTGGAGATGAAGGGGAAGGAAGGGAAGATAAGAAGACAGGTAGGTCGGTGCAGGAGAAATGGTTTGATGGGATTTGATCCTGTTCAAGTGTAAACAGCAAAAATGATAGAGTGGGAAAAGCATGAGGTTTGGAATAGAAGTGGCTATGATCCTAACTCAATAATTTCCTGGTTGACTAGTCTTGAGCAAGATAGTTCATCTCTCCGAACATCTATTTCCTTATCTGTGAAAGGAGTATAACGGTATTTATTTTGCTGAATTTTTGGGAGAACTCAATGATTCTCCCAACATATATATACATATGAATGTATATGGAAGTATTGAGCTCTGTGCTTGGCATGTAGTAAAAGATAAGCTAATGTTAATCTCTCTCTTTCCAACATAATAGAGGAGTTCTTCAAACCTCAAATGGAAAAGTAGAAAAATAAAGCTGATCAAATATAATGTTTCATTAGAAGTCTCGCTCTCAAAAAAGTTCAATATCAGTTATTATAGACTAGCTGTGCCCGAACCTACAAAGTCAATGATAGGTAACTACAAGTCAGAAGAAGTGTGTGTGTGTGTGTGTGCGTGCATGTGTATCCAGAAACCATTCAGAGGATTATGTAAATCAACGCACAGAAGTGGTTTTAACACTGTCTGGCTCACAGGAAAATCTCACTATTATTATCGCTGTTGTCATCATCTTCAGAAGTAGTAGCAGTGATAGTATCATTTTATTGGTTGAATTGGCCACACAAATTTCTTGCAAATAGCTGACCACTCTCATTATGGATGAATCCCAAGCTTTATAATTCAGTCTCAGATAGAGGGATAATATTGAGGAGAAAGGAACTGAGAAATGCATGGTTTGGCTATGAACACCATAGTTTCTGGAACTAGGATGCTGATCCTCTTTAAGGCTACCGGGAAAATTAAACTAATGTGAGTCATTTGTGGACCATTTCCCGGGTGCAGATATTCTAGGAGATTGCACTTGCCTTGGAAGGAGGCACTCTGGCCAGATTCCAGGAGGTTGGACAGAAAATCCCAGTCCATGGTTCAGGTTTGGGATTTAACCCTCCAACTTCTCTGGGGAGGAGGCTTTTTTTTTTTTTTAAGTGTTGGGACAAGAAAACTTAGAAAGGAGGCACAGAAGAATACTGGAAATTAAAAAGCATTGTAAGTGTCAATACTTCAAAACACCATTGTTACCAATTTTACTTCTATGACTTTGGGTCTTTCACCATCAAATAATCTGTGTGTATGTAACCCTTATTTCCTACATGTGCATGAAATATGAGAGAATGTCATTGCAAGACTCATTTTCTCACAATTGTAATTGAAGAGGGTAGATTTCCCTCTATATCTTTTACTGATGCTTGAACCAATATTAGAATCATGCCTCTTGGTAATACAAAAGTCCAGGAGTTTTTCTCTCTATCTTTTTGGGGACTGATAGCTCAGGAACTCAGATATGATTTTGAAGGACTTTTAGCTGTAAAGGAAAACAGCAAGAAAATAGGCAGATTATATTTTTATGACGAGTTCTGCACAACTGCAGTCAAAATTAAATTGACTGACATGTAGTAGTTCAGATTCCCTCTCAACCAGGGGAAAATTAACAAGGAATGGAAAAAATGAGTTGGCCTATTTATCCTCCCCATCTTACTCATCTCTACCCCTTCCCCATTTCTACCAGAATGGATATTTCTGTAACTGAAGTTTGGACAGCTAGAACTCTTTACCTGGCCTCCTAAGTTTCTTTGAGATAAAAACTTAAACCAGAGCCTCCACTCTGCAGCTCATGTGAGAATAAACGACTAAGCCAGGTTCACAAATTCCAAAGCCTTTTCAAATATATGTCATTACATAAGACCTCAGCATAGCTGATAGCTCATGTTGGATATTAAGAGATTGACGGTGCTAGTAACAGAAGGGAGTTCTTGAAGCCCTAAAGAAGTCGCCCCCTTTTTAGAAAGCATCATTCTGGGTCCCCAAAATGTCTGTAATAAGGCATCTGCCTCATCGCTTCATAGCCATATGCCCTTCATTGTGGCATTAGTGCTGACTCAGTGAAGGCCTTATGGGCATCTGGACCCATGTCCCTGAGGGAAGTGGGGCCTGTTGGGATTGTTGGATTTGATTCCACATTCACTGTAACAAATTTTCCTCTCTGGGTCTTCAGCTATTTCTTCTCTGTCAGTGACTTCACAGGTGGCCTTGGCTTCTAATAGCCATTATCAAAACATCATGATCAAAGAGACCCTTTAGCACAGACTCTGGGCCACCTGCCCAGAGAAAGCCTTCTTCAGCATCCTCCCCCTTCAATTTCCAATGCCCAGAATTTCATGTAATTTTCTATTCTTCTCTCCATTGCAAGCTCCAGGCATCAGTCTGTATTCTTAGATTTAAGTATCCAGGTCAACAGCATATACTGGCAGCCTGCCTCACAGCTGGGGCAGCTGGTGCTGAGACTTTTCTCTACTTCATGCTTTCATTTTGCATCATGCCTTCCTCTTTCCAAAGGCAGTGGCATTAAGGATCATTAGAGCAAGGCAGCTGAGAACGTGAAGTCCGGTTTATCATGAAACCAAAGACTAAATCTCCTCACTCACCAGACCTGGCACGGTTTCCGTGTGCCTGGAAAGGATGACTCCTGCTTTAAAGCAGTTGGTCCCCTGTGGCAACAGCCAGTGGCTGTTAAGATCAGATGTGCTGTGGCGTTAATGCTTTGAATTACAGAAGGCTGTTTGTGAAATGCCCTGCAGCTTTATTTTGCTCTCTTCAATGCATGAAATCTTGAAAGGTACAAGGATGGGGCTGGTATTAATAGAGTAAAACCTCAAGTAATTGCAGAGCATGGGCTGATATAGCCTCTTTGATACCAGAAGCTATGCCAGCATACGAAGAAGTGATAGAGAGACACATGGAGGCATTTAGGATGTCAGAAGGAGTGGGTTATAAAAATAAATTAGTTAAGCTAGCAACAAATGAGCTGGAAATGTAAAACAGGAATCTGAATCTCTTGGGTCAAAGGTACAGAAGGGAAGTGGATTGTTTCAAGTCGGGAGAGGGAGTAGGCTAGGTTGTAAACAAAAGAAAAGGGAAAATGGCTGAAGGGTCTGGAGGAAAGAGACCCATAAAGGGAAGAAAGACTTGAAAATAGAGAGGAAGGCCAGAGCCAGACTGTATCAGGAGGCATCAAACACATGTTGTCTATGTCCCCAAAATCTGCTGGAAAGAAGCTTCCAACAGCCACAACTTGCTCCAATGCTGGCCCATCTGGCCCATGGAAGCCTGGTGAGAAGAGCAGAGAGAATCCATTCAAAGCCCCTGCAAAGAACAGGATTCACTTGACCTTCAGACCTGGCCTTATTGACAGGGGGTTCCCTGCTTTTCTCCAAGTGTGACTGCTAATCTAATCTCAAAGGTTTCAATGAAAAAGATGCACACAAACACACAAAATACCAATGCTCACACAAAGAAACAACTCGTGGAGAGGGGAAAGCACAATTTCTTGGGATGTGTAGTAGGATTTTTTTAAAGAGATTTTTCTCACGGATTTTCCTAATTTTAACTTTCTCTCTCTCTCTCTCTCTCTCTTTTTTTTTTTTTTTTAACTATAGTAGAACCCATAAAACGGTAGTAATGGTTCATTATGTGTCCTGCAGGATTAGTTTACTTTTTTGTTTTTGTTTTTGCATGGGCAGGCACCAGGAATCAAACACAGGTCTCAGGCATGGCAGGCGAGAATTCTGCCCCTGAGCCACCGGGGCCCGCCCTGGATCCATTTCCTTTTTTTTTTTCATGGGCAGGCACCAGCAATCGAACCCAGGCCTCCGGCATGGCAGGCAAGAACTCTGCCTGCTGAGCCAATGTGGCCCGGATCCATTTACTTTTGATAGTACATCAATAGCTATAGATTCTACCATTCAGAAATTTTCTAAATACATTGGAGGCAGTAGGGTTCAGATCTGACCCTCCCCGACATCTCCCCTTAGCTTTTGCTTCCTCCTCCTTCCCTTGCTGTGATCTGAGCTTACTTTCTGGAGCTTTTGTGCTGCAGTTATAAATGGAAGCTTTAAACGTGCAGGCATGGTTAAGTGGCATGCTGACTGAAAGTCGTTCACCCCTGTCAGTCCATTAGTCATCATGGTCAAGTGCTGGAGAGAAGATTCTTTTCACTTGGGGGAGGGTTTGTTGGTCAGAACTTAAAAGTTTAGAATTGAATTCCTAAAAGGGGGATGAGGGGAAATATCATTTGAGAAAAAAAAGGGTGAAGAAACAAGAGTGGAGGGTACTTCAGTTTTCTTTGTCCCGGGAGCAGACAGAAACTGTGGTTAGTAGCATTTTAATTCACGCACTCCAATACTACATTGCTCTATTCATAAAGCTTTGTATTTTGTTTTCATTGATTTGGTATTATAAGTCAAGTTCATTCATTCAACAAATGCTTGTTGAATGCCTATGTATGAGCCATGATGACAAGGTAAATTTTGTATTATGAGCTTTCTTAAAAAATAAGTCTCTTATTTTGTTAGTAAGGGCAATCCTATGGTTGGATGTAGATGTTTAGATGAATACAGACAGAAGATAATTCTCCAGAACAATGTACATAGCCTCATAGGACTCCAGATTTGTCAAGGACATATACAGCCATTTCCCTGCTTTCCCATCTGATACATGAGCTCACTTTAGCACCCTATTAAATATTCCTTGTTCATTCTCTCAGAAAAGAAGGAGCCTTCTGTTAGGAGGATTTCACTGTCTCTCAATACCACTACCTTCCTTTTTACGATAACTCAGATTGTTACAGAATTCCTTCTCCTATTGAACAAAATGTATCTCTCTACGACTTTCTCTAACGGGTCCCTTTTTTGTCCACCAGAGCTATCCAGAATGTCTGACCATTTTCCCACATGGCAGCTATTCCCTCACTGGAAAATAATCCTCATGTACTTCCTACCAGTGGGTCTCTTCTCTAGACTTAACATGCTAAACTCATTTAAACATTCCTCCTACGATCCTGTTTAACTCCCTTTGCCAGCCTTCATGATCTATAGTACCAGTGTTCTTCTAAAGAGTATGGTACCAAGACCTGCGTGACATATTCCAAGCATGGTTTCTGATCAGCTTAGCCTAGCATAGGACCATCAGTCCCTTTACTGTTCCTTTATTAATGCAGACTAAGCGAGCATTCGCTCTTCAGGATGCCTTATCACCTCAGTGGCTTGTACTAAGCCTGCAGAAAATAATGGTCCTCAGGGTGGTCATCTCACTCATGCTGCCCTCCAACCACCTCTCTGCCATCTGTACACTTTCACTGGCTTCCTGGACCCAAACACAGGCATTGCTCTTATTGCTATGAAGCTATCCAGTTAAAACAAACACATCCTTCTTGCCTGTTGAGATGGTGTGGGGCATTCTTTTTCATTGAACGCAATAAAGATCTCCCCCAATCAATTCATTTTCTGTTCTCTTATTTATATCCTTGGGTAAGTTAATATAACTGTTGAATAGGACAAGATTTCAGGAGTAACTTCTTTGTGAGGACCCCCAAACTATCACTAAAAATAACACAAAGACCTCTCTTCATTCTGGACTTTTACCAGTCCCATAGTGGGTGTATGAGTCAACACTGACTTGATGTCAAAGTAATCTGACAAAAAGCAGTGCAGCTGTTTTATCTTGGCAATCCAGTTCGTGGTAAATTGTACCTTAACCTAATTATCACAGTGTATATCAAATCTTTAAAATATGGATTAGGATTCCTTGAAAAATATTGGTGAAATTTCCCAGGATTAAAAAAAATTATTGGTTCCAATGTTGATTGGAACTCTGATTTTAAAGTTATTTCCAGGTATGACCTCTTCCAAATTTTAGCCTATCATTTCAAACTAACTGCTGGACATCATACAATTTTCTATTTTGTATTATACACACTTGTGAATATGCTATCTTTTCCTTGTGACACTATAAGTTTCTTCTTTTCCTTATGACACTATAAGTTTCTTGGAGACAGGCATTGAATGCCATTCATCTTTGCATTGCATGGAGAATCTAGTATAGTTCTTTAAACATTTATTTGAATAATAAGTGATTGATGAATGATTAAATAACTGAACTAATATGAATACAGAATATTATTATCAGCTTCAAACAAGAATTTTAGGACTGTGTAGTGCTTTGAGGTTCTAAGACAAAACCACAATCTCATAAGTATACATGTTTCTTCCAGATTTAAAGCATTTCCCTCAGCTTCAGTATCTCTGAATATGAAGTGTTTGCCTTTAAAATAGCCCAAAGCTTCTCATTCGATATAACAAACTTTTTTCTTACTATATCCTCCCCAGAATCAGTAGGCTTTCCATCTAACTGCCAGAGACTGTCAGTGTCTCCCAATCTGGAGTAATTATCTTGACAAGGTCAATTAGTATTTAAAAAAATGACACAGTCAGTTGGCTGCTGATTGTCCTTTTACTCCGGTTTCTCAGCAGAATACTCCTGGCATCAATTGGCGTGGGAGGTGCATTGCACCAGACGAAAAAAAATGTTCTATATAGATGCCAAAAGAAGTGTCCTTCAGGCAGAGAAAGACAGAAAACAGTTTATAGGCACCCTGGGATGCACAAAAGCTCGGGGCCGATCACCATGTGACTACACAATATCCTGAGATGTCTGAGAATTTTCCCCCATTGCAGCTTAACCACCTGAGGAGTTGCTCAGGTGCCAAGTTGGAAGTGAACAGTCATGAGAATTCTGTGAAAATGGGTGTGAGGTGGGGGTGGGCGATCTTCTGAGCAGAAGACTTTCAGAAAACCGTCACCAAGAGAACAGCTTTCCTGCCGATGGAAATCAGATCGAGCTTCAGTCAAACAGTAAATCCTCGCCTAGTTTGGTTTTGTTTTCCCATATCATAAAACTCCTAAGGGTTTGCTAAGCTTGTCTATGCAATATGCTGTTTCTTGTGGTGCCTTTTCCTGCAAGCAACTGCTATTTAGACAATTTGTAGTAATATTTTATCCTTCATGTTTTTTTTTCTCAATAACATCTAGAATAAATTGTATGCTTTTCAGATCAATGTTTCAGTTGTTAGTGGAACATTTTTATGTCCACAGGATGTTCAAGGTGGTTGCCCTTCCCATTTAGTTTTAAGGATATGAATCAAAGATAAGAAGGATTCCTTGGGCCACTAAATAGGGGGTGGGAGTTTATGGGAGAGAATTAAAGGGATTGCAAATAAAACCAGATTGGGGCAATATCCTTTTCTAGTACTTTTCTTCAGGGTGCAGTATTTTCTCATCATGTGGATTCTCCTCTCCTTTAAGCCCCTTGAAAGACAGAGCAAGTCCAGAGTGGGGCGGAGGGGAAGGGAATATTCGAGAATCCTGTCTCCAAGAGGGGAGTCCTGCCGTGGGCAGCACCTGCTCCGAACACTGCAGGAGCCCCTGCTTCCCACCTTCTGATTCAACAGATCCAGATGTCTGATGGACAGGACACAGCACAGTCAGTTTCACCTGCCTCTGGTACAGACAATGAGGTTATAGGGCACTGGGTGACCACTAGAGAGCTGGTCATTTTCCTCGAGTGTCTTATTAATTCTGAAGGACGCAGCAGAGGTGGGGTGGCTACGAAAACAGATTTCACAGGATTTGGTCCCGGTGACACTAGCCACATAACATGAATAACACATATCACAGACCTATCAGAAGGAAGATTAAACTTCCCTCAACTCTGATAAACACCACAAGGGAAAAATTAGGTCCTCAAGGTAACTTTCAATACAGATCGAAAGGCTGACCTGACAAAGAGCCACCTAAAATCTTGTTTGCTGTTGCTTCTCTCCAGGGTCCTGGGATGATTTGTGACGCAAACTTGGAAAGAATCCTAAGCTATTTCCTTCAGATTTATTCTTTCCACATGTGAAACACAATAATTAAAACACCTCGTCCGCTCTTGGAGCTGGAGTTTAAAAAAAAAAAATGCCAAGGAATTGCTGATTGAACCCATATTCCCCCACTAATTGAATTTAACGTCAAAAATTATTTACGATAATAAACAATGATTTTGCATACAAATGGGTTTTTGCAAGTGGATTTTTTATTTATGTTTGGTAGTAAATCACCATATATCTATCATCCTCATCTTTATTATTCAAGATCAGCTCCACAAAACTTGAGGGCAAGAGGTCTCATGCATGTTTTAATTCACTTAAAAGATATATTTCTGTTAGACTACAAAGTGCTAGAAAAAAGGGGGTTCAGTACCCAAGTGCCTTTGGACAGACACTTGTCATGGTCATTAGGCTAAATTAACAAGGATCTTATAATTATGGCAGTATGGGATAACTCCAATGAACTCAAGTTTCTGATATGGTGTTGCCAGGTTTATCGAAGTAAAATAATGTGAACATATAAATTCCATGTGAGGACGTATCTAACAATCCCCCTGTTTGAAAATCCTGTATCTGATATGGACAGTGAGCAATGTCTTTTGGGAGACCATGATCAACCTCCATGATACCAATTATGAAAAGTTGCCTTTTTTTAAGTATCCCAAAGAACTCTAATTTCACTTTAACAACTCGAGAATATCCTCACAGGACACTTATCCAAATCCCTCTTGAATCAATATATATTTTCAACTTGCTTCACTTCCTGAAAACTGTCCCAGCAAGGGTATCTTTGGGAAAACCACCACCTAGAACCTCAGGCTCTACAGTGCAGGCAATAGGAGAACAGAGACTGTGTCTTTCTTATTCATCTTTATTCCCCAGTGCTCCACCCAGAGTTTGTAAATTCTCAAAAAATACTTGTTGAAAAAAAAAGTCTGCATTTTATCTTATTGAATAAAATCTCACCAGAGGGATTGCGAAAACCTACTCACTGGACTTTATCTGTAGCTCCAGGACCTCTCACTGTAGGGAGCTTCTTTCTTAACACCACTTCTGCCCCCCAACCCACACACACACGCACACACACATTGTGACTGTGATCGGTTGAAACTGTTGTTAGATACTTGTCACCTTAGAATAAAGTCTTAACTTCTCACAAAGGCCTCTTCAGCCTGTCTCCTCCTGTAGCCCATTCCCTACACACCTGCCCAGGTCACCTGCACAGCCTCATTTTCCATTGAATTCTGACCCTGTCAATGATCAGCCACTCCATGCAAGTCGCCTTCCCAGCTGTGTGTTGGTGCCCTTGTCCACACTCTTCCATTGTCCCCACAATACCCTCCCTTCCCAACAGCTCCCTGGAATGCCTGGGACACTACTTCCCGTCCCTTCCAGATCTAACTCAGGTGTTACCTCCTCACAAGCTCTCCCAGACTGAGTCACCTGGGCATCCTATAGGTGCCTCCTTCCAGAAGGTATCTAATGTGCTTCTCTCCACCCAAGGAACAGTGCAGGCCCCACTGATGATAGAGCCTCATGGTACCTCTGCGCCCTGGGAGGCTGAGTCTCCCTCCACCTTGCCCACTTACGTGGCAGATGGTGTGGGCTATGGGTGAAAGTCAGGAGGCCCATCCTAGTGAGTAACCTCACATGTGACCTCTGCCCATTACATGGCCTCACCAGACCTCCTCTGTGAAATATCCACACCTTCCTCAGTGGGCTGTGAAATGGATTCAATGAGTTTATATATATAACATGCTTAATCAGTGCCTAAGATGTAATAAATGCTCAATCAGTGGTAACTAGCATTATGTTTAGAAGCTTTGGGCAGACATGGTTTCATCACTTAGCAAAACAGGCCAATGCTGCAAACCAAGGCAGGAAAAACCTACTAGCATGTCTTTTGACAAGAAGAGAAAACATTTCCTTATATAAAAACATAATTTTGCTTAAGTCCAGACGTTATGACCTTTTGAAATGCATTATTGTCAATCTACTTAACACACAAATTTAATTTCTGATCTCCAGACATGATAGAAAGGAAGCCATGCTTATTTCAATTGTAAAGATTTGGGGCATAGTATTCAAATAATTTAATCAGTTGGAAAAATAGAACTGTTTCCTGAAAAAAAAAACTTTTAAAATTGCTTTTAAAGCAACAAATATACTAATATACAAACAATATTTCCATTTGTTAAGTATCTGTTAAAGCCAAACTAGTGATAACTGAACTAACCATTCTCCTTCAAGGAAATGGGGATTTCTCATGAGCCCTTTCCTTCCTTTCTAATCATGTTTCTCTGTTCCTGGAAAGGAATCATCCATCTTTCCTTTGGGGGCTTGAAGCTGAGATTGGTGATCCTGCTCTTTGCTAGTTCTTTCTGGGCAAGTAAAGTAAGGGCAAGGTCTCATAGCAGAATGATTGAGAGCCTTTTCAGAATCCTCCTTTCTGCTTTGAATATGCATATTCTAATTGCTTTATAAATCCTTTTCCTGGGCTGGCCTTTATTTTGACTAAAGCACAGAGAAATGTCTTTGCCCTCTTCTCTGGTTCACCTGGATCCATGTTGTGAAGTTTCCCTGGGTAGGTTCTGTGATTCTTCAGGCCCTTCAGTTCTTGCTTGAGGACTGTCCCCACATGGCCCCCTCCACACCCAGCACCATTCTTCACATCAGGACAAGAAACCTGGAGCTCGGGGAGCCAGAACAGACGGCAGGGCCCCGTGGGGTTTGCTGCGCCGTGGAGCTCTCTTAAACCAGCTGATCTGGAAAGTGTTTTCATGTTGCTGTTAATCCCAAACTTCCTTGGCTTAGGTATCATTTGTTTATTAAGCAGCTTCTTCACCGTCTTCACAATCTCACCAGGGTTGATATACACCGAAAGCCTTGTAGTCGGCATACAGTGACTCCGCAGCTCTCTGTCTAGGGATTTATCCTAGGAAAGGAATCAAGGATGTTATCCAAGATTTCACTTAGTGGGAAGTGAAAGCCAATCATGATGATTTTTAGAGCAACACTGGAAATAGTTTGAATGTGTGCCAGGAGGGAATTAGTTAAATTACGGTCTGAATATATAGGAGAATACCCTGCAGTATGTGCAATACTGTAGAAAAGAATTTTATGGCATAAAAAATGTTTGTTAAATTAAGTGAAAAGCAATGTGACTATGTGAGCGTGAAAACCTTGTGTCTGAGGCTCCTTCTATCTACAATATTGACAGATGAATAGAAAAATATGGATTAAAGATAAATAAATAATAGGGGGACAAATGTTAAAATAAATTGAGTAGATTGAAATACTAGTGAACAATGAAAAGGAGTGGTAAGAGGTATAGAAAAAAATAGGGAGAACAAAGGTTAAAATATATTGAATAGATGGAAATACTAGTGGTCAATGAGAGGGAGGAGTAAGGGGTATGGTATGTATGAGTTTTTTTCTTTTTATCTCTTTTTCTGGAGTGATGCAAATGTTCTAAAAAATGATCATGTTGATGAATATACTACTATGTGATCATATGGTGAGTCACTGATCGTACACCATGCATGGAATGTTTGTATGTTATAAATGTTCATGTTTGTATCTTGTTTTGGTTTGATAATAAAAAATAAATTGAATAAAAGAATAAATTAAGTGAGAAAATAGATTACAAAATAGTATGATTTAAAAAAGCAAGTCGCAGAAGACTGGTGTCTTCAACCTGATGTCATTAGGGAGGTAACTATAAGTATAATCTCAAGGCAATTATCAACTTAATAGTCAAAATAGTGGTTTCTTCCTCGGGGGGAAAGGCTGGGGGTTGGGAGAGGGGAAACCATAGAGCTAGAAGCAAAGGCTTCTGTTCTTAAATTGGTGGATAGGTTCATATGATTTTTCATTTTACCTCAGAACTTGCATGTATATTATATGTATTATTTTGTATGTATCAAATATTTCCAATAAAACCGTAAGAAAAAAAAAAACTGTAGGTGCACTATACCCTCATTTTCAGGGCCACCACATACAGTTGTACAGTTGTCCCCTGCCAGGGGCAAATGGGGAATTCCTTGGCAAGAAAAATTTCAGGTCCTTGACAATGGTAGCCTTCTTCTAATTTACGTAAAAGAACTCTCCCCACTACCAAGCCCCTACGTCTGCCCAGAGGGATCATCTTTTCTACTTTAACTCCAAAATTGGGAGCACCATTTTATTATTTGCATATAGGTGCTATATGTGCTGGAAAGGTCCCCGTGTGTATGTGTGGGGGGTGTGTGTATTCAGTGATTATTCCTGAATGGTGGGATTCTAGTTCTAAAATTATTGCTTACTTTTATCTTTTACATTTTCACTTACCACATTCCATTTTTATAATGAAAAATATATAGCTTTAAAATATATATACATATTTTTTGGGGGGTAAGGTGTTTCCTTTCTTTTAGGTTAACCCTAAAAATACACATTCAAATATGACTGAAATCCATCAGAAATTTCCATATCTGAGCTAACTTCTTGGTTTTTAACTTTGCTATTTTCCACCAGCTCCCAAACTTCTGACGGAACTCCTTCAGCACTGTTCATCCTGTCTCGGTAAAAGACAGCAAATCTTCCCACAGTCAGCACCTATCTTTTGAAACATTCCATACATCACCCTTTGCACTGTGGACATTTAAGAAATGCTGTTACTCTTAAATGTTTGTCGGTACATTGTGCCCCAGCCCAGAAAAATGTCAATGAAGACAACACAAATTTTGCACATGGAAAATGGGCAGTGAGGTAGAGGAAGCGACTCACAGGGCTAGGAGGGAACTTTTTAAAAGTCAGCTGCATGGTTAATTTAATCTGCAGTCTCTGGGTTATTCATAGGTATGTGTAAGTATCAAGGGCATGCAGAATCTAATAAATCTGGCTGTTACTTCCCAAAATAAAAATGGTTTTATTGTTTCTTTTGCAGATTTAAAAAAGTAATATATATGTGGTTAAAATTTTAATAAAATATAGAAATAAATTAAAAAGAAAGTAAAAATCACCTATAATTTTCCCTCCAATGCATATGACTACTGCTATGGTTTTCCTACCTACTATTTATTGATAACTTTTCTATGAGTCAGTCATTATGCTAAGCACTTTTATGAACCCTATATCTTAAAATCCTCACAACATCCCTGTGGAGTATTACCCACCTAAGGTATAAATAAGACTGATCCCCCAGAAAACTACGGCTCAAGAACTAAAGTAATGTGCTTGGGGTTACAATGTGCTGGGTCAGACGTGCTACCAGGATCAAAGCATCTGTGTGTGACTCTACAGTCCATTATGACTATGATGAATTCTCTTCCATATAGGAAATACACATATACAAAATATGTATTCATATAAATACATATTTTAGTAATACAGAAATCAGCCATATGTAGTGGGTTGAATTGTGGTCCCCAAAAGATATGTCCATCCAGGTCCTCCGAATGTGCCATTTGGAATAAGGGTATATATAATACATATAATTAAGATAAGATCTCAAGAGGAGATCATCCTGGATTGGGTGGGCCCTAAATCCAATGTCAAGTGTCTTTGTAAGAGAAAAAAAGAAGACAGAGAGACATAGGGGAGAAGGCAGATGCTGGAGTTAAGCTAAGCTGCGCCAAGGATTACCAATTCTCACCAGAAGCTAGATGAGAAGCAGGAAATGGAGTCTCCTTCAAAGCCTCCAAAAGAAACCAACTCTCTTGGTTGATTTCAAACTTCTAGCCCCCAGAACTCTGAGAAAAAAATATTGTAAAAATAAATTTCTAGGTGGGGCGACAGTGGCTCAGTGGCAGAATTCTTGCCTGCCATGCCAGAGACCTGGGTTCGATTCCTGGTGCCTGCCCATGCAAAAATTATTAAATAAATAAAAGATAAAAAATAAATTTCTATTGTTTTAAGCCACCCAATTTCTGGTCATCTGTGACAGCAGCTCTAGGGAACTAATTAATATATATCTTACTATCCAGGTTATTTGACGTCTGCTTTTGTCACTTAACATAACACAAGGATCTTTAACTTCCCAGAATATCACAACCACAATGCAGATCCACACTAACATTCGAAATGGCTACATAGAATTCTACAGTAAGGTTTTAACAAAGTTTATCTAATCAATTCTATATTGATTTAAAGATGGGTTATTTTCAACTTTTCATTTTTCCCAGCACTAGTGTGACTAAAATTTTTGATTGAATCCCATCATGGATATTTCCCTCCAATTATTTCCTTGGGATAAATTTGTCAAAGTGAGTGGCTGGGTCAAATATGTACCCCCACATAAGGCTTTTGATACAATATTAGCAAACTGTCCTCCAGAAAAGTTGCACTGATGTACATTCCTATCAGCAGAGTATGAATAATTCAGTGGTAAGCTAATGCTTGTTCTTTGGAAACTCAGGTTTTCATAAGACAATTTTTTTAGAAAGTGGTCAGAATGGGCATGTTTAACATCAGTTTCATTCCTATGGGGTTTGTCACTATCCAGTCCCAAAGATGGAATTCGGGAACATTAAAAACAATGGTGCCATCACTAACAAGTTCAAACGCTCTAAGTCTAATGAAGCATCTTAAGTTGAAAACCAGGAGGCTTGTGCTAGCTGGGTAGTTTATTCATGGTATAACGCAGCTTCTCTGTGTCTTGAGACCTCTCTGCAAGGTGGGGTAATCCTTAGAAGAATGGGATAAGGCAGTAGCTACATAATTGGGCTCTAGAATGGGAATTGCCTGGGTTTGAGTCTGGTTTTCACCACTTAGCAGCTACAGGCTTTGGGGGGCTTTTTTTTTAAGGCTGTATGGCAGGGCCACATTTCATTATTTTATCACGTGAGTATCCTGTTATTGCATCATCATTTGTTGAATTTTTGTTTGTTTTTTTTGACCATTTGTTTTGCCTGTTTTTTGGGGGGAAGTGCATGGACTGGGAATTGAACCTGGGTTTCCCTCATGGCAGTTGAGAATCCTACCACTGAATTACTCTTGCACCCTCCAGTTACATGCTTTTGGAAACATTACCTGTGCTCTCCTTTGAGAGTCCATTGAGACACTCACCATAAGATCCCACTTCTTCACATATAAAATGGAAATCATAGATAAAATTCGTACATCATGAGTTGAGAAACTCATAGGAGATCAACTCCATAAAGTACTCAATAAGAACCTGACAGGACAACAGCCTGAAATGAAAACCTTCATCATCATCATCATTATTATTAGACTCTGAGTCTTGCCATAAATGTGGCCTGTTAGTACAATTGATTTAGTTCCATGCCCAGGAGGCCAAGGTCAAGGGTTCAATCTTAGCTAAGCTGATTCTCTTCCATAGCCACAGATTGTGCCCTAGCCCTTGCCAGCTGTCTCCCAGGCAGCTTGTTGACTGCATGATTAAATCATCAAACCCCTTCATTATAGTCATCCAAGAGGAGGACTTGGAGAATCCGCTCCCATCTACATCAGAGGCCATTGTCTGTGAAGAGGAAAGTGGGCGTTAAGGGACCAATGGAAGGAGACCTGGTTCCTTGGAGTCAATGTCACTAGGGCAGAGCTGAGCCAATAGCCTCGTGGAGACATGTAGAACATGTAAGAGTTCTGAGAAGGAAAAAACAAACAAAAAGATGTTAGGCCTTTTTGTTGTTTCCTGCTGTCATCTCAGGTGGTTCTCTGAAGGACTGTGGGCTCCCATGATCCTTTCTGGATAGAATGAGGCCTATTGAATTGATTTTTTCCAGGTAAAGGTTAAGGAGCAAAATATAATGTGTTAATTGCTGCAATTGTAGCCAATTGATAGTTTTAGAGAGCAAAGCTGTCTGAACTCCTTTGAGAAAATTTGCGTTGGAAACCTGTCTTAGTAAATTTGCTCTCTTTAGCCTCTGGAGTAAAGTGGTTAATGGAAGAGCATAGATTTCTTTGGTTTAGAGTTTTGCTTTATGTACCCACCAGGAGAGAGCCAGTCAAGGCCAGCTTAGAAGAATTAGGGAGACGTTTCCATTGATTTTCCCAAGCATAGAAACCTCAGTGACCTCCCACATGTCTACTACTGTAGGCAGAAATTTCTCTCTTTTCCCCCATCTCTTATGAGATTGTTTTCTTACATACTCACCTATGAAAAATAACACTAACACAGACTGCTGAAAAAATCTCACAAGTAAGCAAGATTATAAAAAGCAGGGTTAATTTTTGCTCTAAATCTTCATTGGGAGCAGCCATATGAGATATCCAGATACACTCATTCTACCACTTTAGCAGGAATGCTTTTGAGGAATTTATAAACGACATCAGTCAATATCTTCTAGGTAAAGGATCTATAGGAGAAAATTCTCTCGTATATGAGTGCCAAGAAAACTTTTGCTTCCCTCAAGAAATTGCGTTTTCCTTATGAACAATATAAATCATATTTTCCTCTTTGCTTTGGTTAGCTGGAAGCTCGGAGTTCAATTTGCAGATTTTAGCTATTGTGTAGAAAACTATGGCTATTTAGTATTTTCACTTTTCTCCTGTCCTCTTTTCCCAGTCTATCTATATATTCCCTTCTCTACATTTATTTGTTTTATTGTTTATGCTTTGTTTTGCTGTAAGTGTTTTTAAGGGAAACCTCATGCATAGGTTAGAGTGAAGTAGAATATAATTACTTTTGGAGATAGCATTCCATAATAGCAAAAACATTGGCATTGGAGTCAAAGTAGCTGTTTTCAAGTTTCTGCTTGTAATTTTACCAATTTTTCACCTTGGACATATGATTTAACTCATTTTTCTCAGTTACCTTATCCATCAAATTTCTAATCAATACCATTAACCTCTTTTGAGCATACAATATTATATTATATCAATGGCAGATAAGAACTAACTATTATATGAACTTATGAACTAATAGATGTTAAAGTACTTTGTAAACCATAGTAATAATAGTAATGATACATCAAAGTTGACGTATGCTCAATCTGACATTATATACTCCTGGACAAGGCACTTTTGAAATTGAAAGAATCAACTAGTTTCATTTAAAACTAATGAAGTAGAAGATGGTTTTAGCAAAGCATCCAGTGTTACCTGGAGCTTAGGCTAAGCAATCTACAGAAACAGTCCATCAGAAGTTGAAATATTCAAAGACAGACAATCTTCCTTTATGATCAAGATGAGCCCTTATTTCTGAGCTTCCCACTGCTCATTCCATCATGCTAATCTTGTCATCTCCTGAAACCTGGTAAGTAGGACCAAATGGTCCAAGACAGCCTAAAGTGGAAAAAACACGAGCTATCTTTTCTAAAACACAATTCTGCCATGTGCCTGCATAAAGCCCTTTAATGACCACCAAGCACCTTTATAATAAAGTCCAATTCCTTATCGGGTCCCTTCAGCACCTTGCCCCTCCCTCTACCTCTCCAGCCTTATCTTCTTTCTCTCCCGCATGTAGCCAGAACTTTAATCATTCTAGGACTCTAAATATACAGGGCTTTACCTAACTCTGTGCCTTTGTGCATGCTACTCCTTCTCCCTGATATGACCTCCCCTAGTTGGCTTATATTCTCCTGCACTGGGACCTGCCATGACTCCCTCAGGCTTAATGACATATCCCTCTTTCCACTCTCTACGCAAACCTCTGTTACAACAAATCCCTCACTAGAGAGCTCTTGAGAGCAGGGACCAACTTTTCTTCATTTTTGTATTCCCAAGTACCTAGTTGTTGCTCAATTAGAATCTGTTAAATGAAGATACTGAAGACACGCTCATGGACCAGTAAAGAAGTCTACCACTAACCAACCAGGAAGTAGAGACAGGATTGAAGAGTGGTGGGGGTGGAGGGGGAGCTCAGATGGCTGAAAGACAGGAATGAAAGGGCCAGGCAAAGCCTCCCAGACTGGGAGAATCCATCACAGGCAGTGCTGTGCGGTACATGGGACAGTTTATTGTGGGCACTCCTGGACCTGAAAGTTTCCAAGAAATGGTGTTTCTTAGTTGCTAAGTTGAGAGTCTGGATCACACCTGCGATGGCCACTGTGTATGACTGAGCTCTGCATAAGTTTGTGGAGAGGGTGTGTAGAAGTGGAAACCCAGCCTGCCCGCTGCTTGCCAAGCCATTCATTCTGCTTCTGCATCTGCCCCTCGGGGGGCCTTTGTCTAATTCATGCAGATGGACACATTGAAGTATGCCCCATGTGCCTCATTTGAATAAAATAGTTTGTTATTCTTTCTGAAGATCCCTTCCCTGTTCAATTTCTGAAGGCCAGGAAACTAATTTTAGGTGGAGGATCAGTGTGCAAAAGGAGCCCAGAAAGGAGAAGAGATTGCTTTAAGGACTTATGGCTTGGTCTTGTAATCGTGTCTCCCAAAGCTGCTTCAAGGCAGGAAATATAGAAATCCTGTATATATTCCTATATATCCTAGGACTAGCTCTTCTTTGAAACCTACCTGCCCTCACTTCCTGGTTCAGGGAACCTGTCACTGGTTCTTGCCCCAATAGGCAACCTGGGGAAGGAGTTTCCTCAACTTCAAGCTCTTAGATTGACGATATCAGGTATGCTTTATTTCCTCTGGCCATTTTCATTTGCTGTCCGAAGACTGTGTATATCCAAAAAGCTGAAGAGGTAGTATATGTATTGATTAAAGAGAGGCTGTGAACTCATATTCCATCTCTGCCATTTATCAGCTATTAAATTTAGGCATACGCATAATCTTTCTTAGCCTTAATTTATTCATGCTTCAAATTAAAAAAAACAAAACAAAAAAAAACAATCCTTCTGTGAGGGAGGCATGAGAATATACCGCTCAGCTCTCCAACTTCAGGGAGCATAATGACCTATGGCCCCAGCTAGTGCTTTCTGAAATCAGTGCCACCTTCACATTGACACAACACTTCTCGTAGGCTTTGCCCAACCAAGGACTGAGTGCAGCAAGGATGGGAATACAAGAGGCCAGAGACATGGATCTCCTTTGATTAGGAAATTTGGCTCAGGAACTCCCTAATGGCCTTGCCAAATTTCCCTTAGAACTGCCCTGTAGTCTAAAATGTTTTGACCCCGCCTTCTTTACTTCCTTCTCCTCTTCACTCAGTGTCACACCCATCCCATAGACTGACAGTTCCCAACCTCCCCTGACTCCTTCTCATTTCCTCTCATGAACATTTTCCTAATACATTTATTTCATGTTTAGGCCTTGGTGTCTTCTGCTTGGAGGATTTGGATGAATTCACTGTCTCATAGGGTTGCTGTGAAAATTTAATCATTTAACATATACAGAGAATCATGCAGTTTCTAGGACATAGTCCACTCTCTGGTCCTCCTCATGTGGCATTTTCCAGTTACTATTTTTTCTTAGTTGTAAGCGCCCTCAAAGTTCCCTTCTCCTTATAATGATATTTGCCCAATTCTTAACTCTAGCTTTTATATCTTCTGGAACAAAACCATCTATGGTAGAGACTACAGCTTCAGTATCCATTCTTCCATTCTTCCTTAAACAGCTTCAGTATCCATTCTTCCATTCTTCCTTAAAGTGAAACTTCATATCCCACTGGGTTTTAGCAAACCACATGGCCATCCAATTGGAGACTACATTTTTTAGGCTTCCTTGTAGTTAGTGGTGATTAAATAACCATGTTCTTGCCAGTGGAATTAAAAACAGAAGTAGTGTGTACAATTTTATCATCAATTCCTCAAAAAAAAAGCTTCCTTCCCACTTTCTCTCTTATCCCCTTACAGCTGATTGGAATGTAGATGTGTTGGGCAGATAGTTTCAACCATGTGGATGAGGGAAATACTATAAAGAAGGTCAAAGCAATGAGATAGGAGGCATATGGATCTCTGGTTGATCTTAAAAAACAAAGCTGACTATCTTAGATTTTCTACCAAATTCAGTATTTGGTGTGAAAGAGAAACGAGCTATATTTTGTAAGTCATTGTATTTGGGAGATTCTTTCTTACATCAGCTTGGTAAATACCTTACCTAATATACCTTCTTTCTGATCTATTCCTATACTCTCTCTGCCTTGGTTGACCCAAAACTGGTTTACAGCTCTGTCTCCTTAATCCATTAAGGTCTACTCCTCAATATGACATGTAATAACATTTGATGACTTTGAAAGGCAGCAAAACTAGTTCCCTTTGGGCAAAGGATTATCTCAAGTCAGAGCTAATAGCTTTAATGGTTTAAAATGGCACTATATGGCTCTCCACATTTGGGCAAGGCCATCTGGTCATTTGCAGATAAGCATAATAATAAGCACCCGGGCAGATTTCCACATATGGGCTGAAACACAGACATGTTCCAAATTATATTCACTATAAAATTTACTATCCCTCACTGAAACCCAAACCACAAACTGTCCCTTACTTGAATTGCAATAATGAGTTGCCCCTCAGACAATATGACTGAACTGAATCTGACTTCAAACAAAGCCCCATCAAACCACAGGGCTCAGACTCCAGTCAAGGTCAAAAAGCAGTCATAGTTCTGGAAAGAGCTTCTGAGCAGGCATTTCGGTAACAGCCCTGTGGCTGAGCCCAAACACCAATGTGGCCAATGGGTTTGTCTAAAACTGAGCCATGACAGTTGGGTGAAATCATGTGTTATTGCTCTAGAAGCATTTACATCCTCTGAGCCTGATTGATAAGTCATGAGAGAAAATAATGAAATAATTTTCTTTGCAATTATAGTGTTCACTTCTATGAACTGCCTCTCTTTCTATCAAGGTTTCCAGCAAGACTGAATGGAAACATCAGGAAATCTTTAAGGTTGAACTGAAATTATTATGATCACCACCTTCATATTTCCTTTTTATATATATTCAAAGTAGTAACAATGAACCTTAAACTAAAGGAGCATCCAGCAAAGTTCTGATTTTTGTCATGAACATTATTTGATATTTATTTATGTATCCAGTAGTTTTTAAAATTGGTGCCTTAAGCCACATATTTCACCTGCCTATTGAGTCATCTAATAATGCCCCTTAGACTATAGAGGAATCGATGGCAATTCTCCATTTCCCTTCAAAGCCTCTCAAAACTCTAAATCATGGGCGGGCCACGGTGGCTCAGCAGGTAAGAGTGCTTGCCTGCCATGCCCAAGGACCTGGGTTCAATTCCCAGTGCCTGTCCATGTAAAAAAAAAAAAAGCTCTAAATCATTTAGAAGAAACACGTCCCTGTAATGAACAAAGCACCAGACATAGAGCCCAATGACTGGCATTCTTGAATGCCCTTGGCACCATGCCCCAGCTGCTTAATATGTAAAATGGAGACAGGCCATATTACAGGCTAGCCACTTACCTGGAAGACTATTATAATGAGACAATAATGAGAGAATAATGAAAAAATAGTAGGGACATATCTTGAATTACTGTGAATGAAGCTTCAAAATATGCAAGTCATTGTAGCTTTATTTCTTTAACTGAAAAGCATCGGCCATGAACTTGTGATAATTGTAGAAGCCTTATAGTTCTAGTAGATGATTTTTGTTTTATCTCAATAACTAAAATCAAAACAGTGAATGTATTAAATTTCCTTTGTGACTGGCCTGTAAAACCTGGAAGACTGAGGCAGAGAAAAACTTTTCCTTTAATAGGGATGAGGTTTCTTAATCAAATGAGACTGGCCAGGATCGAATGGGCTTGGGGCTGCCCCAGCATATTTTAAACTCCTACCTCATTTGCCATCCGGCATTGCACCTGAGTCTCCTTTGGCATTAGTGTGGTCCAGATTTCTTTGGCCCAATGATCATCTGCTTTTGGAATTATTTTCCCCCAGATGTAGTTTCCATCTAGCCAAATTTAACCTTGTTTTATTATTTCCTGCCCCTCATTTCTAACCTCTTTGGGGACATTGTGATCTGCTGGGTGTTGACAATGCTGCCTAATTTAGAAGCATCTGCAATTTGCATTAATAAGCAAAGTGCTCTCTTCAATTTATTAATAAAGACACTAAGAAATAATATTTCCATCAGTGACTGTTATCCGTGTTTGGAAACACTGGCATTTCTCACAGACCGTTACATTTATTAATTCGCAGCCGATTTCCAAACCTCATTCTTCTCCAGTCCAATTTGATTTTCATGCCAAGCAAAATATTGAAACACTGTTGTTTTTTTTTTGGGGGGGGGGGAACCATTTGCTCGTCCCCAAGCATGTGCAACTTTGCCTTCAATGGCTGGTGGATGGTGGAGCAACACTGCCGAAGTAATTTTGAGTCAATCTGGCATGAGCAGTTCTTCACACATGGCTCATGACTCCATTTTCCTCTTGGATTTAAAGAGAGTTTTCTTTTATATTCTGGGACTATTCTCCAAGCAGCATTTGAACCTAGCACATCTGGTGTTTTCTTGTCTCCTGGAGTACTCCAACTCCTACAAATTGTTGGAAAGAGTGTTCACTTAACATATTTGCTGTTTTACAGTTTATTAGGCATCGGCAGAGTGTTGGGCTCTTCCTGGAACACATTTATAATAGGTATATATTCTGTAGATAAGTTCTCATTGGGTCTTGTTTCTCTCTGGGGATCTCTTTGGTTCTTTCCATTTCCTTCCCTCCATCTCCATCGCCATTACCTGAGATCAGACCACCTGGAGTAGGGCAGTCGGCTCTTAATTTGTCTTCTTGCTTCCACTTTTGCTGCTTCCCAATCCACCCTCCACACGATCAACACTGATCACATCACAACCCTATTTAAATCCTTTTGTGGCTCTGCAGTTACACTCAGAATTATGTCCAAACACTTTCGCAATTCCTGTGGGGACCTGATTTGACTCTCCAGCCTCATGACCGTCACCGTCTTCCTCACACACTAAGCTCCAGCCATGTTTAATAGCTTGTATCACCTGAGCATGCCCTACCCTCTCATACCTCCAAGCCTGTGTGAGGATGGCTGTCAGTACAGAATAATCTTACCTCTTTCCCTCATCTATGCCCGTACATGTCTTCCATCTGCCTCCTATCTATCCATTGGGTTTCAATTCATAAGCCATTTTCTCCAGGAACCTTGAGAAAAAGTAACCAAGAGTGACTAGGTGACTGGATTAGGCTCCCATCTTATGGGAGTTTTATGCACTAAAACTTTTCTTGTAGAATTTGGCCTTGTGTTCTAATTGTCTTTCTGTTACAAATCTCTTCCAATTAGCCACAAATTTTTTGAGTCTAAGATGTCCCTAGCAGAAAGTAACACTTACTTTGCTGCTTAATAAATACTAGATTTAATAAATTTATTTCACATGTAACACACCTAGAAATGTTACATATATCGGTATTGACCATCTTTAATTAAAGTTTTCATATTTGACTTGCTTTCTGTTCTTATTTTCCATTCTGGTAGATTTTACACTGTGGCCATTGCTTCTGTCCTTGGTGAAGTCTGTCTGTCTTTCCCAGATGTCTGTAGATATTCCTTTGACTATGTGCACATCTGGAATAGACAAGCAGGACACCCATTTAAGTCAGAGACATGAGAGCTACCACCCAGAGGTCTGGCTGCCATAAAATTTACACTTTCACTCTCGCTAATGCAGAAGAGGCACTAGGTTTCAAACCACTGATCAACTTTTCAACTTGTTTGTTTTCTGGTTGGGTAGACTGAAAATCAATTCCACAGGAAATGTAAGTTGTTGTGTAACCGCAGGTGACTTCCTGCATATGACAGGAGCTCCTCAGCAGAGTGGTGTGACTTTATGGATGAGAGGTTCTACTAAACATGTGGAGTAGAATGAAAGAAAGTGTGGCATCTGCCGGTGAGGATGGTATGCTTGACTCTCTCTTGGGCCGGAGAGGAGGGAACAAAAATATTTTATTGATTCCTGATTGGCCAAGTTTTTGTTCCTCCTTTTGCCAGGAAACTAGCCTTGGGAATGAATTTAGTGCTTGTATTTTTCATTTTTCCTTCTCCATTTGCAGGTAGAAGGTTCTCTCTTGCGTCTTTGCCTATCCCCTTGGCTTAGCTTCACCTTACCTTCCCCCCACCACAGTGCCTCTGAATATTAGATAAATGCCTTTTTATTCTTCTAATCCCTTTTGCTGGCATGCTTTTTGGCCATCCATTATATCTGCCTGGAATGCTTTAATCAAAGCAGCACTTTCTTGTTTGGCTCTATTTCCAGGAGGTTTCTGTCTAGTTATTATTTTTTTCATCTTCTTCTTTCTCCTTACCATAAACTTTTATTAGACCTCTGTGAGGCCAATTGAGATAGCAAGGAATGTACATTATAATTCATTTGAAAAAGAATCAGCTGCATTTTGATGAAAAGGATCATTTTGCAAGGCTTGTGCAAAGCACAGCTATTGTTGCCCCCTGCTCAGCCTGCAGGATTGGAAAGCTCCAGCAGCACTTGTCTGTTCTCACCTCAGCTTAGCAGTCCAGTCACATAAGCAGCCTGGCACCGACTGCTAGCCATATCTCACCCGCTCTATGGCAGGAGGTGATCAATAGATGGATTAATCACACTTTGGGGAGCTTATACCCAGGGAAGGAAAGAAAATGAGAATTGGAAGAGGAGGCTGTTGCCAGTGTGCTCTGCCTGGAGTTTGCAGATGGGTGCACACAAAGTGCAGCCACAAAGAAACCCGCTTTGCCCACAAGGATAACCAAGACCAGTTGTGTGATGAGAGCTTCTAGAAGTTTACCATCAGCTTGTCTCCCTTGGTCAGCCACGCTTCAGAAAAAATTATACACACACTCAGTATGTCCAAAGATGGTTCCAGACCATCATAAAAGTATAACGAGACGTAACTGAAATGGGAAACAAGGTTACACTTTTCATGCAGACCAGTCCCAAATATGTATACTTTTCAGTATGAAAGGAACCTTATAGGTTTTATATGTTTAAATGTATTTCTAGAGTCAATAAAATTAGAGAAAATGTAGGGGGTTTTTTTGTTTGTTTCTAAGTTTGTTTGTAACTGGGAGGTTTGTACTGAAGAAAAGTCAGGTCTTGGGCTCCTATTTGGGGCAGGGCAAGGATGAAGGAGCAAAGTGACAAGGCCTGGATTATGGAACAAAAGGTCCAGATAGTTCAGGAACCGGAGATCTACTCCTACAGAAGCTACTATATGTAGAGAGAGCACTGCATTTCAGATCAAAATATTTTTATTTGACTCTTCTGTCTGCTACTGATATACAAAGGAAAGCAATTGAATCTCTCTGAGTCTCAGTTTTCTCATCGCTGTAATGGGTTTAAACTTGTCCCACGAGGTTGCCGTAAGGATCAGACAAGACGAGGCATAAGCTGAAGCGGGCTGTGCAAATTTCAGTATTATTACAAAGGAATGCACTTAGAAAGGGGACAGAAATGTCTGCATATTTGGACTATCATCCCTTAACTCTAGCATGGCTGTTCAAGGTAAATAGAGTCATAGAAAATGATGTTATTTTTGTACTTTCAAAAACAACCTCTTACTACCGATTTCTTTTTTTATTTCCCAAGCAAAGCTGTTTGCTTCACCAACATTTATCCTCAAAACTCACTCTGGTTCAAGAGGACTCGGGGCTATTGGCCCTAGCCCTTTGACTACTCTGCCTCTTACTCTGGATAGAATCATCATCATTTACAGACGGGTTGATTAATGTTTGATTAAGGAGTTCTGACCTTTTTGGAATTCGCCTCATAATTACAGGGCTGTGCGTCCCCAGCCACTCTGCTCGCTCCCCTGGTTCAGACCTCTTTCTCAGCAGCAGTGAATGGCAGGCATTGAGAGAGCAAATCTCCCCTAAGCCTGTAATCATCAGGTACCACTTAAGTGAAGCTCATATTTTTTCTCCAAATGAAGCTGGTGTTTGGGGTTCTGAGTATCTTTTCCTTGTAGTTCCATTTCTGCTTCTAACAGCTTGGTTAATTCCATCACCACCTCTTTCCAAACAATAGCCAAAGGGACTGGGGGAGGGGAGAGGACAGGACTTGGGGCTGAGTCAAAGCCTTCATCAGACTACCCTGAAACAGCTCATGTGCTGGAAGAAAGGACCAGCTGGGCGAGTTGGCTGAGCTGCCTGGGGCAGAGCGGGGCAGCAGGTGTTCTCTGTAACGGCCACACGTTTGAACCAGGCGTCATGCGAAATGAGAAGGGGCCTTCCCCGGCTTTGTAAGTGTGACCCCCCTTTGGCCCCCTGAGTTTTCAAAAGCGTCCGGGAAATGAGTCAGAATGTGAGAATTAGCCTGTTCAGTGAGAATCACCATGTTTGGCTGTCTGTTTTATCCTGTTGGTGAGACATGATGAAGGGAAACACACAGCAAGCAGAGCCGGGAAGGCCTCCTTGCCACCTCTGGAAACTCGCAGACTGATGGTCCTTGGCTCCTGTTCAAAGAAGCCACCTGAGGAGAACTGCCCTCCAATTAGTATGAGTCTAGTCCAGTGAGCCCAAAGTGTGTGCTTTGCAAATAGGGTTAGCTGAGAAAAGGGTTCTGGGCGTAAATAAGTTTGGAAAATTCTGGATCAACTAAATTGAAACTGGTTGCTTCACTGCTAGTCTTCTTAGAACCTTAAATTGCTTAGTTTGTCGAAACAATGCTGCATGCCCTAAACTTCTCTGACACACAAAACTCTTATACAATATAAAGTTTGGAAAATGGTGGACTAGTCCAGTTTGAACTTTTCTCTTAAGAATGCAGGTTTTCTTCACCATCTTGTCTCCAGATTTTTGTTGCTTTCCTTCTCTTTTTTATTTTTAAGTATAAGTACATTTTTAAAAAATTGTATATAAATGTTAACAGCAAACACAACAATGGCTAGGACTTATTTAATTTAATTTATTTTACGTAGAATCACCCTGGCAGTGTAATGTGCTGACCTCCCTCCTCTGTGAGACCTCGAGTTCAGAGACCGTCTATCACTCTCCTACAGAACCATTCTTGGAACATTAGCATGGGCTGGGAAGAGATCCCCAGAATACCAGATGTGCTGGGCCTTTACTTCCTGTAACTGCAAGTTCTTTTGAGGGAAGAATAGTGTAGGAGTCAGGGGTTCTAAACTGCCCTCTTTCAAATCCTGTCTCTGTCACTTAGGCGCTAATGACCTTAGGTTAGTTCATCTGTCTGTGCCTCTGCTTCCTGGACTATAATGTAGAATTAGCAATATCTTGTGTATTATTAGTTGGTGTGAGGATGAAATGAGACCACCCCTGATTGGCACTGGGAAAATCTGCTCCTCAGGAGACGTTAGAAGGTACCACCTGCTATTATGGCATCTAACACGAAACACCTAGAACAAGGCTGGGGCACTTATCAATATTTGCTTAACTGAATTGGATACTCAAAATATCACACACACACACACACACACACACACACACACACACACACACACACGAAATATATTTCTTTTAAACACTTTCTTTCCAAGACCAGTACAGGAATCTGCAGATAGCAGGCATCCAATGCTGCTAGATTAAGGACAAAAAGAGAAAGAGAGAAAATGAAACAACCTTTTCCCAGGGTTATTCAAGATGTTTTCTCTTCATAATCATTTTTTTTTTTTTGGTGTAAGTTCAAAAGTATTTGTGTGATTTTGCTTTTGCAAATATAAAGAAAGAAAAATTTGATTTTTTTTAAAGAACTTGTTACAAGATATCACAACATTATTTATATTTATAATAAAACAGAAGCAAAACAATTGTTCAACAGTGAAGAAATGTTTAAATGAATTCTTTAAACATTCTTTAAATGATGGGACATCATATAGCCATGAAAATAATTTTTGACAAGTTTTATAGGGGAATTGCTTATGATAGAATAGTAGGTACAAAACTGTATGAGGAGTGTGTTCACAACTATGTAAAAATAAGGAGAGAAGAAGATCAGGTGAAAATAACCGAAATGTGAACGGTGAGCTCATCGGGGTAAAGGATTTTTTAATCGGAATTTCTAAAATTTCTGTAATTACATGAATTACTTTCATATTTTAAGAAGAGATTTCCCTTTAAAAAATGAAAACAAAAATACTTGTTTTAATTCTTCTGAAATTTTTATTCTTCTTGATTCCAGGGGAAGCGACTGTTTCTTTCCAAGCAGCAAAACAACTCAGCTCCAAGTGTAATCTGTTGGTTGGAGGTAATAAACCAGGAGCAAGCAGCTGATGGTCTGGGAGGCAGGGAACTTATTCTCTCCTAAGGCCTTTAAATCTAACCCATTGCTAAAAAAAATATGTATGTATATATTAACGCACTGCTCAGGCTTCTCCACTAGCTGGCTCCAAACTATCCCTTCAGGATTCTCTCTCACTTCTCCATTTCACAAGACTTTTGCAACAATTAAACTGGTCTATTTTTCAGAGCCCTGAAGCACCATGTAAAGGTTCGGGCTATAAGCGTGGCAGCAGTATAGCAGCAGCAAGTCGTAAGCATCTACTTAATAAATGGTGGGCATTTGTGGAAGAGTGGAGTAAGTTAAGATGATGAAATTTCATCTGTGAAATAGTCACAAAAGGGAATAAATGGGGCAAAACAGCAGGAGAAGGGGTAGGTTGCTCATAGTTTCCCCTCTATCTAGAGTGTTCCCCCTTTTCATCTTCAAATGTCTAAACCATCTCACAAAGTTAAACTCCTCCTAGCTATTTACCCGAGAGAAATGAAAACTCATACACAAAAACCTGTCTGTGAAAGTTTATAGCAGCCTTATTCATAATTGCCTAAAGCTGGAAACAACTCTAACATCCCTAAGTGGTGAATGGATAAACAAATTGTAGTGTGTCCCTGCAATAAGAAACTACTCAGCGGTTAACAGGAACAACCCACAACACACACAGCAACATGACAAATTTCAAACGCATTATGCTAAGTGAAAGAAACCAAACTCAACGTCACCTATTGTATGAATCCATTTATAAGACTTTCTGAAAAAGACCTAAGTATAGGAACAGAAAACAGTTAGTTGCCAGGGAATGGTGTGGGGAGATAGGTTGAGTACAAAGGGGCATGAAGAAATTTGGAGGATGATGGAAATAGTCTATAACTTGAGTATGATGCTGGACAGATGGTGGACATGACTGCATTTGTCAAGTCTCATAACTGTGCACAGATATTGGTGAATTTTAATATATGTAAGTTATACCTCAATAAGTCTAACTTGAAAACAAAGAAGACAACAGCAAGAAAATACACACACACACACACACACACATTCATATAAAACTTAAACCAGTTGTTCTCAAAGTGTTTGGTTTCAGGACCCCTTTCACTTTTAAAACTTATGGAAAAACCCAAAGAGTGTATGTTTATGAGGATTATATCTACTGCTCTTCCTTGCAATAGAAACTAAATCTGGGAAAATTTTACTTAGTTAATAATTCAATTAAAATAGTAAATAATAATTTCATTACATGTTAACATATTTTTATGAAAATACTATATTTTCCAAAACAATCAAAGTGACAAAAATGGCATTGTTTTACATTTTGCAACTATTTCCGATGTCTGGCTTAATAGAAGATGCTTAGATTCCATGTCTGCTACTGAATTCATTCTGTTGCTCTATGTTGTTTGATTGACATATACAAAGAAAATCTGACTTCACATAAATATGTATTTGGAAAAGAGAGGTATATTGTAATGTATTTTTAGGTGATTGTAGCTATTCCTTGATTCTATACCAAAATTCACTAAGTAATAGTTCTTAAGAGTTCATTACAATGTATAATGTAATGTATTAATATAAAATCACATCATTAAAATTCTCATGGTTTGCTTCATTAAAATCCATTTGTCTGTCTTACATTTTAAATGCATCTTTTACCCTTGAATGGGTTTGTGCCATCATGCATTGGTCATCTGGAAAATATTGGTTCACTGAATTATGCAGATCTTCCAAAGGTTAGCACATTTCATTATACAAGATATATATACCACATTCATTAATATCACCACCTATGTCATCAGAAAAGCCTTTAAGTGTTTGAAAGCTGTCAAGTTTACAGTAATGGATATAAGATTTCTCAAAATAATAATTTTCACTTGAAATCTCAAATTTTATTATTGGCAGCAAATATGATCAGTTAAAGTGATAGGCTCATTGCTTTCATTTTCAAGAAAATGTCTGCCAAATAGCTAAACTTAAATATCCAATTTGTCTGTTAGTCATTCTTTCATGAAAAAAAAGTTCTGTGAAAAAAAATCAACTCTTTCAACTTGCAAAAATCACACAATGCTTTTCCTCAAGACTACCATAATTCCTTATAGAGCAAAAATGCTTCATGTATACCTCCCATTTTGTCACACAGAATATTAAAAAGATCTGTAATCAAGAATTGAGAGTTAATAAAATTATTTTATTGCTACATCAAGAACATTTTTAAAAAGGACAATGTTTTAAACTGTGCATGTGTAACTGTGAAAATACCGTTACTGTCTATATGGTTTGCGCCACTGCAGTTTTACCCACCATCATTTCTGTACCATCAATACAAATGTCAATGCAGTGAAAAAAGCAAGTAATATCTTGTATTGTCATGAAAATATTTTTGACCCCATAGTTTTCTTCCAAATGTATCAGGGATTCCCTAGGAGACTTTGGACCATACTTTGAAGACCACTGATCAAACCTTAGCCATTTATATGTCCTTTCTCAAATCTTCCTCTCTTTGAAATGTTCTCTTACTAGACCACACTGCAGCTGTCATCCCTTCCTCTGTATCTCATAATCCTCGTCTCTTCTGCTCTATGTGTTGTATTATCCACTTTTCAACTGTCCAGTCTTTTCAGTTACACTTCAAACTTCTTTGTAGGGAATGCATTTTTAAATCCTTCCCCTATCTCTCGCCCCGTAACTAGCAGAATATCTAATACAAAACAGGAACTATTTGATTACTTATCAATGTCAAATGTTATGCATAAGAACTTCTAGGAACCTAGAGTAGACACAATGTCAATGTTAGTCCACTTCAGGAAATAAATATTGTTTAAGGTGTCATCACTTCTGAATATTTTCAGGCTCCAATCTCCAGTGGCCAGTTCGTTTAAACTCAGCTCTTTCACTTCTTCTTTACACTTCTAAGCCTATCTCCACTCTTAGCTTAAGCTAAGAAGAGACTACCATATTATGGTAAGAGCCAAAGCTTTGGGGAGTAAAACATATTGGTTCATATTTTACTTCTACCATCGATCTGACCTTAGCACGATACTTAAGATCCCTGAGCTGTAAACTGTCCCATCTGAAATGCAGACAGGAATAGCTATCTATCTCAGTCACCTCACAAGGCGGTTCTAAGAATTAAATAAGCTAATATCTGAAAAGTCCTCAGCTGATAGATTTGCTCGGAAATGCTAGGCTAGGTCTGTTGTACTAAATTCCATCTGATATTCTATATACAAAAGGAGCGTTTCAGGTTGGGTATCAGTTACTAGAATAAAATTCTTTTAAATAAAAACAACATAGAACTGTAGAACACAGTGGACTCTAATGTAAACTATGTAATATACTTAATAGTACAATTATAATATTCTTTCATCAAATGTAACAAAGTTACCACACCAATGCAAGATGTTAACAATAGAGGCTGTTTGTGGGATTTCTATATTTTCTGCATGATTTTTCTGTAAACCTACAGCTTCTCTAATATATATATATATATATGTATTTTTTTTTTAAGTAAGGAGCAGCTGCCATTTCCTAGCTGAGGCTGAATGCCCAGAATGCATTTCCCTCTTGCTCAATAGCTTCCAGAGAACACTTCCAATCCTTATTTGCTCACTACTCTTCCCTTCTCCCTAGTCATTTTGTACCTGGATTAGTAGAGATCTCTCATTCAGCCTACTAATTCCAGTTTTTGCACTTCAGCTTAAGCCACCATCAGATATAATACCCGTCACTAAATAGGGAGACAGACGGACCCCATCAAGAGATGTGCATGAATCCTTACACCAGAAAGAATTTTCTTCATCTAAGAAAGGGAAGGTTTATTCACTAAATATATCTTTTCAGCTTTCCCAAGAGTTTATAATTAATGTATGTTTTAGAGTGGGGAATTTTTGTTCGTACCTTATTCTTCTTTAAATCACTTTAGCAAGAGAACTAAGTTGTTTTTGTTTGTTTGTTGACTGGTTTGTTCGTTTTTACTCATTCATTCAACTAGTATTCTTTTGTCATTTTAAGAAATATCTAATGCATGCCAAGCACAGAGCTAAAACAATTAGGAGTAAAAATGAATTCTCAGTTGGTATGCTATGAGTCTAAGCTTACTACCAAGGGAATAAATAGTTTGGGCATCTCATCCACAGCAGTTTGCTCTGTGATCCTATTACATGTAAATGATAGTCCACATCCTGTAGAATTCTGATTCACCAGAGCACTAATGCTGCCGACAGCCACACAGCCTGGATATGACATTCTAAGTGACAGCAGGACCAAAAAACCCCTCTCGACGTTCCATACTTCCCAATTGCCCACAGACTCGGGTTTCTAACCGAGCCTGGAAACATCCACAGCCGGGGAAGAGCAATTCTGCAAGTACATGCACAAGGATGGCAAAGGGTTAACAGCAAACATGCACTTCATGAACACGGCTAATCTGATTACTTTAAAATTTGACCAAAAATTTACAATTATGTTCTTTTTAAAACCTCCAGTGCACAGCCAGGTTTACTCTTCAGTTTACAGGGAACTTTCATCTTCAGTGGGTGAACGGCTATTCTCAAATTTTATTTTGTTATTTTATTCTATCTCCCTCTCCTACTTTTCTACACTTCCGTTTTCTTCCCTCCTCCCCAAAGTACACAATTTTCTATGTCTGATGGATCTCCTCAGATACATATGGACCCTTGTAAAATTTATACTGTTTTCTATGTGTATGTACTTCTTTTTTCTTTGTCTTTTTCTTATTTTTATGTGTAGGTACTTTTAATTTATAAAAAATGGTATTAAGCTATAAATTTGATTCTGTCTCCAACATTTCTTACTTAACACTGTTTGGATATCAATACATGTGCTGTATATACATTGGGTTTTTCCTTCTGCATTCTGCCTAGAATTCCAGAGCATGCATCCATATTTGCTTTGTACTTTATCCTAACGAGGAGCCCTAGGTTACCTCCAATTTCTCATCAGAGCAAAGAAACATCCCTCAATACATTCCTTTATGTACCTTTGCAGGGATAAAAATACAGAAGTGGAATCACCGGATTGTAAAATATACTTCACCAGATGCCATCAGATAGCTTTCCAGAGGGACTGCATATTCCCAGAAGCGATGCACTCTCTTGCTACATCCTTATTAATACTTGCTACTATTCCCCTTTCAAAAATGGTTGCCATTCTGGTTGGTGAGAAGTGGTATTTCTTTGTTATTTTAAATTAAAGTTCTCTGATTCCTAAGGTAATTTGAGTATCTGGTTACATACTAGTCATTGTCTGGAGGCCTCTTCTGTGAATTGCCTTTTCAATTTACCTTCTTTGTTCATTTTTCCATTTGGTGTCTTTCCTCCCTTCTTTCCTCAATAAGAATTATTTGTAAATTGCAAATATTTATCCCTTCTTATTTTGATGTTGCAAATAACTTCTCCTGGTCCATTTTCTAGCTTTTATATCTTTAAATGGTATCTTTCACAAAAAAATATATATTTTATTTGATGTAGTCAAATCCATCAATTTTTTACTTTATGGTTTGTGCTTTTGGAGTGGAGTGTAGTTTAGGAAAACGTTCCTCATTCGATGATCATAAAGAGCTTTTCTCATATTTTTTGGTATTAGCTTTTTAGTTTTACCTTTTATATTTGTGTTTTTAATCCATCGGGAATGTACCTTTGCATATGATAAAAACCACCGTAGGTTAAAAAAAAAAAAACTTTGTTTTTCCATATATACTTTATCAAGCTCACATATACATAAACACAAATAAATATATATCTGCACATACTACATAGGTATATGTCTAGTACACAATATTGGTCTATTTGTTTCTGTACCCTCAATATATATTCTCAATATCTTGTAGTATGAGTCTGTCCCAACCCTTTTTTAAAAATTTACTTAGATTTGTGGATATTTATTCCATTATCATAAATTTTAGAGTGAGTTTGTCAAGTTCCTCAAAATCCAGCCAGGAATTTGATTAGAATTGCATTAAAATTATAAATTAAATAGAGGAGAGTTGACATCTTAAGTATGATAAATAATCTCATCCTAAACATGAAATATCTCTTTTATTCAAAGGCATTTTTAATGGTGTTTAATAAACTTTTCATAAGGTGTTATGCATCCTTTCAAGTTGATTTCTGGATACCTTACAGCAGGGGTGTTCTGTAGAGGACCAAAGAGAATATTTTAGGATTCGTGGGCCATACAGTCTCTGTTGCAAGTACTCAATTCTACTAAAGAAATGCAAAAGCAGCCATAGACATATAAACACATGGGCACGGCTATGTTCCAATAAAAAATTATTTAGAAAAACACATGGTAAGCCAGATTCAGCCCCGTAGGTCATAGTTTGCCAACCCTTTTGTTATTGTGAATATTGTTTTATTTTTATTATATTTTCTAATTTGTTGTTACTGGTAAACAGAAACATTATTGATCTTGTTAGATGATTTTGCATCCATCAACTTTACTGAATTCTTAACACTTCTAATAGTTGGTTTTAAAAAAACTCAGTGCATTTTGCACTGCATTTTTCAGTGGAGATAAGCATGCACTCGGTGAATCATGAGGGGTTTAGCTCTTCTTTTCCAAAACGTTCTTTTTTCTTTTCTTATATAATTGGCCTGGACATCTAGCACTATGTTAATCATTAATAGGGATAATAGATATTTTTTCTTGTGAGAGCTGAGCCAGAGAAACCAAGCAAGGACGGACTTTTTGGTACTCCTCTGGGAACTTTCCAAATTGACATTTTTCACCCTCCAGCAGCTGCCTCCTTGTGATAAACTCCTTTATTTAACCTTCACATTTGCACTATTGGGATAAACTCCCTCATTCAAAATTTGCCCTACAGCAGTTACAACCTTGCATAACTAAAGCAGTATTTACACCAACGGAAGGCCACAAACTCCCAAAGACCCAGCTGTGAAAAACCTTCCTACCTTTACCCTCAATTCTCTTTAAAACTCCTACCCAAATCAAGATGGGTGGGAGTTGATTTCTTGAATCAGCTCTCCATGCTGTCCCTCTGTTAGTAAATCTTCTTTCCCCCTCTCTCTGCCAGTGTCATGTTTCTGTCTCTGCTTCGCATCTCTGACCTCTGCCCAGCCCGGGAGTTTCATTTCTTAGACCTGATATTAATGAGGATAAATCTAAAGTTTTTCTGTTAATATGATATTTGCTTAGATTTTAGGCCTATAGCCTTATCAAATTAAGGATGTTCTATTCTTCATTGACTGAGATGTTTTACTATAAATAAGTTTTGAACTTTTTCAAATGCTTTTTCTGCATCTATTGAGATAATTAAAGATGTTTCTTCCTCTGCCCATTAATGAGGGGAATTCCTGATATTAAATTATCCTTTCATTCTTGTAATACACACTTCTTGATGATAACATGTTTTGAGATTAGACTGGACTTGGCTAATTAATTGTTTTAAGTTTTTTTCTACTTATTTTACAAGTAAAATGATTCTGATATTTTTCTTTCCTTATACTGTTCTTACCTATTTTGGAGCATGATTATATCAGACCCATAAAATAATTTGATAGTGTTTTGATTTGCTAAAACTGCAGGAAAGCAATATACCAGAAATTGATTGGCTTTTACAAAAGGGATTTATTAGGTTCTACATTTCGGTTGTAAGGCCATGGAAATGCCCAAATTAAGGCATCAACAAGATGATACCTGGATCTGAAGAAAGGCCACAGGCATCGGGAACACCTCTGTCAGCTGAGAAGGCACCTGATCAGCATCTGCTGGGACTTGCTCCCAGCTGGTTGCTTTCAGCTTCTGATTCCAGGGTCTTCTCCTTGCTTCTTCAGGGCAAACTCTGGATTTCATCCCTTAGTTTAACATCTCCTAGGGCATTTTCTGTCTTCAAAGGACTGCTCTTAAAGGACTCCAGTAAGTGGTCTAAGACCCACCTTGAATGAGCAGAGTCACATCTCCATGGAAACAACCTAATCAAAAGGTCCCACCCAACAACAGGTCTGCCACACAAGATTGGATTAAAAGAACATAGGGGTACATAACAGATTCAAATCAGCACAGATAGCTTTTCTTTACTTTTTCTGAAACCATACATATAAGCTAAACATTATTTCTCAAAAATTTGAAAAAAATCTCACCTGTAAAAGTATCTCTTTGTGGAAATTTAAGCAACAAACTGAGATCTTGGATTATCAATTCAATTCTTCACTGGCTATGGTGTATGCTATTATGTAAAAATATATATAATACACATATAAGTAAAATATATATAAATATATGTACTCATACACACATATTTCAGACGTGTCCTCTTTCAGCCTACAGATATTGTCAGTACAAATGTTCATATTTTTGTTTTCCCCCATAGGAATCCAGTGATTTAATATATGAATAGTATGTATTAACACTAAAAATGCAAAAACTAGTTTCAAGGCCTAAAAACAAAATAAAACATTCTGGATGTTTCCTTAGGATTCTAATGTAATGTTAGAGGTTCAGGAATATTCTGATGCATCACACTTTCAGGAAGATGGTTCTAGAATATTTGATATATAAGGTTATTTTGCCACAAAGGTACTAGAAAGACATCAAATAAATCCTTGCCTAGTTTCAATGTGACCTGGCAGGGCCAGCAAATCAAGGTTGAAGGTTGAACAATGTACTCTTTGTGACAGAAAAGCCAAGGTCTGAGAGAAGAGACTCTTTCCTCTTCCCAGCTGAGTAATGGAGCGAGTCATTTTTCTCACATGTGATGAGAAGAATGCGTTGGATGCTTTCATGCTTTTGTTTCAAATTTTACATTTTGTTCTATGAGTCTACCTAACAGCATAAATCATATGACTCCAACAGGCAATTAAACAAAGACAAGGTATGAAACTACATTTGTAAAAATAATATTAAAGCTGATTCTTTTCTCTGTGACCTTTGTCCCATGTAGGATGGGCATCCAGTAAGCAGTTCCTCATTCCTTCAGTCTTTTAATAATGAGCTTTTATAGCTCACATTCAATGCCCAGTGTGAAATGAGCCCACTTGAGGTAATCAGCGCCATAGAGTTCCTTACCCCAGTTAGAGAAGAATGTTTTCTACCCCCTGTACACACCAAGCCTCTCCCTAACATCAGCTCTTGCAAGTTCTTTTGATAGAATGACCACTTTTCTCTGCTTCCCTTGATGGAACTCCACCCATTTCTCAGGTCCGCGACCTGTCACCATATCTTGAACCTGAGTCTGATTTCTCTGACCTGGATTGATCACTGTAATCGGACTTCTTCTAGCACATAATTTGTACAATTTATGCTTTAATATATATTGCTACGGGTTGAATTGTGGCTGCCAAAAAGATACACTCAAGTCCTAACCTCTGGTACCTGTGAATGTTACCTTATCTGGAATTAGGATCTTTGTAGATATAATCAAATCAAAATGAGGTTATGCTGGATTAGGGTAAACCATAACCCAATGAACAGTGTAATCATTAAAAGAGGGAAATTTGGACATAGAGACATATAAGGGAGAATGTCATGTGAAGATGGAGGCCAAGATTGGAGTGATATATCTGCAAAACCAAGGAATGCCAAGAATTTCTGGCAACCACAGAGGCTAAGAAGAGGCAAGAAAGTTCTCTTCCTTAGATCCTTCAAAGGGAACATGACCCTATCGACACCTTTATTCTTGACTTCTAGCTTCTAGAATTGTGAGAGAATAAACTTCTGTTGTTTTAAGCCATCCTGTTTGCGGTACTTTGTTATGGCAGCCCTAGGAAACTAATAGAACATCCAATCACACTGCCTTATACTGTGTGAGCTAAAGGGTTTCCCATAGGAATATGAATAAGATTATAAGCGCCATTAATCCAGGGCTTAAATAGCCCAAGGATCCTAAGAAAAATACTAAGAACAAAACGCGTATCCAATTAATTCGTATTCAAAGTGCTCACTCTCTTTATCCTTATCTCTCAAACGATTCCAGGAAAAAAAAAATACGTATTGAGAGCAGAGAAAACCTAGTTTTTAGGCACAAACTTTTCTATGGTTCTGAAACCCATTTAATTCCAACTCATGGCACTTAACTAGTTTCCATTTCCTCCTGATTCTATTTTCAGTTTTACTCTATCCCACTCTAATAGTTAGATGGGCGCAGATTGCAAATGCATAATATTTTCCACATACTTCTTTTAAATCTCATGTTGAGGTTTCTGTTAACATGTTGGAAGTCTCAGTCCAAATCCCATTGGTTTCCAAGGAATAATTTCACCCCACTGCCTAACCACCATCTGTTTTCCATTTTGTAACATGACTTTTACCTATAACTACAGTTCACCCACCAAATAATTACTATGACCACTCTCTTAAGTGCATACATTAGTTTCTGAACCTTTCCTTCTATGACCCATTTCCTATATTTTGAGAGTTTTTAGCCTCCAAGGGACCAGTTAAGGCTTATTTTGCAAATGTTACTTCATCAGAGAAAAATGGCATCTTGATCAGAGTAGGGGGCTTACATTAACATTCCTGGGTTCACTTCCTGTCTGAGTTACCAACCATATTAAAATCACAGAATGTTAGAACTGAAAGAATGGTTTGAGACAATTTGGCCCAACTCTTTATTTCAGAGCAACTTAAAAAAAAAATTCCTTGCATATTTTACTTCTAAATCACTAATTTGTAATACCAAGCTCCATTTGGGAAAAATTTCACATAAAGCTAAATTAATTAACTTTTACTTTAAAAAACTCTATTTGGTTTGTCCTTTTTATCAGATGAAAGAAGGTTAAAAAAGAAATCCAATATGTTAATGTCAGTTACATTCAAGGAATCTGAACAATAGAAGGGAAGAAGGAACAAGTAGAGAAATAGCTCCCTGGTGCAGTTTAAATTTCTTGATTTCATACTTGGAGACCAAACAGAATGAAAGAGGCATCGCTATACTTCTTTAAAAACCTTGGAAAACTCAGAATCTGCTGACTGACTTAGTGCAAATTATACCCTAAAGAGCTATCAAATATGCCATTCTGGAGATAGTCTTAGAGTAAGTCATAAGACATGGCAAAAATCTCATTATTATGGGAAAAGTACTTGAATAGACATTTCTCCAAAGAAGATGTTTAAAGGGCCAATAGGCACATGAAAGATGCTGAATATCATTAGTCATTAGGGAAATGCAAATCAAAACCACAGTAAGATTCCTCTTCATATCTGCTAGGATGTCTACCATAAAAGAAATGGAAAATAAGTGTTGGTGAGGGTATTGAGTAACTAGAGCCCTTATATATTACTGGTGAGAGTGTAAAATGGTGCAACTACTATGGAAAACAGTTTGGCAAGCCCTTGAAAATTTAAACATAGTGTTACCAGATGACCCATCAATTCCACCCCTGGTGTATATACCCAAGAGAATTGAAAACATATGTTCATAAAAAACTTCTACACAAATGTTCTTAGCAACATTATTTATAATACCCCAAAAGTGGAAACAACCCCTATGCCCATCAACTGACAAATGGATAAACAAAATATGCTATATCCACACAACGGAATATTATTCAGATATAAAAGGAACAAAGTACTGATGCTGTTACAACATGAATGAACCTTGAAAACATAACTTTAAATGAAAAATGCTAGACAAAAAGGGCCACAAATCATTTGACTCCATTGATATGAAATGTCCAAAATAGGCAAATCCACAGAGACAGAAAGTAAATTAGTGGTTGCTGGGGGATGGGAGTTAGGGAAATAGGCTGTGATTGCTTATCGGTACAGACTTTCTTTTTGGCATGAAGAAAGTGTTTTGAAATTAGATACTGGTGATGGTTGTACAACCCAGTGAACGCACTCAAACCCATTCAATTGTATACTTTAAAAGGGTGAAATGTGTGGTGTGAGTAAAAAGAAATCAAGTAAAGAATGTTATTATTTATTCTAGCTTTAGAAATTCAGTTCCTTTCTAAATGAAGCAGTTAGGCCCACCCTCCTCTCTATCTGTTATGCAAAGAGTTCCTGGATTTACTGTTTTTCTCAGATGGGTTGCTTCTTCCTACTTCTAGAGCAAACACTCCAGTCCACACTTTCATCTCCTATACTGGATTTACTCCATTTGCCATAAAACATTCCATAAAGATTTCCCAAAATATTTTTAAAATATGTGTAACCTATCCTTCTGTACCTATATGTTCTCCTCACTGACTTAAAATTCTGTAAGAGCTCCCTACTACCAAATCATCAAATTTAAACTTTGTCAACTATTCCAAGGTCTCTATCTAGCATGAGATCTCCATTACTTTACAACCTTCTTTATTTCCCATGCAGAGATCCTCTCTCTAATAGCCAGGTTGATCTCTTTCATATCTCTCATATACAACTTGTCAAGCCTTGCCTTTATACTTTGACATTTACCTATACCTTTTTGGGGGAATGCTTCTCTGTTTCCCTTCATCAGTCCATGACTCCAACTTTCTTTAAGAATTAATGTTTCCTTCCTTCAGAATTCTTACTTCACTCTGAATAGCACCTTAATATAAGAAAAGTAATGACTGCTAGATTTTAAGGAACTATTACATACTAGTTACCATGCTAGGAGACTCAAACATGTTATTATTTTATCCTTACAAAATCCTGATGAGGTGGGTATTATCATTCTTATTTATAGATGAAGAAACCAAAAAGTAACTCTTTTATAGAAAAGTTAAGCCATATCCCAAGGTCACACAGCAAGGAAGTACCAGAGTTGAGATTTGAAATCATCATATTCCTGATTTCAGGAATATCGTGATACATGTACAATTTTGTTCAAAATTTCCTCAGAAATATTGTTTTGATTCAAAACAAACTCAAAGTAAGTAATATTTTTACGAAGTAAGAAATGTGCCTACTATCACCAGTCAGCTTCTTTGGTAGCAAACAAAAAATCAAAACTATCTCTGGCTAGCAAGGAGAAAGCAATTTACTAGGTCAGTACCAGAAGGCTATAGAACCAGGCTCAGAAAATCAGAAGGACCCAAAAATGGTTAAGCAAGGAAAACCGTGGCCAAATCCCACCCAAGGAATAACCTGGGGAGAAACTAATGATGTCCCAGATATTTGACTCCGTCACTGATGAGTGAGTGATCTCCTCTCTCTTTCCTGCTTCTGTGAATCATTCCCTCTTGATTGTCCAATTAGCCAAGTCAGGACAGAGGGTCAAAAGGAGGTGATGTCTTACCTCTTTAAGTTTCCAAAGGGGGAGGTGAAGGGTTCTGCTTCTGAGACTCACTCTAGGGGGTTGTGATAGTTTGAGTTAGTGTTCCACAAATATTTGCTTTTCTTTCCCTCCAATGGTGTAGAGTAGACCTCCCATTAATGTTGAACTTGGCCATATGATTGACCAATGGGCTATCAGGAATAAGCCTGTGTGGTGGACCTTGTCCTCTGTGTTTTGGCCACTGCCATGAGAAGACCATGCTGGGAGAGGCACTTCAGCCTGGGCCCCAGATTGAGCATCTGTGGAACAGGTCCCCCACAGCTGACTGAGAGTACCACAGTAGTGACACAGCTTTCCCAGCTGAACCATAGATTGATGCCATTGATTATAAATGCCTATAACCCCATGATATAGCAATTTTCTCCCAAAGTAGAGGGGTATTCAGATCTGTGATAAAGAATTGATATCATTCTTAATGTGTGTTTTGTTTCAACTTACAAATATGACTTAACACTGCAAAATTTCCTCTGCCACCAGTTAACTGTTGTGAACACTGCACTAATTTGTGACTATGTTTGAAACCACAAATTGGAATATGAGAAGAAAATGTTGGACAATATTTAAAATATATATATCGCTTTATGTAAAAATCTATTTCAATGATGCCAAAAGGATAAAAGTGACAACATCTTACTCTTATCTAAATGCTTTCATGGATCAAATCCTCTCTACACTTTGAAGCAGGGTTCATTTTTGACATCAGCCAAATAACCCACAAACCTTCATGGTATTCAGATGCAATTGCCTTTTGGTTCAAGAATACAAGATAAGAGATATGGAGAAATATTTCTCTGGGGCCTGAATGGTGTTAATCACTAGAGCAGATGTTTAGAATTACAGGTCATGCTAGGCCAGACTGAATGCTGAATCTCAAGTAACAGCAGGGCCCACATGTTCTATATTGTCTTGGGGGAAGGGCAATTCTTCCTAGGCCCAATTCCTGGGAATTTACATTCTAAAATTATCCAGTGGAATACATTTTTCTGCCTGTATAGATATAAGAATCAATCTGTAAAGTCTATGAATCCAAGGTTGGAAAGGATGAAGGAGAAGCAAGAGTGTGGAAGACCCAAAGCCAAGATGTAATGATCTGATCTTGGCTGCTTCCCCCATTTCCCACTAACACCTAACTAGGCAAAGCTGCTGCTATATGCACACCTGTTTCAGTTTCCTAACTGCTAAATCAAATTTCATCAAATTGGTTGGCTTAAGAAGAATTTATTGCCTCACAATTTAAGAGGCTAAAAGGAGTTGGTATCTTCTGGGTGGCCTCAATCTTTGGGGTTACTTGGCTTCTCCATCACATGACAATACACATGGCAGCATCTTCTCCTTTCTCTTCCAGGTTCCTTTGACTTCCAACTTCTGGCTGTTTCTGCAAGGCATCTCTATCTGACTTTCACTCTGCTTAAAAGGGCTCTAGTAATCCACAATAAAACCCAACATATTCAATTGGGTCACACCTTAAGTGAAATAACATCTTGAAGAGATTTTATTTACAACTGATCCACAATCACTAGAATGTGGACCAAGGCCAAGAACATGTCCAAATTAGACTGGATAAACTGTCAAACAGCACATCCCAGCTTCATTTGTAATTAGATGGGGCCATGCGACTGAATTCTGGCCAGTGGAAACTAAATGCAAGTGATAAACATCACTTTCTTGCCTGGTCCCTAAGAACCATGGAAAGAATCCCTATAGTTTGTCTCTTTGCCTTGTCTGCCAGTCAGAGAGACCAAAGGAGGACTTCAAATCCCAAGGTGATGGTGGAAACAAATTATAGAAGGGTCTGGATCCTTGAATGACTATGTGGAATGGAGCTCCTATACCAAACTTCAGTGGATTATGAGACTATCAAGGTTGTTTGTTACAGTTGCTAGCATTACTTGCCCTGGCTAAAACATTGCCAGAAATCATTAAGTGGGAAATCAGAAGCTTTCTTTAATTATGCTATTAGTCCTTCATCTATTCTAATTCTGGTATTTAGACATTTTGCTTACTCAGTTCTTAAACCACTCTTAGTTATCAAGAATGATTCTGGCTAAGGGTGGATTAGGTAGAAGATATACACATCAAGATTAGTTGAAATGCTCAGACCCAAATCTCCTTAAGAGCTTCCTGTCTGCTCTTCCCTGTCATTTGT
This sequence comes from Tamandua tetradactyla, assembly GCF_023851605.1. Classification (NCBI taxonomy): domain Eukaryota; kingdom Metazoa; phylum Chordata; class Mammalia; order Pilosa; family Myrmecophagidae; genus Tamandua; species Tamandua tetradactyla. The sequence goes on along the minus strand of NC_135329.1, from coordinate 179,376,099 downwards.
TGAAAAGCGAAGAAAAACTATGGTGCTGACACCTGGACTGATTTATCCTTGGATAAGCTGGGAGTTAATGCAATTGGGGGAAGCCAAACTATTGTCACCAAGACCAGCAGTTCCATAACACATTCAGAACTTTGCCATCTCCACACTCCTAAGACCAAAGTTGGCCATCCCTAGGCTGCAGATGGGTCATTGTTAGAGCAATATTTTGATAGAATTCCTGCCAGGGAATAATAAGTGGTCCTGAGTGAGGAACGGAGATGGCAGCAGGACATTCTCTGCTCCACAGGACACAGATCAGCATCCAATCTGGGATAAGTTCTGCCCCAGGAGACAGTTAAGAAAGCATAGTGTTGTTCCAGAAGCCAAGGAAAGGGCAGATAGACTCTTGTTTATAAATGATTCCAGAGTAAAAATTGCAAACCCAAAAGCTTACCTAAGGCTGAGCGCAGGCAGATAATGTAAATTTATAAACTAGCTAGGTGTTATCCTTTTTATTCATGATAGACTTTTCTAACTTGTTTTCCCATTTTCTGTAGAAAGATTGTGAATTTGTTTACTAGGGCTACCATCTGTAACAAAGTACCATGAGCTGAGTAGATTAAAACAATAGACATTCATTCTCTCATAGTTCTGGAAGCCACATATCCAAAATCTATGGACTTCTCATCAGGGTTGATTTCTTCTGGAGACTCTGAGGGAGAATCTTTTCTGTGATGCTCTCCTAGCTTCTAGTGGTTCTGGCACACCTTGCCATTCACTTGCCTGTAGACACATCATTTGTGCTGGTTTGAAATTGTTATGTACCCCAGAAAGCCTTGTTCTTCTAATTATTATTCACTATTGTAGGGTGGGGCTTTGTTTTAGGTTGTTTCCATGGAGATGTGACACACCCAGTTGTGGGTGTGGCCTTTTGATTAGATAGAGTTATGACTCCACCCATTCAAGGTGGGTGTTAATTAGTTTACTGAGTCCTTAAAAGAGGTCATGGAGAGGAGGGTGCAAAGGTAGTTCAGTGGTAGATTCGCGCCTGCTGTGTGAGAAACCCGGGTTCAGTTCTCAGTCCACACACTTCCCCAAAACAAGCAAAGGAAAGAAAAAACAAACAAACAAAAATTCAGCAAATTGTGCTGCGATAACAGGTTAATCACATGGAAAAGGAATGAAATGTGATCCTCACCATACAGCAAACAAACAAACCAGAAAAAAAGAGCTCAAGAAGAAAGACAGTTCAGAGCCAACATAAATGCAGACATTTGGAGTCACTTGGAATGCCAACAGGGATCCTTGGATAGCCAATACTGGAGAAAGCTTAGACATAGATGTTTGGAAATGCAGAAGCCCCAGGAGATGCCAGGTGCTGAGAAAGCTGACAGAACCAAACAGGAACCAGAGCCCAGCACACATTGCCACTTGCCTTTCCATGAAATGCTCAGCTACAAGATGAAACCCAGAATTTTGCCCCAGAGCAGCTAAGTGAGGGCACACAGACACTTGGAGAGGAAGCCAGTGGAATCAGAAGCACAGAGCAATGAACTGGGAGCCAGCCAGTGCTTACCCATCTGACAGAGAAGCCCTGACACCAGTCAGCCTTTCTTGAGAGTTAAGCTATCTTTTTCTGGATGCCTTAGTTTGGACATTTTTATGGTCTTAGAACCATAACCTTGTAATTTAATAAATCCCCTTTATAAAAGCCATTGCATTTCTGGTATATTACATTCTAGGAGCAATAGCTAACTAAAACATCACTCCAATCTCTGCCTTCATCTTTACATGGTATTCTCCTTGTTTGTCTTTGTATTTTGTGTTCCTGTGTCCAAATTTCCCTCTTCTTATAGCAACACACATTGGATTTAGGACGCACCCTAATTTGGTATGACCTCATCTTAACTTGATTACATTTGCAAAGATCTTATTTTCAAATAAGGTCACATTCACAATTGGGGTGGACATGAATTTTGGGGGGTACTCTTCAACCCAGTACATAAGGATAAAGGAAATATTTTACTTCCTTCTGTACTATAAGGAAAATAACAACACAGCTTAATGCAATGGCAAGAGTCCTCCTATTTCAGAATAAGGAAGCAATATGTCTGGGACTATAGCTAACTGAAGAACACGTCCTGCCCCTGAGTGAAGCAGTTGCTGCCTGGAGCCAGCAGGATTTTTTCATTTGGGACTGTGGGCTCAGTGTTGCTGGATCTTCAGAGCTTTCAAAAAACTGCTGGAACCTTGCCTTGAACTATTTTGCTTTTGAAATGATGGTATATATACACATTTTATTTTGAAATAATCTCAAATTTACAGGACAGATGCAAAAATAATACAAAACCCATGCAGAGAACTTCACTATATGTCCCATCCAGATACTTACATCCACAAACTTTTAATATTGTGCCACATTTATCACATCATTCTATCTATATTATCTATCTATCTATCATCTATCTATCTATCTATCTATCTATCTATCTATCTATCTATCTATCTATCTATCTGTTTTCTAAACAGTTGAAAGTAGGTTGTATGTCATGGCCTTTGAACACTTAATACTTATCCTAAGAACAAGGATATTCACTTATATAATTGCCCTAAATACTGTTATCCAGTTCAAGAAGTTAACATTCATATAAAGCTTACCATTTTATACTCCAACTTTTGCATTTGTCCCTCTTATGTCCTTTAGAACCTTTTTCCTCCTTTGTTACTAGATCCAGTCTAGGAACATTCATTGCCTTTAGTTGTCATTGTCTCTTTAATCTCTCTCCTTCTCCCTCTCTCTCTCTCTCAATTGCGGAAACATAATAAACATGAATTTAGCCATCTCAACCACTCCCAAGCATATAATTCAGTGAGATTAATCACACTCATGATGTGCTCACCCCACCACCATCTGTTACTAGAACTTTCCCATCACCCCAAATAGAAATCCTGCTCCATCACACATTCATTCCCGTTCTCCCACTCCCACCCCAGCAACCTGTACTCTACTTTCTGTCTCTATGAATTTTCAAATCCAAACTATTTCATATAAGTGGAATCATACAATATCTTGTCCCTTGGTATCAGACTTTTTTCACTTAACATGACATCTTCAAGGCTCATCTATATTGTAGCATGTATCAGAACTCATTTCTTTTTTTGTGGCTGAATAATAATTCATTATGTGTATATACACATTTTTTTTATCCATTCATCTGATGATGGACCTTTGGGTTACTTCCAGCTTTTGACTATTATGAATAATTCTGCTATAAGCATTAGTGTAAAAATATCTGTTCAAGTCACTGCTTTCAATTTGGGGGGGTATAAAGCTAGAGAGGGATTATCAGATCATCTGATAGTTTTATATTTAGTTTTTTGAGGACCCATCAAACTGTTTTCAAAAGTTGATGCCCCATTTTTACTTGCCTACCAACAATGTTCTAGGGCTCTCGTTTCTCTGTATCCTCACCAATACTTGTTACCTCCATTTCTTTTAAATATTAGCCAATTAGTAGGTATGTGAGATGGTATCTCATTGCAGTTTTGATTTGCATTTCTCTAATGGCTAATGATACTGAGCATCTTTTCCTATGCTTCTTGATCATTTATATGTCTGCTTAGGAGAAACATCTATTCAAATCCTTTGCCCATTTTTATATTGAATCCTTTAGAATCCCATCTTATTTTTTATTCTGCATATTTCCCCAACATTGTCTTTGTGGTTACCACAGGGCTTAAATTTAACATCCTACATCTATCACAATATTGCTTGCTTTGATAGCAATTTAACTTCAACAGCAGGCACACACTTTGTTCCTAAACCCCTCTGATCCTCCACCTTTATGTAGTTGTTATTATAAATTACATATTTATATGTAAGCCAAGACCATTGATTTATCATTAGTTTTTATGGAGTTGCATTTTAGATCCTAGAAGTATAAATAGAAGTTACAAACCAAAGATACACTAGTACTAGCATTTATATTTACCCATTTTTTTTTTACCTTTACTGGAGATCTTTATTTCTTCATATGACTTTGATCTATTGCACAGTGTCCTCTCCTTTCAACCTAAAGAACTCCCTTTAGCATTTCTTGTAGGGCTGGTCTAATGGTGATGAACTCCCTCAGCTTTTGTTTATCAGAAGAACATCTTAATTTTTGCCAGAGATAAAATTCTTGGCTGGCAATTTTTTGCTTTCAGAACTTTAAATATGTCATTCTACTGCTTTCTTACCTCTATGGTTTTCTGTGAAAATCAGCACTTAGTCTTATTGAGCATCTCCTGTTCCTGACACATTGCTTCTGTCATGAAGACGTCAGAATTCTCTATCCTTGGCATTTGATGGTTTGAGTATCATATATCCTGATGTGGGACTACTTGAATTTACCCTGTATGGAATTTGTTGAGCTTCTTGGATGTGTATATTCATGTCTTTTGTTAAATTTAGGAAGTTTCCAGCCATTGCTTGTTCAAATATTCTTCCTGCCCCTCCATCTCCATCTAGGACTCCCACAATGCATATATTGGTATATTTGCCGGTTTCCCACTGGTCTCTTAGGCTCTGTTCATTTTTCTTTATTCTTCTTTCATTCTGTTCCTCAAATTGAATAATTTCAACTGTCTTGACTTCAGGTTAATTGATTCTTTCTTCTTCTAGATCCAATCTGCAGTTAAACCTCTCAAGGACATTTTTTTATTTCTCTTACTGTGATCTTCAGCTTGTTTGGTTCTTCTACATTATTTCTATGTCTTTATTGACATTCTCTTTGTGTTCATGTGTTGTTTTCCTGATTTTCTTTAGTCTTTGTCCATAGTTTCTTATAGATCTCTGAGCATATTTAGAGCCATTTTTAAAAAGTCTTTGGTATGTCTCAAGTCTGGTCCTCCTCATTGTTGGTTTCTAATTCCTTAATCTTCTCCTTTATGTGGGCTATTGCTTCCTGTTCCCTTGTATGTTTTGATCATTTGTTACAACCTGAACATTTTGATTTTTAATGTGTTATCTCTGAATTTAGACTCTGTTCCTTAAGCTTGTATTGAGCTAATGTTATGATAGAGATGTTTTAAATGCCTGGTCCTTTAAAAAAAAAAAAAAGAAAAAGAAAAAAAATATTTCTGTCTTTGCAGAGTCACATAGGTAAATTTCCAGAGCCTAGCTGTCCTAACAAAAAATGTAGAGAATAGTCTGAGGCAAAAGCATAGTGTCCTCTGCAGTCTATTCTACACATGCGTCTTGTCCTGGGCATGTGCACATAGGTCCTAGGAATTCCCCCAGTTACATGGATCCAAGTGCCCTCCGTTTGCCTAGGAAACATTTCCTCACAGTCTGGGTACTCCACTCTATGTCCCACAGCCAGCAAACCTCTGCCCCAGGCAGCTATAATTTGACTGGTCTCCTACAGTATTCAATAGAAGAGCTCCCAAAATGCCATCTGCACACAGGGCAAGTCCTGAGTGGGTGAGCCTATGATGAGTGTCCTGACTCAATCTTTCAGGCTGCCGTCAGATAGATGATAAAATATATCCATGCTCAGTAAGTGCGTTAGGGTTTCTTTGCTTTATCTAGAACCAGGACCAGGGACCTGTACTGACAGTGCAGGCCAGCTCCATTTTCCTATGGTTTCCAAGTTACTTTTTTTTTTTTTTAACCACTTTTAAACTTTATTTTACTGTTTTGGGAAGGTACACAATTTGATCTATCCTTACAGGTAACCAGTACCCTAAGCCCAGGGTGCTTGCTAGCCCTTGAAATAAGAAAATACTATATAAATTACCTTTAGCCTTCAGCTAATTTACCAGCCAGAGCACCCAAAGTATGTTTATATAGCTGACTTTCATGTCAGATGATTTCCAGAGAATTAAAGCAGTATCTCAGTCCATAAGAACACAATGGCCCTACAGCATTTAATTTTTTGCTTCTTAATATAAATACATGGAACAGTACCTAATTTCAGATCAAACTCGTTTCTTTTTCTTAAGGTCCAAGTTACTATGACCTGGTTTGGTACTCAATAAAGGAAAACTTGTTTGAATAAGATAATATGTCATCATTAGTATTTCCAGGTGACAGTTTACAAGCAAGTAGCCACAATAAATCCATGGGAAGCCCATCCATGAGGGTTTGCGCTTTGCAAAGGCCCAGTTCCTCTGGACTGGAGATTCCCAACTCATTTAGAGTTGGTCATGTTCCCAGATGACATGGGAGTAGATTTCCCTATGAGATCCTGCTTTGTCATTAATATCCTCTAGGATGCGTGGTGCACTAGCAAAATCATCTAACCGTCTGCAAGCCTGCAAAGCAGCATCAATGATTTTGGGTTCTGAAACTGGATCATAGCCAACAGGCGTGTTCGTCTCTGCATGCAATTCCCAGGCATTGATATCTGGCTCATTGGAGTCTGTCACCCAGCAGGCATTGAAATCTTCATCTGTCTCATGTGATTCATGGAAGTAGCAGCAAATCGACTGGACCGCAGTGGCAGGGCCGTGGGCCGGGGTGGGGGGCAAGAGGCTGTAGGGATGCCGGCTCAGATGGGTGCCACATTGCAGTGGGGAGCCAGACCTCGTGCAGCGGTGATGGCGGCACAGGCTGAGGCTGAGGAGCAGCAGGAGGTGGCAGGTTACCTGCTTCTTCATTCAGTGCTTTCTCTGCTATTGCAACCCTTTAACTGTTTTCTGGAGCTCTGAGAGAGATGGTTCTGACAGCTCTTGTTTGTTGCTTAAAGCTTCTGTGGGAAGGGCAGACCCCTGAAAGAGCTCACTCCCCTGTCTTGATGACAGACTTGCAACTGATGATATTCTTGGAAAACATTATTTGGGGCAACATTTTGTAGGCGAAACAAAACATCTCTATGGGTTTGATTGAGCTGGAAGTTTACCTATTTTGACCTCTGCTCTATTGACTGGACCAGCTTCAATTACTTCCCTTACTTTTTTAAGGGTGTAGAAAAGATGAAGGGGAATAAAAAACTGGAAGTACAGCTTTCCTGGAAAGTTTCTATGATCTGTTCTATGAACTGTATCTAAAGCAATCTAATAGAAATATAATGCCAGTCACATTTAGAACTTTAAATCTTCGATAACCACATTTTTTTAAAAAAGCAGATGAATATATTACTAAAATTAACTCTAACACAATATAACCAAAATATTATTTTGACATGTAATCAATATAAAGATTAAAAATGAGATATTTACAATGTTATTTTTTTTAAATATTATATCCCCCAAATCCACTTACAGCATATCCCAATTTGGACTAGCCATATTTCTGTTGCTCAGTAAATCATATATAGCTAGTGGTTTCTAAGACATATACAGCTAATGGCATGTACCTCACGCTGCTTTGGAGAGAACTAGAATCGGAGTTTGAACTAGAATTCACTGGTGGTATCAAATGCAGTGTTTTTCAAAGTGTAGTTCTTGAACTACCTGGACCCAAAATATTTAGGGTGCTTAAAAATCTGTCAAAAATCCAGATTCTTGGGACCTTCAAAAATTCTTTTTTGGAAGCTCAGAAGTTAGGTCTGATGAATTTGCCTATTTCAGTTGGTGGCCCTGCAATTCCAAAACACAGTGATATTTGAGAGGCACTGCCTCGAAGCAATGGAATAAACATTTTTGTTTTGTTTTATTTTTAATAATGTCTTTGTAGTCTGGATAATTTTATCAACTCAGAATAACCAGGGGTTGATTGTTGCTATGGTGTCAAAATCACTGCTGCTGTCAGCCAGTAATTATTAAAAAATTCTGCTCCACCTGTGCAATATGAAGCGAATCACAGCAACTCTCCCTCTTGGCATAATTTCTCTATCTGAAAACAAGAGCAGTGGCACAAATCTACGCCACTCAGCTCCTCCTGGGGATAAGCCGTTCATAGACAGAAGTTGAGCGTTTTCCGCGTGCTTTCTTTGCTCTTTGATTCATCACAGTGGTTTCACAGCTCCAAATCCTGACCATTGTTTCATTTGGATCAAAAATTGAAAGGGTTGCATTTTAGTTGTTGTAACTAGATTCCTGGTATATTTCTCCAACTGGATGTTTTCGGCTTTGCACAATGTACAGGAAGTCGGGGTTACTGTCTGTGAGATTATGCGAGCCACAAATTGCTGAGGTAGAATTCCCAAATTCACTTTACCCCCAATTCCTCGCTCATGCTCCTGCCAGCAGCATAAGGCCAAATTTTCAAACCTGCTGATCCACTGTTCCTCTAAGTCTGGAGGATTCTAGTAGCTTCTTTATCTCGTGATATTCAGAAAGCTTTGCAAACTGTGTGCAAGGAGGAATCCTTGCAAATTAAAATAAAAATTATAACACAGTGTCTTAAGCAATTAAAAACATATCACATTTGCCTCTAATTCCCCAGGGAAAGGTGGTAGGTAATTTTAAATATTTGACATGCTGAGAGGAAAAGAAGCCTCCCTGAGCCCTTGTCCATCCTGGAACAGAGGGTCCTGGAACAGAAGAGTGAATATTTGCAGAGGGAGCTGGCTGGCCAGGGGGCAGGGCCGTCCGGATGTTGGCCAGGTCCCTTTGCTTTCCTCTTCTTTCTCCTCCTCCTTTTCCTTTTGCTACTCCTACTTCCTGTTATTATGTATCTTCATGTCAGTTTCCTGGTGGTTCCCCACCCCCTGCTCCATTAAGGTCACAAATATTCCAAGCTCCCGAAAGACAATTCTGTGATACTAATTACATGTCTTGAAAATGAAGCCCTAGCCTGCAGGTGGTACCCGCTAACAGCTATCACTATTACTATTATTATTGGTATTGTTATATTATCACTTGGTATGGAGCCTTTAGCTTTCTAAGCCTGAATTATCTTCCTTTGGTTTTGTTGCCATGCTGGCTTTGGGTGCCTTTATTTGCTTTTCAATAAGGCATTTTTCTTATTCCTGTATGTACCCCCCCTTTTTTTCTTTAATTGGCATTCAATGCAGCAAGAAAGAATTCTTAAATATATTAAGAAAGATGCTAAGAAAATAAAATGCTGTTTTCATTCCCAGCAATGCTGAATGGCAGAAATATTAAGAAGAGGTATGACATAATAATAATGTGCACACAAATAGTTGAGGGTCTAGTATGTGTCAGGCGCTCCTCCAGCTTCTGCATGTACAGCAGCACACAGGAGAGAAAATAAAGTCCCTGTCCTTCTCAATGGGGGAAGCAGACAATAAAATAATAAGCAAAACATATATCAGGGTTGATGAATGTCATGGGAGCCTAAAGCAGAGGAGGGACATAGGATTAGTGGGATGGTTGCAATTTCAATTAAGGTAGTCGGGAAGCTCTAAGAAAGTGACCTTTGAAGGAGGACCCCAAGAGAGCAAGACGTTGAGACTCCTGAGATATTCTTCCCACAGATCAGGGGGCAGCCAGTGGAACAGCCTCAGGACAGGGATGTGCCTTGTGTATTTTCCATGATTTCATCAATTTTGGCTTGTGGTGGCATACAGCATAGGTGAGGGAAGTAGCATTGGGAAGAAAGCATTTTGTTGGAATTGACCTCTTGGGGGAATTTCTTTTTTTAATGTTTAAATGTACTCAACCTTTGCTTAATGAGGCTTATAAAAATTCTAGTAGATTGACCGAGTCTAAATATCTAACGCATAAATCAGGATAAATTCCCCCAGATCCAAGACTTCTGTGGAATGGAAGGAAAAGAAAGAAAACTAACCTTTATTTAGTGTTTACTCGGCAATAAGTACTTAAAAGGTTACTCGAAGGTCCCCAAGCCTCAGCAGCTTGCGAATACAAATCAGATCCCATTAACTTGAGCACTGTCAGCTCCCTGGTTCCTTGTCCCCACATGTATATGTAAGATTCCCAATTCGCTTCCAAGTTCTGTCTTCCTGACAGATGTTTTGGGGGTTGGACCATCCAGGAGGTAATCCCCAGGTACTCAAGCATCAGTCCTGCTGCTGCTTCCCTCTGCTGCTTCCGACTACCATTGCTGCTAACTGAGAAACCTCTTGACTGCTGCGTTCCCTGTCCCCTGGTACTGATGCCTGGCTTCTGGGGACCTGGGGGCTGGATGGTGGCTGCAGCATCATTAAGCTCCATCCTCAGCAGACCCCACAGTCTGCCTTCTCCCCTGAAGGGAGAGGAGCTGGCCATCCTCCCATCTGCATTCTCCTGCTAGAAGGTCTTGGCAGGATGGCAGGGCCCAAGCGTGAAGAGTTTGGTGAGGCTGCCTCTTTTGGCGCCTGCACCTTTTCCACCTTAGGATGCTCAGATTTCTCTAGAGTGACTGGATCAGAGCGAATTCAAGAAACAACCACAGTGTTGCTGTTCTTGAAATCAGTACATCCCTCCGACTCTTGGGTCCATTACAGAATCTAACTTTTTCTTCCCTTAAAATAAATTCTTTCTCAGGATCCCTGCAAAATCCACCACCCCACACTCCATCCCCCTGCTTACGATTTGATATCTATTTGCCTCCTAATCCTACCCCATCCCTCCCAGCTTATCAGACATGTTCCCATAGGTTAGAATTCTTCTCACAGAAGCCACTCTAGCTAACTTCCCTATAGGTTTTTTAACCGCCATGGAAGTCAGGAGAGCATGTGCCATAGTTCATTGATTTTAAGATAATCTTTTCCTTAAGATGAGTTTTTTTATATTTCATCCTCTCTAATATTGGTATATAGCTTATAACGGACGAAAAGCAGAGTTTACCTGGCAGTGTTTTTGTTCATTCTTAGCACTATATAAATGAATGGTATATTTCACAGCCAATGGTGGCTTAGATGTGGTAGGATACGGTGGGTAGGAACGTTGAGGAGGGGTACAGCAGGTTATCTGCTCATTCTCCTTCCCAGCCATGCTAAATCTCAGCCCCCTAGATTTTTTCCTGGCTGTCTGCTGATACTTTAGTTGATTTAATCTTCACAATGACTTTCAGGAATCAGTACTATATCCTGTGCATTCCATATATGAGAAAATAGACAAGTCACAGACCCAAGGTCACAGAGCCAGTAAGCAGCAGAGCCAGGAGTCAACTCTATCTGATTTTCTGTCCTCAAAGTCCAATACTTATCCTTTTCCTTCATGCTAAACTTTTTACATGAAAATTGTGCAAAGAGCCAGAGACTCATTTCAAAGCTTTAATCAGCCAGTTCTTGGAATACTCCATAAATTTGGGCATTAGCTGGTTTCTTAATAACCTTAACACTGAAAACCCCCAAAATGTGTAAGATGTTCCCCCCCCCCTTTTTTTTTTTAATCTTTTGTCCCAAAACCTATGTTCAAATTCTGAGTTCTTAGAACCATCCTTTAGGGACCATGATAGTTTCCTAATTGATTCCTTTTGTTTTTACTAACGTGGTCTCAGGTTAGGAATCAACATTCCCCCGTCCCCCAATTTCCCTTTGCTACTTGAAGTTCAGAGTCAACCAGAGATGAGTACTAGTTTCTTAGTTTCGAGGGCCCACTGGGTCTTTAGAGACCTCTTCACTGACTTTGTTTGGTGGCCTTTTCTTGTTAACTTGCTTGAATGATTCTGCAATGTTCCAGTGCTCTGAGTTCTGGGTGGCGGCCGGATATTTATACAAAGCCATTGTTGCTACAGGTATCACTTCATCACTTGCCCATGGACCTCAACAGGCAGAGGGAAAGAATGAAATTTTGTTTTCCCATCACCTTAACATATACTTTGTCTCAGACCCTTTCCTCTGTAACTTACTATTCCCAAAGATAACGGACATAGTCTAAGCCTAAAGGGTCTTATGATCCATTGATCCCTTCCTATCCCAGGCACTCTTTTTCTTCATCCCTTTCTCCCTCCTGCCTGATCTTCCAATATTTTGGAGGGATTTGAGTCTGAAAATACCCATATACAACATAAAACCAAAACTATGCAAATCAAACAACATTAAAGGGAAACAAGACAATATATGTCCTAGAGAGGCTATTGAGCTGGGAGTTAGAGACCTGGGTTCTCATTAGTCCCACTTCTATCAATCTGATAAATGACTGGACCTCATAAAAAGGGCCCTGGCTCTAATGCTTTGCAACTAAACTTTAGAATAACATTTCCACTCCTTCAATGGAAAGGTACAGCTAACTAACAACAGCAACAAAAACAGCAACGCAGATTTAAGAATATGGAGTTGTAATAAATATATATTTAGTAAGTACCTACTAAGTATATGGTAGGAAAAGGCCTGTATTAGGAGGTTAGGAACTTGGTTGATAAAAAGCAAGTTATTTATTTTCAATGGGAGTGATTCTAACTTTCCTGCCAAAATCCAAAGGCTAGCACAGACAGCATCTTGTGTGTGTGTGTGTGTGTGTGTGTGTGCCTGGCTATCACCATGCTGGGTGCTGCATGTGTGGAGAGGTGACACCCATCTCAGTTTACAATCAAGTTGGGCATCAGACTGAAATAACCAAGAGAAATACTTACATTTGAATCCTGCCTCTTATGTCCAGTGTAACCTTGTATAAGTTATTGACCTCTCTGACTCAGTTTCCTGATCAGTAAAGTGAAATCAGTTGCTTCTGAGGCATAGGGTTGTTAAAAAGATTAAAGGAAATGACACGTAAAACGCCTAGGGCAGAGCCTTGGATAAAATAGGCACTCAAAAATGGTATTTCCCTTCCCTTGGGGAGATAAAAAAAAAGTACACATAAAGCAATTAGTGAACAAGACAATAGATGCTAAATGCTAAATTGCATGATAGAATCAGTAAGTGCTCAAGGAGCAAGCGGCAGGAGAGATCAAAGGCAGCTGAATCTACCAGGAAGAGCTCATGGAACACAGGAGAATGGAGCGGCCCTTGGAGGAAGGCTTCCCGAACTCACTGCTTGTACCCCTGGGTTTAAAATAAACACCACGAAGCCTTTGAGGACAGAACTGTTTCACACCCTGCAGACTTCACCATGTTTGAAAGCAGTGGGAGATCTAATCTACCCACCATAATAAAGATAGGAAGGTTTTCAAACTGACAACCAAGCTATTACAAAATTTGGAGCAGAAAGTGAAAATTTGCATCAGGTTGTGTGCAGGAATCCTGTTTTCCATTTTCATCTGCTTGGATCTGTGACTTTTGGAGTTTGCAGTGGCATGATGAAATGCACAATTCTCAGCTGCTGATATCAGCAGAAGTGATTAGAAGGGGGTAGGGCCAGGCAGAAATCATCTTTTAGTTTAAATTGTTGTAAATCAGACCCGAAAACTGGGCTACACATTATGCTTTTGTTACTCTGAGAGTTAAATTACAAGGAAATGAACTGTGCATAATAATTCCTCACGTCACTGACTTCCCTGCTCCTCAGCTAAATGTGCTCTTCTCCAAGCAGGTTTAGCTCCGCAGGCGTGATCGCTGGGCGAAAGGCGCTATCTAGTGGCTGCTTCTGCAAGGGGCAGTGAGGACGCCACATGGACCAACCACACAAAGAGGGGCCTTGGCCCTCGCCCGTTTCCGGAGCTCTGGGGCATGAGGGCCAGAGGCACTGATCCAGGAGAACTGAACGTCTTCCCTCGGCTTCTCCGCTGTGGAGAAGTGTGGGCTTCCGTCTCCATACCTGCCATCTTGTGGTCTGTACCTCTACCTCCTCAGTCCAAGCACAGGGTGGAAAATGAATGGCCAGGAATGCCCATTTGTAGAGCAAATCTAGAGCATTGCCACATCCTGTTCCATCAAATAAAAGCTGATGAGACTACGGCTGCCCACCCTGCACCCTCTCAAACCCCACCCTCCCCCTGACCCCACCTTCAGTTTTACCTGAGCTCCATTTCCTAAGCGAGCATGTCCCCGTGTTATTAGAGAAGCTTGTCTAACCGAATTCCTGCCCAACAGTGTGAGAGGCTCAGATTGTTGTGGGGCCTGGCGAAGCCTTTGACTGGAACATATTATTTTTACCTCTGACCGAAGCAATTTTTTTTTAATTTAATCTGAGTTTCAACTGGAGGACTCAGAAAAGGGCTTCCAACTGAGTGGGTTTAAACAAAAGCTGAAAAAAGGTCTGGTTGAAGCAGAATTTCTCCCCATGCTTTTTTCTCTCTTCAGGTGACTTAAGGAGGCAGGCCAAGAAGAGTGAGTCTCTGTTGCCTGCCCTTTGATTATGACTAACGACATTGAGAGTTATCTGTCCCTTGAACATTCCCCAGCACGTCTCCCTCCTTCTGTTTTTTGTTTTTTTTTTTAAGTGGACAGAAAGGAAGGTCACGGTTCTATTTGACCAGAAATTGCTCTAACCAGCTCGACTCTCATCCCCCACCAGGTTGGGACCTAGAAAAAGTGGTTACCTCATGACTCTGTCACACCTAAAGCATAATTTTTGCTGGAAACACTAGACACACATACACTCTCTCTCTCACACACACACACACACACACACACCTTGGCGAGAATGGGAAGTCTCGATTTCTGGGCACGCACAGCATTTGAGCCCTGTGTCCTTGATTGGGTTGGAGAGTGCACACACATGCACACAGCACTTGGGGAGAAGCACCTGGTCGGGAGGCAGACCCCGGTAGGCAGATGCAGGCGCCGTATTGAAGCATTGCATATGGGCTTAGGCACCGACAGGATCAGAGCAGAATTTATGGAGAGCTTCATTCAGTGTAACAGCGATAGGCTCCATTTTAATGAATCCCCTTGGTAGTATAATCATCGCTCAGACGGGAACAACTGCTATACAGGGCGGTGCACCCGCTCCCTGACCTTTGTAACTTCCCGCAGAAACCGAATCCTCCCCACGCTTTTTTTTCCCCATTGCACAAATATTTCATGTTAAAAATAAACCAATATGTGCATAGGGAGTGGGGTGGGGAAAACAGTGAAATGAAAGTGTGAGTCCTTCCTGGTCCAGTGAGGAAGGTAAGTCTGCTTACTTGGAGGCATGGTTCCCCTTCATAAATACCATGAAATAGAATTTCATGTAACAAGTTCACGTGTGTGTGGGGTTTTTTTTTTTTTTTTTTTCCAAAGCAAATGCTTTGTTTCTGAAGGCGCATACAGGCAGTGCATGCTGCGGTTGCTATGGTAATTACTAGCCTCTGTTGAATCGGGATGCAAGGGGTTATATAGAAGTGAACCAACTGGCAAAAGTGCATGTTAGAATGTAAAAACCCACTTACGTGTAAAAGGTTGCAAGAGGCACTCTAATCAGAAAATAAAGGAGGTGGAGATAGGGTCACATTTTTACAAAGACTCGACAAAATTCTTGCCTATAATAGTTTGCATCATATTTTTGAAGTTAAAAATGTCAAAAGTCCCTGAGATGCATGCAAAGGACAGAATCATTTCTAAAAACAGAACAAAAGTATGCAGTAGCAGCAAGGATTATCGATTATTGAGTACCTGCAATATTTCCAGGGTCTTTCTAACTTTATCTCATTTAATCCCCACAACATCCCTGAAGATGTTCAGTAATTCATATTTTCACTGATTTTGTATTTATTAAGCAACTTCTGTGAGGCACTGAGTTGAGTCCTGAGGAGGTCAAGATGAGAAGGATGTAGGCTCTACCCTCACAGAGCTCATGGCAGGTGGGAGAGATGAGAAATGGGCTCATGATGGTGGAGGATGCTAAAGAAGCTCACAGGAGAGGAACTTTCTCACTGGGCTTTGGGGCTGCCTTGGGATTGGGTGTGCTGAGCAGGAGGGGCATCTAATGAACAAAGGGACACCCAGGCAGGGTCTGAGAATAGTGAAAGCTCCGTGTAGGAGGAAAAGGGGAAGGGCGTGCCAAGCAGAGAGAGAAATCTTTGCAAACCCCGAGGTAGAAATGGAGGCTGTCGGTTCCATGAACAGGAAACATTCCCTGTGGCTGGGGCGCAGAGTGAGTCCGGGATTGTGGGAGCCTCAAGACAGACCCGGCAGGGCCAGATCAAAAAGGAATTTAGGCTCGGTGTTAAGGAATTCCAACGCTGTCCGGAGCAACAAGTCGGTGAAGGATTTTTGAGGCTGCGTAGCGGTTTGATATGTGTTGTAGCAAGTTCACTTCAACCACAGTTAGGGAGAATGGAGTGCAGAAAAGAGAGAACAGAAGCAGGAGGCTCAGTGGGAAGGCTGTGTGGTGAGAGAGAATGGGGACTAAGTCTGGTAGCGGGAGGAGGGTGAGGAAGGGAGGGCGGATGTATGGCTATGGAGGGGGTGGGGTCCACAGGACTTGGACTGGTGGCTGAAGGAGAGTGAGGCAGCAAGACGGTCAGGAAGGTAATGTTACTCCTGAGGTACTGATGAGAGTTCTGAGACTCAGAGAAACTGAGACACTTGCCCAAGGCTCCTGCTGCTAGGTGGCAAGCCTGAGATTTGTCCCCATGCCTCTCTGACCCCAAAGCTTAGCTTATTTTTGATACCTCACGTTGCCTCCATGACTGAAAAAGGTCAGTCAGAGGAGTGTCACGTACAAATGAAGAAACAGGAGGCACCGGTTTTAGCTGAGGAACACAATGTCCAAAAGCAGACTGGAGGATTCTGTAGTTGAACTAAAAGCACTGGCAAAATTTGTAGTTAGTTCTTTTGTATTACCCTAACTTCCTATAGAAATGTTACTTTTCCAGGTAAAAGAGAGAGAGCGAGAGGTAGGAAACAAGAAAAGAAGTTGGGTTAAGGGAGAGAGGGGGAGAGGGGAAGAGGGGGAAAGAGAAGAGACGGGAAGGGAAGGGAAGGAAAAAAATTAGATATAGAAAATTAGGTAGCCTATCCAGTTTTCCTTTTGTCTTACCATCCAAGAGTTTTAGGGTAAAAATATTATACTCTTCTGCTTTCTTTTAGATTTACCATTTGAGATCTCTGAGCTGTCTTACTTCTTAAAAATTTCCAGTTTCTATAACTTTACATGTATGCCACTTCTATTCATTTTGGGGAAAGGATAAAGATAAACACAGCAATAATAGGTTTGTTTGTATTGAGTGGATCTTTAACCACAGTGTCTAAAAACCAGAGGACTAGTGTGTCAAGTTAGAAGGAATGGCTTGTCTGTGCAATGTCTGCTCTGCTTGGACATAACACCAGAGATAGTATCACCATCAAATAGGATAGGAGGCATATTGGCTTGAAACCCTAAATCTGTGGAACTCTGACATCAAGAGACCATGATGTGCTGCCAGTCTGGCATGCCATGAATGCATTAAATGATCTAGTTTAGTTGTTAAAATAGGGGGTCTGAAAAGGGCTTGAAGTGAAGGAAGGGAAGCACAGTAAGTGTTTACTCTCCTCGTTCTTCTCTTCCTCCAACTTCTTCATCACACATTCACTCTTAACCTTGATCTACTGCTAGTAGGTCCTTGGTGCACCTAGCTGATTGGGAGAGTGAGGTATGGGGCAGAAATGAGATTGTAAGTGCAGCAGAGAAAAGCTGAGAAAGGAAGGACCAGGAATTGAGGGATTTGAATCAGAGTGGCCAGAAGAGAGGTGCATACTTAGGTCTTATGACTTTCAAGCAACTTTCAGAGACAAGTTGATGCTAATTTGGTGCTCAGTAATTTGACTTTTCTGTCATCTCAAGGAACTTCAACACTTTGTACTTTAACCTGAGAATTCATAGGCCTTATGAGACTCCTTATCATCATCATAACACCCAACTGTGGGACCAGGAGGCGTAAAGGACACTATTTTCCTTTGGTGGAAGAACAAACTGAGGCTTGGATCCATTAAGAACTGCCCAGTGACACAGAGCAGGCAGTGAGTCATTTAACAAAGCAACCCAGAGTATCTCTCCAGTTTAGTATTTATCTGTCAGATCATATTGCTTCAATTTCATTTAGAAGGAAATGGTTTGGGTAGCTTGGTGGTTGCTCTTTTAGCAGCTGTTGGGATGGATAAAACTTGGAACTCTGATTTCATTCAGATACTGTTAGCAGTGTTTTCTGGAAAAGTGGGATCCTCCCTCCCTCCACCCCCGCCTACCAAGATGAATGATGACTGGTTTAAATGTAAACCTATCATGTAGGTCCTTCCCCTTTGCCATGTAGGCATGTGACCCTGTCCTAGGCAAACAGTTGTGGGAAAGAAATTCTGGGTGTGACTTGCTCCTTTTCTCTTTATCTTTGAACATTATCACATGAGGAATTGATGCTTAGAATTGTGGTTCCAAGAGAATTAAAAAGAAGCCCAATGCATCTTAACTGATAAAGTTATTATCATTCCTATGCATACTGATGTTAATTAATTGTATGATCAAGACCTCTTTCAGTGACTATATTTGCAGACTTAATATTTGTGTACACCCTTAACTTCCTTTGTGAGAGAGCAAATGCTTCTTTGGGTTACTAGGAACCAAAATTTTGGTTGGGTTTTCGCACTTCAGTTTTTTTTTAGAAAATCCAGATGGAATTAAGACTCATCACACAGCCAGGAGCTAACATCAGGGCTTCTACTTGGCTGTGGCGCATAGGCCCTCCAGCATCAGCTTGTCCCTTCCTCACAAGCCCTAACTAATTATGTCAGCTTGTCTTTCACCCAAGCTGCGACAGCTTCTTGTTCTATACCCACATCTGTGCCTCCCAATTAGCAGAGCTGTGAGTTACTACTGCACCACCAGCCCAACCTGCTTTGTTGTAATGGCTTTCAAATTCTGTTTTGACCTCATTGAATGCCCCTTTGTTGAAAGATTACAGCCTATATGGGCCACAATTACAATTGCAGCCTCTACCATTGAGCAGTAATACATTGAAAATAAATACAGTATATTATGAAACAAACAGAATGCCCTCATTTTGGATCTTTTAAAAAATGTTTGATAAATCATTAAAGCAAAAGAAAGTGCTAAATAGGCAAATCCAAATCTGAGCTGTCGACCATTGTCTCTGCTAGGCAAATGCTTGGTCACTACTTAGCACGGAACACGTGTATAAATTGAAATATTGCAGTACAACTGTATCTGCCTGTGGTGGATTTGAATTGTGTACCCCGGTCTGGACGTGTTTTTGTTCTTGGACTGCATTCTGGTGGGTGTGTGTAAATAGGATCTCTTGAAGATGTTATTTCAGTTAAGGTATCGAAGCCCAATTGCATCGAAAGGGCTTTAATCCAGATTACTGGAGACCTTTATAAAAGGAATAAAATTCAGACAGAGAGAGAAAAAAAAAAAAAAAACAGGAAGAAGCCAGAAGTCAATAAAACCAGAACCAGGAGGAGAAAGCAGAGGACAGAGCCATGTGTGTCACCATATGACAGGAAAGCCTCCTAGCCTCAAAGTCACAAGCCAATGAATTCCTATTTTTAAGCCAATCCATTGTATGATATTTGTTTCAGTATCCAGGAAAACTAAGACACCTCCCTTCACACATTCTTGGTTGAGATTTCTGTGAATCAAATCCCATTTTTAAATGAGCATTGAATGATTCAATATTTAAAAGGACCCTTTTACAAACTAGATAAACCACTTGTATGAAATCAAATGTACATATTGAATGTTTTTGTCGTTTAGGTTTTGAATTTTCTGTATTACAGTTTCTCATCGGAGGGGAAAGGTGGAAGACAGCCACACGGCACAGATATTCCTCATTTATGTCCACCTACTAGACTGAGGACATCGGACACCATATTATTTCTGTTTCAGGGCAGCTTTAGAAATCATAGCCAGAGCACACCACCTTGGCTTATACACATCATTTATAGTAAAAAGTGAACAGAAGTCAAAGAGGAACTCACATGGAAAGAGACATTGCTGAGTGCATAAAATGAGCTGCTGTGGATTTGGTGGGATGAGCACTGAGTATAGATTGTGTCATCACTGTCCCGTGCTCTGAGTCCTCCCACAGCCAGGGTGCTGGCATCTCAGTATCCGGGCCCCTCATTCCCTCCAAAGCAAATGCCTTCAGGGACATTCAGCTTCTTGAAGCGACATGCAGTTCCCACGACACTGTGCGGTGTCAGCAAATGTCAAAGAACAACAACATACTGATTTTCTGAAAGTAAACTATTTTCTCCATTTTCTAAATAAATACAAATGTGTTTGTGTGGGAAAACTTAACAAGTTTGTAAGAACTTTGTAGCTGGACAAAAGGAGCATAAAATTGGTTTCTAGACACAAAGAACTCTTTAGAAAGTGGTTAACCTTTAAACAACTCCCAAGAAAGACAAAGATTTTGTATATTCAATGAGACCCTTGAAATAACAATTGCTTGTGTTTTCACTGCCCAAAAGTATAAAGAGGCAAACAAACCAATTTAGTTTTCCTTAGCAGTAGTTTGTTTGTTGTTATTTTCTTTAAGAGTATCATGGTTGGTGACTGCAAATGGAATTTAAATATGTAGAGAAAGAAGCAGTCAGACTAAAGTAAATGAGATTTGAATAACCTCTGTAATATTTATAATCGTGTACACTCTGAATTCCCATCATTTCTTACTCATCCAACAAACCCAAATGGGTTTTTGGCCCATGAGCTTCTTTCCACCAATGAGTGGGTACATATACACACACACACACACACACACACACACACACACAGAAGGCCACAGCATGGAACAATCTGACCTAAGTCCTTTTAAAGAGGCAAGAGGGTGGATTTAGAAATATTAACAATCGTTCATGGTAGCAGCCTTGAGTGACTTTCCAACCAAATGTTTTGAGCCCCAGCCTACGGCCACCAGAGTCATTCTGATGTCAAACACATGGGTCTGGTCAAAAGTAAATGTGAGAAGGGAGAGGGATTAGTGAGTAATCCCATTGAGGCAAAAACAGGGAGGCCAGCTCCGGGGAGCAAGAGGGAATCTGCGTGGGCAGGAGCACAAATTCCCCAGTAATCCACTGCCCCTAGTGTGGGACTGGAAAATGTCAGGGGCCTCCAGAGCATACACAATTAACTCCTGGAATGAAGGCAGCACACCTGCCTCCGTGGTTAACATGCTCTTCCGGGGACAGACTGTCTCCTGGCCTCAGTGAGCAGGGTTCCATACACCCTGATGCAGGAGCTTCGGCTTCGCTAATGCTTTTCGGTCGGCGAAGTGCTTTCGCCTGCAGTATCTCAAATTCTCAATAGTCCGAGAAGAATGCAAGGTAGGTATTATAATCTTTATCTGTTAGATTAAAATTAAAAGATGAAAAAAGGTTAAATGACTTTGTCTCAGATCAGATGGCGGGTGGGTGGTAGGATTCCTGACTTCGGGTCTGGTCCTTGCATTTTCCCATGGTGTACTTTACTAAAGTCTCATGCCCAGCATCTGCAGTATTCCTTCTCCACCATGCAAGTATAGAGCTATCTGTATTCCATAAGAATTCCTACCTATGTTTGTTCTGATGAGCTAAAGGCAAGTGGACAAAACAATGAAAGGCTGTGTTTGATGATCTCAGATTCCTTCTATTCCTTCATCTTTTTCATATTTAGTGTTGACCCTAATCCCCCTCCCCAGCTCTCTTGAGAAATAAAGTAACCTCTCTTCTCTCAAATGAATCGTTAAAAATCTTGAAGGAAAACCTGTTTTAACAATGAACTTACAAAAGCACTGTGAGCCAAGTGCTGCTGCTGGATTCTGGGGATACGGAAATGAAAGGCAAGGTCCCTACGTGACAGGAGGTCCAGGTGATGGAAGAAACAGGTCAACACTAAGTGTGATGATTGTAAAAGTGGAGATAGGAAAAGTCTCCGCAGAGCACCTGGGGTGAGGCCCAACTTAGGTTCTTTCCTTCCTCTCTCACCATCTTCCAACTCCTTCTGCAGGCAGAGATGCAAAGAATGCAGTAAGCACTGTTCTGGAGACCTATTCCAGGAGGTCTGAAACCATCACTACTCTCCTCCAGGCCTAGCCTGATCTCACACGGTTCCTTACTTTACACATCTTCATTCTTAGCCTTATCTGGAAATTTGTTACTCAAAAATCTTGAACTGTATATGACTGGAATTGGATGCAAATCTGACTGGAATTTGGAGGCAGGAAAAAAATCTCAGGAAGCCTCAGCAACATGTACATGACCTCATACAGCTGGTGCAGTAGAGAGGAATATGTGTGGGAAGCTCGTCAGATACAATCCCAGGTATTGGGGAGCAGATTCAAGAACTTTGTAGGCATGCAATTGAGGGACAGAGAGAAATGAGGATAAGCCTGAATTCGACATGAAGAAAATCTGCCTATACTCTTCTGGTATGCCAGCCAAGTTTCACCTGCATTCAGATGGAGGGCCTTTCAGGGAGGACTGTTGCAAAAGTATAGGCAGAGAGAAGGAGCAAGCAAAGCTAATGCAGCACCTGGAGACCAGCAATAGCAGCAAGCCACTAGGCCCCAGGGCCAGAAGCACAGGGGAAGGAAATAGGGTTGTGAGGGACCCTGTTGGTGCTGTGTTCATGGGGCGATCCAGGTGCTGACAGAGATAATGGATAAGGAGAATGGAGTTGAGCAGGGAAGAAAATCCTTGGCCTCCCTCTTCCTACCCTCTGATCTCCTGCCGGTGCTTTTCATTGACCAAATCCAACCAAAAGTCAGTCTGTAAGGGGGGCCAAAGGATGGAGTCCACTAGGGTCAGCCTCAGAGTCACAGCAAGGCAGGGATGGGTAAATCTCGGCACCAAACAGAAAAACCAGCATCCTGGGTTAGTGATACTGAAGCAGGAGTCAAGTGAAAAGAAAGCCTGTGAAAACTTGATTTGTCTTTGTAAAAGCAACACTAATTTTAGTTGCATATGAAGCACTTGATGTTTATGCCTAATCAACATGCAGTACAACAAAGCTATAAATATTATTAAGGACCAGAATATCACCTTGTTATTTTAATTCACTAAATTATTTCAATGTGTGGCCAATATCTGTAGTAATTACTGCTGTTAGAACTATTATATAGCTATATATATATGTATATAGAATATATGTACATATATACATTATAGCATGTAGCATTTTGTGTTTTAAAGTACAGTCAAGTTTTTGACTCACAAGTTATACAAATGAGAAGGAACATTGGTAAGGAATTTTTAGTCCTGTTAGAAAAAAATGTGTAATCCAGAAGTTCACTGGACCCCCTTCTGGAAAATAGCAATCTTGTCTAACATATAGAGGTGGCAGAGATTTGGTGTTGCTGTATCTTTTGTGAAAATCCTCTTTGGAATTGGCCCTTGGCTCATGGTTCTTCCTGCAGCTGCCTATAGCACCTCCAGTGCCACCATAATCCCCTGGAGTTGGGGGCCATAGCCCTTGGCTGGGTGGACACTCTCTCTCCCATGCAAGTCAGGAAGAGATGGGGAAGTAGTCCCCTCTCTTCAACCCCTTCCTCACCACGTGTGTGCACCTTCAGCCTACCTGAGCTTTAGAACAGACACTGTGTCCTTATAGAACTCCTTTACTGAATAACTAGAACTCTTCATAGTTTCATAAGAGAACTACAGTACAGAAATGATAAACGGTGGCATTCCAAAGCACCCAAAAGCTGAGGCTCCTCCCAGAGATGGCCCCTGTGGTGTTCTCTCTGGCTCCCACCTTGGCTCTCCTGCCTTCAGGTTCACCCCCACCCCCACCCTTTGGGTCTCTCCATCAAAAACTCTCTTACCCATGGGAAAACACTACCCCATCCCTATGGGAAAAGCTCTCAACCTGTAGGTCTTACTCCCTAAATGATGTCCCAAGTCTGGACCAAAATTCCTGTCCTGAGTTGTGCTCTAGGGTTATAGGATTGCTGCTTATAGGATTGCTGCTGTTGCTGTCCAGCCTTGTTGGCTTTGGGGCAAGGGCTCCTGAGTAGGAGTTAGTCTGCATGGGCTCCCTCCAGTTCCTTTTCAATATTCCTACCAGCCATGGGGTGCTGGCCACTTCTTAGGTGCCCAATTAAAAAAAAATCTTCTCCTATGGACAAAACAATTTTTTCCCTCCAGGACAGAAATCTAAATCCATATGGAGGGGAAAAACCCACATTTATCCAATTAATTAGCAAGGCACCCGGCTTGCCCTTTGAATCAACGGATCCCAATTATCATGATAAACAACTAGTCTTTGTTTTCCCAGTTCTGCATGAGGGGCCTGTCCACATTGCAAGAAAACCCTGCAATAGCTTTTGATAGTTACTCTTTATGTTTCAAGGAGAATTTCTGGCTATTTAAACCCATCAGTTCCCCCTCTGCTAGCAGGGTATAGCCAACTTGTGGATGGAGCAGATGGAGTTGGGAGCCTGAAGTGCAATCTTGGAGTCAGAACTGGCAATGTCATTTGTAGGGTCCAGTGCAACATTAAAATGGAGGCCCCTTTTACAAAAATTATTAAGACAGGAAGGCATTACATCAAACGTGGGGCCCTGAGCATGGAGCCCTGTGCAAATGCACAAGTTGCATGCCCATGAAGCCAGCCCTTCTTGGAGTTTCCAGGCATTCTAAATGCTGGAAAGAACACAGCCTTGTCAGCAGACACTGTGCAAATGGCCCAAGCTGATCATGGCCCTTCAAACACAGAGGTGCTGGTAATGCAGAACAGAGCTAACTCAGTCAATGGGCCAGAATGTGTTGACTTAAGACTCTGAGAACCTGCGCTGGCTGCTGGACCTCAGCTTCCTAAAAAAACCTTTCCTGACACAGTCCCAAATTTGCCTAGTGGATTCTTTATTATTTTGGATGTCCGGACTGCTAAGTGTGCCTCTGTGCTCTTAGCCAACCATCTGCCTTCAGTGTGGCCCGCCCAACATAGATCCCTGATGTTTCACGGGCATGTAGCCTGGTGACCTGGGCAGGTGGCTCTGGTGCTTCTTGACCAGCTCCATGACCAGGCTGGCCCAAGAGAAATGTACATGACATACTTCACCCTCAAATCCTTTGGCTTTTTTGTTCTGCTGCAAAATTCCTGGCTGCATGTGCTAGGCATACAAAAGGTGCTCAATAAAGCTTATGAAAAGGGCATGGACGACATTTACCCACCAGCAAAGGCAGCCTATTGATGAAGAG